>NW_021605225.1:1077685-1209295 GCF_004785775.1 Grammomys surdaster | reverse complement strand
GAGAGAGAGAGAGAGAGAGAGAGAGAGAGAGAGAGAGAGAGAGAGAGAGAGAATGTATGTGTGTGTAGGTATAGGTGTGTACTGATCATCAAATTGGGAGCTTTGTTTATGCATGCTAAGCAAATATACTGCAGCTGATATACTGTAGCTGAGCTCATGCTCCAGGAAATAAAAAAGTTCTGGTAAGCATGAATCTGAATTGGAAGAGTGGGAGAGGCATGCAGGGAATTGGAGGAAGGATGGGGAAGAGAAAAATGGTGTAAATACAGTATTCATATATGATATCCTCAAAAACTAATGCATACTTTTTTTAAAAAGAAAACCCTGGAACTTATTTTTAGGTCTGTTCCTTTTCAAAGTGTAGGAATCACAATTAGTAACAGCCACACTAGGATCACTGTGAGTGCAAGCTCAGTACTTGGTTTTAAAATCTGTATGACTGTTCCATATGATTTCCATCAACTGATGAATGGCACGCTAGCTACACTGGGTACTTGCAAATAATGTGCAGAGAGAATCAACACTAATCCTTGATTCCAGTTTGAAAAGATTTCTTAAAAAACTATTGTATTCCTAGTATAATATAACAGTACCCAAACAGTACCCCAATTTAACTATTAAATGGGCTCCAGAGAATCAGAATTCTTTGTCTTATTTGCTCATTGGTTTATTGGACGTGTACAAAGCCTCAATCCTGTATCAGAAAATAATCTAGATGTTAAGGACTCTGAGGTGAGCAATGCGATGTTCCTGGAGCTGACAGTGGAAAGTGCAGAAGCCAGGCCTTCGTACAGTGACCCAAGGCAACCAGAGCAGCTGAAGGGATGAGGCGGCTCGTGAGCAATTTCCTCCTCCTTCATAGGAAGATGTGAGCATCACTTTTGATTGACATCCAACCAACACTTCACTTTTGTATCTCTTTTCCTCACAACACACCAAAGCTCTTTTACAGGATCCTTGGGCTACAGGTAAAGGAGACCAAACAGTCTACACAAAGGCATTCATTCATGTGATAGAATCTGTGGAAGAGGTAACGTACCCCTCACAACACCCCCAGCTTCTTCAGCTTCTGGAAGATTCAGAAACTGCTACAAAGAGGAGTTCCTTTCCTCTGTCTTGGACACCCCTCAAACACTAATACCATAGCTCTGAATTTCAAACTATTGAAAAGAAACATCCAAATGACCTAGCGAATATTTTTCACAGGCACAGAAAAGATTAGCTTTTGCCTAAAGTCTCACACTTCCATGGATGTTACAAATGGCAAATCTATTTATTTATATTTATTGTATTTATATATTATTTATATAATATATTTATAGATTATTATATATTAAATAACATTTATTGAAAACATATCTGGTGCCTATCTATTTGTCCTCCACATAATTCTTGTTACAACACAAGATACAATCCTAAATTTTCAGAGAAACATTTTCTCACACACCCTGTCATAGGGTCTGGAGTAAAAGGTAGTCAAGTTTGGACTCTGTGGGGTTATCTGCAGTATTCTTCCACTGAAGCAAACATCACATTAGTGTACAAGGGAGATTTCAGTTGTACTTATGTATTAAGGAAAAATATGTTAACTTCCTTGTCACAACAATACCAGTTAAACAGAGCACTCATTCTTTTTTTTATTGGAGATTAGTTGGCTATTAAATGCTAAAACCGCAAATAGTTTTCACTAAAATTCAGCTGAATTTAAACAGTTTTGTTTATAATACTAATTTTTAATTTGAGAATTTGCCACTTAAGACAAAGTGTCCACTGTGTTAATATGTTAGTTCCTTAGGAGGAGCCAACAAAGTGGCTTAGTGGATAAAGAGAGTTTGCCAAGCAAACCTGAGGATCCGAGTTTGAGTCCCGGAAACCACAGTGTTAGGGTAGAGCAAATGAAAAGAGCTAGCACTCTGTTTAACTGGCACTTGGGTCCAAATGTGGTCAAATATGAAAGGGAGCTTAATAACTTGAATAATATATTCTTGCCATTGTTGTTTTTTTAAATAAGATGTTGACATTTTTGAAAGAAGGAAACTAAGAAATACTGTGTAGACTTCACTGTATGAGACCATGAGGATTTTGTGGTAGTGACACTTGGATTTTAAATCCATTGATATAGATCCTGCAATCATAATAATTAACCTATAATCCATCACAATGATCAGTTGTTACATGTATATTTCATTGTTCATTTTGAATCTGAGTCTTATTCTTAAGGAAATTGTCCTATTGACAATTTCCATCTAAGCCTCAGCATAGGAAAGATGACCCAAAATGAAACTAACACAAACCAAGAACTATGATTCAGGAAGCACCTTCTAACAAGGCATTACTGTCAATTCACTACAAATCTACTAAAATCTGAGTCATAAAACTGTACTTATTAATTTGAGTAAAATAGGAGGAAGGAAAGTCCTGGGATAACATGGGCCACCAGGCTCAGCAACCTGTCTCAATTTTCTTGTTCATCCAGTGTTGGCTGAATGAGTAGGCATGTCTAACGTTTTCAAGTACATTTCCTTCACTTTTTTAACATATAGTCATTACTATATAAAGCCATAGTTTTGTATACATGTAAGGAGCTATTAGTTAGGGATATATCTGTTCTAATGTGTTGTGCCCAGAGGAAGCTGTCATGTAATTGAAGTAACAAGCAGAGGGGCAACTCAGTAATCTGGGAGTATTTTCCAGAGGAACTGATGTTATAAGAGACCCTCATACTCTCATCATATTTTCTAGCTTCCTTATCTGCCTTATTTTGTGCTGAAAACTTAGAAGTGTCCATTCATTAATTCGTGATGTTTATTTGGCCTGAGACACTCTTACCCATGTGTTCTGCCTGGGAAAGTTTCTATCTTACAAGTTCAAGTTAGGGTCAACTCCTAGGAAGCTCCCTTGCCCTCCTTCCCACGGTGTGGGAACCCCCTCCACCCCGAGAGATTCATCCATTAATCCACTTCTTGTGACAGATGAGTTTGTGAGTACTGTCTTTCCCAGAACACCAGCTCTTGAAGGAGAAGGATTGTTTGTTTCTAACATTTAGCTCAGAGCCTTATGTACAGAAGGTTCTCAAATGCATATTGATGAGTAATGAGTTCCTAAACCGAAGAAACATCTGTCAAATTGGTCCCAATTCTTCTATCATATGCTACATAATATTAACATCGAGTCATACTGGCCAGTATTATACTTTTAAGTCTTAATGTTGGAAAGAGCTTTACAGGGTCTGGAGTGATGGCTCTGCAGTTAAGAACACTTCCTGTACCAAATGATCTAGGTTTGCTTCCCAGGACCAACATAGTGGTTCACAACCATACATAACTCCAGTTGAGGGAACCTGATGCCTTTCTTCTGACCTTCTCATGTACCACATGTACACATGGTTTACAAGCATACAAGCAGGCAAACACTCAAATGCACAACATAAACAAGCCTAATATTTTAAAATAAAGAACTGTACAAGACTATTGATATTGAAATTTTAAGTGATCACTTAATTAAGTTAGTGAAAGTGTAATTTTGGTAATAGTCACATAAAAAGAAGTTACAAGTCAAGGGAGTTATATGTTTTAAAGTTCCTTTTCTATTAATAATTGGGTTTTAAATAATGAATATAGTACCTTTATAAAAAATTCAAACACAGAGGGAAATGAGGTAAAATAATGAAAATCTGCCTCCTAGTTACGCAGCTGATTTTCTTGTTCAGATATTTTTATGATTTAAAATATATTTTTGCACACACATTCAACCTCCATCAAGTAACTTTTTCTTTCCATTTGTAACTAAATAAGAATTTTATTCATATTGTTATGTAACTTGTTTTTCCAGTTAAAAATATAATTGGAAGACTGGGAGATTGCTCAGTGGAAAGACCCAAGTCCTGATTCCCAGCATTCAGGTAAAAGCTGGGCATAGTGGAGCACATTTAAAATTTTATATTTAATCACGCAAGTGTTTTGCTTGCATGGATGTGTGTGTACCACATGCAGGTCTGGTGGCTTCCAAAGTGAGAAAAGGATATCAAATCCCCTGGAGATGGAGTTACAGTTGAAATCACCATGTGAGGGTTGGGTACGGAACCTGAGTCTCCTGCAAAAGCAGTAAGTGCTGTTAACTGTTGACACTCCTCATCAGGCCCACAGTGCACATTTTTCACTCTAGTGTAAAAAGAGAGACACAGGGGAACTTCGAAGAACCAGCTAGCCTTACTGGTTCAAGCCCAGGGTTCAATGCAAAACTCTGTCTCAAAAATTAAGGTGGAAAAAGACAGAGGAAGACTCCTCAAACACATACATTACACACACACACACACACACACACACACACACACACACACACGGGAGAGAGAGAGAGAGAGACAGAGAGAGAGAGAGAGAGAGAGAGAGAGAGAGAGAGAGAGAGAGAGAGAGAGAGAGCTTGAGAACTGTGAAGACTCTTCCCAGGACATTTAAATACCATGTATAAAGGCATTTTCAGAGTTGGTTTTCAATATATAATTACAGCATTTAACAAAACCAGTACTGTGTTATTTCTTCAGTGAATCTCTCCTGAGAGATCTCACATCTGCTGCTGTAGGTAATCTCCTGAAATGTGGGCGTGGTCTCGAGATGCTTGGTTATCTTGTTCCTACTGTGACATCATTTGGGAAGTCCAGGTTTATCCAGTTTATCCACGGACAGAAAGTGCCCTGGGGATTTCAGCTCTACCTCGTTTGGAATATTTAGAAAATTATGTAGGAATTGCATCAAGAGAACCTTTGATTTGAAACTCAATCAAGAGTCACTATTAACTTTTCTAAACATTCTTTGAGAGGAGTGTGTGTGTGTGTGTGTGTGTGTGTGTGTGTGTGTGTGTGTGTATAAGCATCCACTTTATTAAAAAAAAGCTGCAGGGCTGAAAATATCATTTCATGTTCAGTTGGTTTGGCAAAGTCTTAACCCACAATAAACAAGCTTCCATGTTACTAGGTAAATAAGAGATAGTCAAATTTCCTCACAGGTTGTATTTAGCATTTTATCTTGGCTCACTTGAGGAGGAAGATAGCTGTGTGGTGCATACCTTCAAAGTAGCAGCAGGCAAGGCTGGGACCTAGTACAGTAATAATTACTCAGACCTGGTGTTTCATTCTGCACATGCTCCAAAATTCCCAGGGCTCTTAGGACAGAGCCTAGCCATGAAAATCAACAGAAATGTTTTATAGTCTATGTAGCTTTCTCGAAATGTGATACTGATATGGTTCTTTGGGCTTCCTTATTAACTTGTTTAGTTTTCTTCTTCTAAAAGGAAGATATTGAACTATGTGACCTAGTGCTAAAATTGTCATTTAACCAAACTATGACTTCAGCCCAAATTACGAATCTTTTGTCAGCTATGCTTTAAGGTCAGCTGTGAGATGTCACTCAATAATTTAGAACTAATGTGTCACTTCTATTCCTCTCTCAGAGTTAAACTATGAAAGCAATCCTAAATTGGTCATGAAAATAAACTATTAGTATGTCAAAAAGGAATATCTCCAATGATAGTTTTTAGCAGCCTCTACCTTCTCTACTCTACACAACAGAAAACAAAGATAAACCTAGGGAGTGATCGGAGAATAAAGAGAAGGGTTAAAGTCAATGTGAGATCAGTATGCTGGGCCATCCTAGCTCTAGGCTTCCAAATGTTGGAATCACCATGGACCTTGCTCTGGTAGATGTGGCATGCTCAGCCAGTCTTCCCAGATATTGTCATCCCCTGAGAAAATAAAAGCATTCAAGATGTCATAGCAGAAAAACCACAGAAACAGCAAAGCTTCATTCACTGTCATTGGCCATCAAGACTTAGATGCTTAGAATTCCATGAAGATAGATAATTTATACCATTGCCTGAAGGGTCCCAGTCATGCTGACACTGTGCAGGAACACTGCCCTCCAACTCTGATTCAAATGGAGAATATTAGATAAGAGGGATATCTCATGCAACTTCATGGTTTCCAGAGAAACAAGCATGGATTCTGTACACGGTGCAGAAGCTGAAGTTGAGCCATCACAGTCTGCTCTGTCTTTAACCTATTAAAGCATTGCTTTAATGCTTACCTCAGTCTCATCTTTCCCATAAACCCTACAATGTCATTTCTTTGTAGATGGCTTGATAAACTTGATCCTTCAGTCTTCAGTTCTGTTCCTTTCAGTTTTAGGCCACCTGGCAGATCCAGTGAGTCCATCATAGTATATCATGCATTGAGTGACAGTTATAGTTCTCATTATTAGTTAATTCTATAACTTCAAATTACTAATTCTTGTTTATAGTAGGTCTTCCTCATAAGATAGATCCACTAGTTTTAAGCCTACAGAAGTGCCAAGGGACAATATTACTCAACAGGTAATAAATGAAAGCCTACCTGGTGGACATGATAACCACAGTGATGATCTTGTGTAAGCACATAGTTCTTGAACCTCTATACATTCCAGAATCTTTTTTTTTTTTTTACCTTTGACAACATAATATATACTGAGCTGCAGAATTGGAAGAATTTTTGGTGGTGGAAGTTATAGAATTGGGACCACAGATTTTGGTGAGAAAAAAATATTTCACATTTCATTAATCAGTGGATTTAAAAAGTTTTAAGTAGAGATAAAATGTTCATTGAACAATTAGGGTTCATCTCAAAACAAAGACTCTAAAAATTGTTAACACACACACACACACACACACCACATCTTTATTGAGTGCTTTGTTTCTTGGAAATACTGGGAGACTGTGGTAGCACCTCATATGAATTTGGCTTGTATACTATACTTAGCTACCAGATCAGGAAGCTCAGAAAACACTGCTTACAGCTCTGTTCCTATCCACCTAGTCCATAAAGCAGAATGCACTGTCTTTGGGTCATAATGGCCAATAGTGTTTTTCAACTGCTGACATGGAGGTGAGGAATATAATTCTCAAAAATATTGGCTTTACATAGATGATAGGGAACATGTTGGAAGTAGAACTGTGTTCAAATTGGCTGACAGGAAAAACAAAACACTTTAATAAAATGTTTTTACTGTCCAAAAGAGGGCAGTGGTATAAATATTATACCTGAGATGGAATGTAGCCAGAAAGACTGAAAAGTCTGCATCAGAATGAGAAGTTGGTCATGGAAGCAGGAGCCTATGGTCCTATCCCTTGGGAAAAGAGGGATGAGGATCAGGAGTCCGAAGCCAGCCTCTACCACATCGTGAGATAGAGGTTGGCCTGGACGACTTGAGAGCCTATCAAAATGGAAGAGAAGCAAAACTGTAACGAGCAGAGGTGTCATTTTATCTTTTGCCCAGATGAAAGAAAACAGAAGGAGACCATACTGTTGTGTTCAGTTCCTAGCATGCTATGCTTTGTTTTTGTGCCTTTCCTTGCCTTTCCCTCATGAGCTGCCTGCCTATAGTGTCTTCTTATTATGTGGGAAGGTGTAGATTTCTCTCTGGAAATCCAGGTCACATTTGGCCTTTCATCAAGTCAGCATGCTCTCTCTTCTTTGCCCAAACATACTGTTCATCATCGATTTCTCAGTTACTTATCTCTAGAGAAAGCAATGTCCCAAGCCTACCAGAAACTACATACCTGACACTGCAAGTGTCACATAGGTAGTGAGGTGGTGATCTTTTTACCTTGCTCTTTTCTAAATGGCCAATGTCCTTACAGTTCTCTGGGCCTTTCCTCAGCTTTGCAGAATGATTCCTGTGTGTTTAACCTATGACAGGAAAAATTAATATATGTATGTATGCATGTTTGGATGCATAAGTGGATGGAGGAGAAAGGGATGGAGGATGGATGGATGGATGGATGGATGGATGGATGGATGGATGGATGGATGGATCGATGAGTCTAAGCCAGCACCATATACATGCTCTTTCAGTTAGAAATCCAGTCCTGAAACTTCCCATATTTTTCTGTCTCCTCATTGGCTAGAACATTTACTGGCTCCACCTAGTGGTCAGCATATTTTCCTGGGCACATGGCTCCTCTAAACAAAATGATGAAATGAGAGACAGGATCTAAAACTGAAAATACATGCTACAAAATTCTAAAATTATTCTGGGAAAAAAAGTGAATCACAGGCACAAACATGAGTATAAAAGTTATGCATTTTATTAACCTAATAAAATTATTTGTCAATTCAATAGATATCTGTTAAACATCCCAGCGTAAGAATTCTACTCAGATAATTCTGAGCCGTCTCTCCAGCCCTAAGATATTATTAAACAAGAGCTAAGAGTTTAAGGTGAATGAAAATGTACTACCAAACAAAGTGTTGTGAGGAAGACTTTTTCCTATTTCCAAAGGATAAAACATATAACGCCACAGTTAATTTGATGCCCCTTTACATATGGTTTCTGACTCTACTCTTCACAGACAGTCCCAGTGCTAAAAGTTTGTAGAAAAAAACAAAACACACAGGTTGGATAATGTATAAAGAAAAGAGGTTTGTTAGAGTGAGCTTTTGAGAAGCATACTCCAACAATACCCATGGAATAGCAATAACCCACCATCATAGTGTACCTGGAAGAGACATAATCTATAGCTAAGATAGCCAAGCCTTGGAAGAAAACAGAGTGAAGGCAAAATTCTTTTGTGTTGTTGACTTTTTAACTAGTATAGTCTTAAACAGGCTGATTGAATCTTATGAAAGATACATCAGGGGGCTGGAAAGATGGTTCAGTGGTTAGCACTGGCTGCTCACATGGAAGCTAACAACCATCTGTAACTCAGTGGATAAAGGGCCTACTGAATAAGTGTGACGGCATGGGTTCAAATCCCTCATACTCAAGTAAAAAGTTGGAAATGGTGACATCCCTGTAACCCTAAAAATGAGAGGTAGACAAAGGTGGATGCCAGGATCTTCCTGACCAGCCTGTCTTCTAAGTTGGTGAACTCCAGGTCCAGTGAGAAATAATAAACACGGTAGAGAATGATTGCTGAAGGTATTTCAATATCTGCCTTTGGCCACACATACACTTATGGCCACCTATACATGTGCATGTGTGTGCACAAATATACATATAGGCACACACAGATACATACATATGTGCATACACACATACACACACCATGCTATACTGGGTTACTGGCATGATGGCAAGTTATTACAAAAACAGTGACCTGACTCTGAATTCAACTGGCTTCCTGGGTTACCACCTTATCTTTTCTGCATGGTGCTTTTCCCCATACACATACACATGAAGACATATACATACATACATACATACATACATACATACATACATATGTATACATATATAGACAGATACACATACCTGTACACACATATAGACAGTACATACAGACAAAATGAATAACTAAATTTTAAAATCTCTTAAATGTCTTGAATTTTAGTAGCACCACAGTGTTACGTAGATCTCTGTAAAGAGCTCCAAAATGTCAGCATTTGTTTAAAGAAATGGTCATAATTTTGCTATCCATATTCTGGGTGGGACCCTAGAAACACTGACTATTATACGACCTCTCCATGTGATTCTCACGTGTATTTAGGGCTAAGATCTGAAGGTGTGTGCCCTAGCTCTGAACACAGGACCTTCAATGTGGAGACAGCTTTTAATAGACCAAGGGAGTTATGTCTCTTGTTCTAGACACTACAGTTGTGCCAAAGCAACTGAAGCCAGACACAGGAGTTTAATGGCAGACCATCAGGGCGCATGTGTGCTTCATGATCGACCAACAGCTACGTACTATTCCTATCAATTTCCTCCAGATTATACTGTCCTGATTCTGTACAAATGTAGTCCACTTAAGAATCTATGTCCATATGTTTTTGGTTTTTAGAGTTTGTTTTGTTTTGATTTTGCTGTGATATTTTGTGTTATTTATTGACTACAATCATATTATCAGATATATCAAATAAAGCAGATGTTGAGTGCTAGGCAACGGCTAAGCCTGGAGTTAAGTACAGCACTTTTTAATCAATTCTTTTATTGGATTTTCACACCAACCATATGGAAAATATAATAACATTACTCTCATTTTATAAGTAAGTAATTTGAGGCTTTGGAGTAGATTAGGTCTGCTCTTCTACTCTGTCAAAATAATTTTAGTACACTTATTCCATGGTTAGTCTAAATCCTATCTGTATATGTATATGCTTACATATGTCAGCTTTTTATCAACGCTCACAGATAGTCCATATGTTATGTAATTCAGACAGCCAAAAAAATATGAAAGAGGAGAGAATTTCAGTACTAGCAATCCCATCACTAGCAATCTCCACTCCAAGGCTATAGCCAGCATGTAGAACAAACATACCCATCAAGATGGACAGCGTTTTTTCTTTTGCAAAGTTTCTGATTCCCCAATAAGCCCCTCAGTCAACCTGATGAACTTGGTCCAGAAACACTTACTTTGATGAACCATGTACTAGTTCTAGAAATGACCTTATCTCTCCGGGATCACTATGTCATCATATTATGACCATTCTTTCAAGATATGGTCCTAGAATTTTGTCTAGCACTAGAGTTCTGATCTTTCAAGTTTGCAGAATCTAACTCACTATGTATTGTACTCTGCTTGCTTGCTTTCTTTCTTTCTTTTCTTTTTTTTTTCTTTTCTTTTTTTTGTGGGGAGGGGGGATAGTTTCCATGCTGTCTGCTTCTGACCAACAATCACTTTTTGGCAGATATGAAAACTCAGTTTTGTCCTAATTTGCCTCATACACCAAAGAACAGACCACCTTTGATCAAGTTCATGTGATTTAATCTCCTTCAAAAATTCCCAACAAGCCTTGGCTTCCACAGACTAGCCTTTCTCTAAGCAACCTTGTCTATAGAGACTGCTGAAGTAGGAGGATTCTCTGCTTGTCTGTGAATCTGTCAACATTAGATCACCTGCCCCAGGGGGTGGGCAAATCACTTCCTTGTTCTTCTTACTCAAAACTCAAACTCCCTCTTGTAATTTCCCTTCATATTTTCCTAATATTTAGTTTTGCATCCCTTTCAAGTCTCAGCTTATTCTGGGCGGTAGCCTTTCTGACACCTTAAGCTCATAATTGTATGCTAAGTGGAGTTTTGGCCTAAAGCTCTGAACACACAGCTAGCTAAAACGTTAGATATAAATTCCAGCACCAAGAGGAAATGTGTTATCTCCTCCATCTCTCTCCCTTTGTGATCAGGTCATAAGACCACCTTACACTAAATTCAAAATTTACTACACGTGAAATCATTCTTCTCAGAACTTTCTCAACACAGTCACCCTCTTGTTTTCCAAAAGCTAGGCAGTGGTCAGGGTCATGAGTCACACCATAGATTCTGATCTTACGTTGATGGCTCTTTGTAGTTGTCTCAGCTAATTCTCTAGTAAGCTAAACAAGACAGAGATCTCTCCAGTGCTCCAGAATCTGACTGGAAAATCCACCATGGCTTTCTCAGTGACAGGATAGGAGAGGATCATAGGTGGGCTGACATTATTGACTCTGCCTTCCAGGAACCCAGAGCAACATGAGGAAATACTATAAGCCACTGTGGTTTCTCAAACTCAGGAAAAGACTTCTCATTTTACAAGGGAGAGTTTTATTCCAGAAAATCACGTCAAAACCACTACTATTTGTGACTCTCTCTTACCAACAGCCAAAACCAAATGACTTTGGAAGAGTGGGTCATTTCAGGTTCACTTTGTAAGCCAAATTATTGAGGAGACCACAGAGGAATCGGGTATGGTAAATATAAAGTCCCAGACAGATAATTGCTGTAGACTCTCCAGCCTCCACTCTACAAATACAAGAACTAAAGTTTGTATACCACAATCAACAAGAGCCCTTCTTGGGTGAACAATCAGTCCTAAGTCACATGTTCTTTGTACCGTACTCACCTATAGAATTTTCTCTCCCATCTATATGCCGTCCCTTGTCACACTGTATGGAATGGATTCTCACAGGTTTCCTTTCCAGTGTGTTTTTAAGGCCCCGTGGTCACCTAAAAAAGGAGTAAGTTCCATTTTGTTCTCCTACTCTGGGGTCTGCTAAGTGAGCCATGACACTTTACCAGGTAGCCTGATCTTGGATTGAGGGATCAGACATTATTTTGTAAAGTTCAAAAAAATTACTGAAGTAGAGGGCATATGCAGAAAAGTGCATATTTATAAAGATAGTGCTCAAAAAAATTCCATCAATTGATTTGATCATACCTCCTAAACAAGAACCTCCATGAGCTTTCTGAACCCCCTCCTACCCTCAAGTATCTCCAAACAGACACCTGTTTAACTTCTTTGTGAGCTTTACATTCTCAGATTCATGAAGTTCACATGCTGTGTCTTGGTGCTTTTATCAACAACATCTTTATGAGATTCATCCATGTTGATGTGGGTAGCAGTGTGCCGTTTTGTTATTGTTGGTTTTGTTATTGGTGTTGTTTTTGTTGTTGCTGCTGCTGCTGCTACTGAATTACCTTCTGTGTGATGAGTATTCTCGATTGCTTTCTCTCTTCTCCTGTTGATATGCAATGGTAACTTCTAGTCTGGGTCCATTACAAATAACTCTGCTGTGCATCTACTTCCCTGTCAATGATCATACATATCCATTTTTGTTGCAGAAGTACTTGGAAGTGGAATTGCAAGATGATAGGATATATTCATGTTCAACTTATAGAAACAGTGCTTGCTTTTCCATTTCTTTATATTTCTCCATCTTTTTGTCTTCAACATCTTTTAAAGATAAAACCCACACATGCTGGCCAAACACATTTATAGAAAAAATATAAACATCTATAAGCTGAATGGTAAGAAATTAGCCAGCCTTGAGACATTCCTTTGGTTCCCCCTTAGAGGTCACTAAACCTCTTAAACCTTGGTTCATGATTCTACATAGATTTGTGTAACTGGATGTGGGAATTGAAAAAACTTGGCAACAATCTTGAGTGCTCAATGACCAAAAATTAATTCTAAATCAAGCATATAATAAATCCAGAATATTTAGGGAAATCCTTACCTGATTTTTCACTGTGTAAGTTCACTGCAGCCTTAGTTTGGAGCACAAACTATGTTCCTTACTCAGTGCATGCGACCCCACCGTGCAGTAGCAGCACATTCTTCCTGAAACATCTTAGGTGACATCAGGGACTATTTGTGAACTGCATCATCTTTGCTGTACATAGAAAGATTTCTGCTCTTATACAAATTCTATGGCCTAACTATGAAAATTAAGACTTTCACTATTGACTTACCATCATTACTGCTCAGTATGTAAATATCAAATTATTGTATCTTTGCATTATACTAGACTGACATTTTTGTAATTGCTAAACTTTGCAAAAAAATGCTTTAAATTAATTTTGGCTTGAGAGTAGAGTAGAATTTCCAAAATAGTGAAGTCTGTCTGCTTCTTCACAGGGGGTGCTTAGTCTCTGCCTAAACTTGCTGGGAGAAGCCAGAACAAGGTCTGAAACAGTAGTCCACAGCGCATGCCTTCCTTCACTGGACTGGAAGAGGAAACTGCAAAGTCTGGAAGAAATGTTGTGGTTTCATGTCTCCTCTCTGGGTACCCAGGTGCCTCCAGTGGAGCCAGGAAGTTAGGGGGCAGGGGGATCTGTGGTCCACAATTCCCCTCTAGGTGTCTGTGCACAGGGCAGAGAGGGGAAGCATATCCCTGGAGGGGAGGAGCCTTGCCTCCCTGTCTGATTGGGAGTGAAAGCCAAGTTTTCCACAGGGGCTGGAGGGGAGAAAGCCTTCCTTGGGAGTCTTAGAAGAGACTCTTTAGTTGAAGGACTTCCCTTAGTAGCTCTCTGAGATGATCCTTGCTTGTTCATACTGATTTATTTGATGGTGGGTGTAAATGCATACACTTTATTAGGGCTGAACCAGACAATAAACACCTTTGCAGGATTCCCAGGAAGGGAAGCACATTGGTTGAAGGCTCAGGGCTATATAGATACTTCATTAGCATGGAGAAGAACTTCAGGTTTTATGCTACTTGACTCAGTGCCTATGGTCCTCAGTAGGTTGTCATGGTTACATGTTCCCGGGAAGGTACACAGAAAGGTAGGAAGTGCCTCCATTCCTACTAGTCTCAGATATCTGATATTCCCTGAGGTCTGAGCTCACTCAGTCTTGCCAGTTCTTATGTCTGGCTGGCAACAAGGTTCCATAGTCCTAAACATATTTCTGCCATTTTGTACTGTGTATTTATGCAAAGCAGTATTCTCAGCATTGATAATCATAAAATAAAATACTTATAAACCCTGGGGAACATTGAAAACTCTCTGTACCCTGCATTATCAAACATTCACCCCAGATTTAATGCTTCATGTGAAAACAAACAATCATATCTGTATTAGCTGCTTTTCTATTGTTGTGATAAGACCCAATTACAACTTATAGAAAAAAGAGTTTGTGGAGACTTATAGTTCAGAAGGTGAGTATAGGGGGAGGAGCCAATACTAAAATCTGGTTCCTTAATTGATTCTTGATTTGGTCAGTAAAGAAATTGGAAGGCAACTGCTGGGCAAAGGGTAAAGATGGGACTTCAGGGTCCCAGGAGGGAAAAAAGGGGGGACTTGAAGAAAAGGAGAAAGGGTTTTTGCAGCCATCATTGAAAAGAGAAGAAAGTAACAGTCGTGTAAAGCCTCAGGGCACCTAGGGCCTACAGCCTCTGCCACAGGCTTATAACTGATAAGATTAGGGAAGGAGATTCAGTGCCCAGCAATTGTACTAGTAAACAAATTCTAAAATAATAAGGCTGAGTGTGTGGTTTTTATCCATGGATTCAAAGGTCTCAGGTGGAGCTTATAACACAACTCCCAGGCAAAGGCAGTAGCTGGTAGCTTGGCAAAGCTAGCCAGAAGGAACAAAAGAGAGGCCATAGGGAGTTGGTGGAGCATGAGGAGCAGCTCCTGGCTTTTCCGGATTGGGGGACAATTGTGATCGAGTTGGAACAAAGGGAACAAGTGGCCAGAGCATGGCTGAGCTCCCAGGAAAGATGGAAGTGTGGTTTTAAAATTACACACAACAAGTGAGTTCATAACCATCATGGCAGTGAGCATGGCAGTAGGCAGGCAAGCATGGTGCCCAAACAGTAGCTGAGAGCTCACACTTTGAGATAAAACCGTGAGATAGAGAGAGCTAGCTGAGAATGGCATAGACTTTTGAAACTTCAAAGACCCTCTCTGTAACATATCTCTTCCAGCAAGACCACACCTCCTAATCCTTCCCAAGTAGTTCAGCCAACTGGCAACCAAGCATTCAAACATATGAGCCTATGAGGGGAATTCTCTTTCAAACCATCACAGTATTTACCTAATTAGTATACTTTTATCTATCTCAATATACTTTCATTTTTTAACTTCAATGACAAAATTAAATATATGTACCTTATAATTTTAAAAATATTGTTATTAATTCTTTGATGGTTTCATACATTGTATTTTGATTCTATTCATCAACCTTCATAGTCCCTTCCAAGTCCACTCCGCATTTCATACTTATTCAACTTTTTGTCATTTTTCTTAAATCTATCCAGTCCACTGGTGTTGTCTATATTCCCTTAAGAGTATGGCCATCCAGTGATATGAGACCTAATGGGGCCACACCCTTAGAGAAAACTAATGTTCTCTTTCTCAGTAGCTATCAATTATCAATTTGTGCCAACTTCTCCACTCCATGTTGGAATTTTGTCTTTCACAACTGCTGTGAGTTCGTATGTGCAACTTCCCTGTTGTGTTCAGAAAACTGTTGTTTACCACCTCCGGCTTTTAAAGTCTTCTACTCCATCTCCTGAGGTGAATCCTGAGCCTCAAGAAGAGAATGGGATAATACATTTAGGGCTGAGTGCTCTGTGGCTTAATGAGGAGTTGTGGGTCTCTATGCTAATCACCATCTACTACAAAATGAAGCTTCTCTGTTGAGGATTAATGTGTGCAGATAATTATAATAAGAAGTCTTTAGAGTCCATTTAATGCTGTCTCATTAGCAGACTACTAGTAGTTTATGACCATCATGGTGGGAAGCATGGTGGTAGGTAAGTGGGCATGATATTGGGAGCAGTAACTGGGAAGTTTCATCTTATACACAATTAGAAGTGAAGACAACAAGAATGAGCCTGGTATTGGCATTTGAAACCTCCAAAACTTACTCCACTTGCAACAAGGTCATGCCTCCTAATCCTTCTGGAGCTGTTTCATCAACTATGGACAAAACATTTAAACATTTGAGCCCATGACACCATTCTCACCAAACCACCACAAGAAGGAAGAGTCAGTGGTGGCCTTGTTCAGGATCTGAATTACACAGGCCTCCCTAGCTAGCTCTCTTGAACTTTGCCCTTGGTGTCTATAGAATCAAGACAATCTTATCTTCGTGAGGCATACTCTGTGGCTCAGACCACATAAGCATCAATTGCCTAGTTAAGCAGATATGAAATATCGCAAATGTTGATAGATGGTACTTTCTTTGCTCACCTCATGGTAAGCCAACTGTGGGAACAGTAAGTTTTTCTCAGGAGACAGTATTTGAGAGGTGCTGATTTCCAAATCTTAAATCCAGGTACCCAAGGGCAGGATTTAGAGATGGCTATAGGACAACTTGACAGGATGGTCTGAAAGGTATGCAGAAAGATGATTCAGGGGCCAGGGAAATGAGGAGTAACTGGGGGTCTACACAGATGTGCAAGTTTAATGTCTCTCACAGGATACAGATACAGGCAGAATTCACATGATCTGAGGGTAGTTTTCAGCCCACAAGTCTTCCAAGTGAAGGCACTGAAGAGTGAACTAGCTTGAACTAGACAAAACTAACTCCAAATTCCAGCAAAACAACCCAACTAGGTGTTATTACAGCTAGAAATGGCTATCTATCGCAAAGTTAGTGAGGTCTAAGACTTAACAGTCAGCTGAGAGAATTCTAAAATAATGACGAAAGCCAGAAACTCAGGGTTATGCTGTGGGGGTTATTCTGGTTGGATGCCACAGATAATTGTGTTTATCTCTTACTTGGGAGAAGGAGAAAGGGAGAGGAAGGAAAGAGAGGAGAGGGAGAGAGAAAGAGAGAGAGAGAGAGAGAGAGAGAGAGAGAGAGAGAGAGAGAGAGAGAGAGAGAGAGAGAGATCCTCTGAGACAAAAAACGTCTAAAAATGTACTGTTAGGATCAAGCCTCTGCTTAGGTCAAACTGACTGCAGGAGGCTCTAGACTGAGAAGGGTATTCTGTTAATCTCTAGCTAACAGACTTCCTAATTCTAGGATCTCCCACCTAGGAAATGAGTTAACAAAGGGAGTACTGGTACCATACCCTGCTCTCCACCCATTCCCTTGCCTCCTGCCTAGGAATCAGAGGGCCTGGCTGCATGCTTTTGTTGTCAACTCTCCAGAGACCTTAGTTCTACAGAATGAGCTCTAGTGTCTGTCTTCAGAGACAATGACATGCTGTCTGACTCTAGTGCTGGAACTGACGTCTACTTGGCCCACCTGGCATTTCTGTGCAGTTGTCTGTGGCATTAGTGACTCACAGTAATCAGTTTCAATGTCCTTCCTGAAGCCCTGTGCTAACAGAAAGTGACACTGTAGGAAACCTTCTGTTAATTTCTAACAGGATATGCAGAGGGCCCCACAGGGTAAGAGGAAGAATGCACACCATGCTTCACTGCAGGACCAAACCCCAGCTGCAGAAGCCCCCATTGTGTCCTCTGAGACCTGACATCTCCCCAGTGACTCTGGAACAGAGTGTAACCAAAGTGACCGCTTTCCTGGCCACGTCTAAGAAGAAGAGCCTCCTGTTCTCAGAAAACACTTCAGAATTCCTACGAATTCTCAGGCACGGAGGCACCATAGCATTTTTGTAATGAATTCTCCCACACTGAGCAAAGAACAAAGATGCGCTTCTTAAGTAACAAAGGGGGACACTCTTAAAAAAAAAAAAGAACCAAAAGATAAACAAAAGTTAACACCTCTTGATTGATAGCCAGCTCAGTATTGTCAGTAAAGAAGGACATTAAAATATATATTTCCATGTCTATACTGAGGGGGTGGGCAGATAGCTAAGAAGAGTCATGAATGTTCTTGAAATTAATATGTTTTTATTTTTTAAACCTGCATAAAATAAGTTAGGTGTTTGTAGTCTTCCGCCTCTGTACCTCTTCCCACCCCCATGCTTTCTCTACTCTTCCATGTGGTCTCCCCTCTGGATTGTTCCTCCCCATGACCCCTGTGTCCTTCCATGCCTCTGTGTCCTCCCCATAACCCCTCTGTCCTCCCTATGACCCCTGTGTCCTTCCATGTCTCTGTGTCCTTCCATGACCCCTGTGTCCTTCCATGACCCCTGTGTCCTTCCATGATCCCTGTGTCCTTCCATGACCCCTGTGCCCTTCCATGACCCCTGTGTCCTTCCATGACCCCTGTGTTCTTCCATGACCCCTGTGTCCTTCCATGACCCCTGTGTCCTTCCATGACCCCTGTGTCCTGACATGATACCCTGTGTCCTTCCATGACCCCTGTGTCCTGCCATGACCCCGGTGTCCTTCGTTCCTTTTCATCTTCCCTGACACACCTAACATCACCTTACACTGGTGTCCTTTTTAGACTTTTTAGACTTAGGGAGAACATGTCACTTTTGTCTTTCCAGGTTTGGGCTACTCCATTTAATATCATATTTTCCAGATCCACCCATTTCTTATAATTTTTCACTTTTCACATCTGAGTAATATTTCATTATATGTATCCAGCATATTTCATTGTCCATCATCTATTCACCAACATCTAGACCGATTCACTTTCATAGCTCCTTTTCATATATAGAAAAATAATGAATATGGGTGTGCAGGTGCCTCTATAGTAGATATGAAGTCCTGTGGTTATAGGTCGTGGGAGTGCTGTAGCTGGGTTATGCATCGTATTTTTACTTTTTTGAGGAACCTTCACATTGATTTCTACAGAGACTGTATTAATTAGCATTCCCGCCAGCAGTAAATAAAAACTCCTCCTTCCCCATACCCTCACCAACATTTGTTGTCAAATTTCTTTATAGCCATTCTGGTGTTAGGTAGCATCTCCAAGTGTTAAAAAGTTTTAAAATACTTATTGGCAACTTGTGTTTAATTTGTAATTTCCTAGGTGAGAGATTCAAGAACTGGGAAGTCTGGTAGCTAGAGATTTATAAAATACCCCTCAGTCTGGGTAATTCATTTTATTAACTCATTTATTGACTGCCAGCTTCAGGTTTGTTCTTCAAGGTTTTTTTTTTTTTTTTTTTTTTGTAATTCTGGCTACTAACCCAGACACTGTCTAAAATACAGGTAGCAAAAGTTTTCTCCCATTTTATAGGCTGATAGTTTCCTTGGCTATTCAGAAATCTTTTATTTTCAAATAGTCCCAACTGTGGATTCTTGAGCCTAGATCCTGTGATAATGGACTCTAACCCGATGTCTTGAGGAATATTCTCTATGTTTTTCTTTAGCAATGCCAGCATTATAGGTTTTTATGGTAAGTCCTTTGATCTACTTTTGGTTGGTTGTGTGCAGGGTTAATGATATAGATCTAATTTCATTCTTCTGCAGGTGGACAGCCAGTTTTGCCAGCAATACTTGCTGAATAAACCACTTTTTGTTCCACTGCAGATTCTTTTTTTTCATATATAATTTATTTTTTTCAAATTGTAATTTATACTCATTCACACAGGGGTTATAAACACAAAAAGGCAGGATGTGGGGAAGGGGATGACACTGGAGCGTGGGTGTTCAGGAGGAATACAGATATTTTTCAGAACAGTGTATCGGCTGGGTGAGGGTTCAGGGGATAAGTCACTATGACTCTGTCTATGACTCACTTGTCCTTATCTAAGTTGGTATTGTCTGCCAAGGCTACATATTTACAAGGTCTATGACTGCTCAGGCTGGTAATTTGTCACAAAAACTGCCTGTTTACAATAGCTTATAGCCATCTGTTTCAGTGTTTATCCACAGAGACCCAAGACTTGGTGTTAGTACACATGTATGACAGGCCTACTGCTGATTTTAGGCCTGTGGCTGATTTTAGGCCTTCAGTCCACTGCAGATTCTTACCACCTTTGTCAAATATAGACAGCAGTAGCTTCGCTGGTTCATTTCAGGTTTTCTACTCTGTTCCATTGGTCTACCTGTCTGTTTTTATGGCAGTCCAAGAAAATCTTTTGTCTGCAACTCTATCACATAATTTGTGGTTAGATATTATGATACCCAATCTTTGTAGGAATGCTTTGGCTACTTGTAGTTTTTTCTGTTCCATAGAAGTTTTTAAATTGTCTTTTTTTCCTAGTTCTCTGAAGAATGACATTGGAATTTTGATAAATATTGCATTGAACCTGTAGATTGACTTTGGTAGTGTACCTATTTTCATGAAATTAATTCTACCAACCAAGGAGCAAGAAAGGTCTTTCTTTCATCTATTGGGGTGGCATATACTTTTACTTTCAAGTCACTTTTGCTCTAGATATTGTGATTACCACTCTTGAGTGTCACATCTGTCTGCTACTCTTGCTCTAGCAGCAGTATCATAGTTGTGTAACACCAACTGTTTACAGGCAACGCTCCAAGCCCTACTTGTATTAAATCATATGAGTACCATGACAGTCCTATGAAATGAAATCAGTACCATTATCATGTCTTAGTGGGCTGAACTGGGGCCACAGGCTAAGCATATGCTTCATGCCACTCAGCTAATAAATTAGGTCCAACTTCAACATATCCAGTTCCATCCTTAGATGATGGTGGTCCTTGCTGAGGAAGAGCTTTAGGGTTGAGAGCAGGAGTGTTGGCTCAGTGAGTGAAGTGCTTGCTGAGCAAGCATCAAGACCTGTGTGTGGACACTTGCCACTCACATTAAAGATAGGTATATGGTTGGCAAGATGGCTCATGGAATAAAGACACTTCCAGCCAAATCTGAAGACCTGAGTTCAGTCTCCAGAATCACATGGTGGAATAGAGGAGGTACATGGAAAACTCTATTTTCCCATATAATATATTTTGATCATATTCTTCTCTCTCCTCCAACTTCTCCAAGATCCTTTCCTACACACCCAAGTTCATGTTCTTTCTCTTAAAAAAAAACAAACCAAGACTCAAAAGCCAAATAAGCCAACATACAAACAAAAACCACAAAACAACAACAAAAGTAACCCCACAAAACACATTGGATCCATTTTCTCTTGTCTGACTACTCCTTAGCCTCAGTCCTGTCCTGAAGTGTAGTTGGGATATCCAGTGTCACTCTATTGGAAAAACAACAATAACAAACAAAATTGATTTTCCTCTCCCAGCAGCTATCAATTGCAAACAGCTTCTTAGTTAGGAGTGGGACTTTGTTCCCACTTAGTATCTCCATTGTAGAATTTCTTCTGTCTTGAATTTGTATAGATCTTGTCTGAGTTGTCATAGTCTCTGTGAGTTCTTACATGCATCAGCTTTGTTGTGTCTACAAAATCCATGGAGTCTTCCACCACCTCTGGTTCTTACAACCTTTCCACCTCCTCTTCCACAGCCATCAGTAGACCTTTTGAATAAGGACATCTTATTTCGGGATGAGTCCTACAAAGTCTTCCACTCTCATATGCTGTCCAGTTGTAGGTTTCTGTGTTAATTAATATCTATGGCAAGAAGTTTCTCTGATGAGAAGTGTACTGTTCTACGAGTATACTCAGAACTTCTTTCTACTTCCATTGAGTTGGGGTGGGGCCACAATTTAGATCTCCTGTGAGACTGCTGTAAGGGAGCATAAGTAATTAATAGTGCTTTCTAGAATGAGCTGTTTACCTTCTAAAGATTATATTGTAACTCAAATTCATGGTCTCATTAACAGTGTCAAGTATGGGTTCTGTCTCATGCAGTGGACCTTAGATCCAATCAAACATTTGTACCTCTACTGCAGACAGATTTGTATTATAGCTCACAGGGTCTAAAGTTAGGTGAGAAGGATGATTGCTTTTCTCTGCCAATACCTTCCATCACCATGAACCCTGGTTTTTAATGGTGCAGCTTCTAGTTGAACATCAGCTTGATTTCTCCATGTTCAGTAACATAGGTAGATGTTTTATTTAGCATTTCCACCAAGTCTTATTCAGCTCTGAACATTGATGGTTTACACAGAGATATATTTCTCTTGCATATACACAATCTAAGCATTTCTTTGACCAGAATGTCTTCATGAATGGTTACAGTTCAGTCTGTCACTCTCTCCCACCCCTCACCCTCACTTTCTACTTTTATTGGGTTGGGGTGGGGCCAAAATTTAGATCTCCTGGGAGGCTGCAGTAAGGGAGTGTCAGCAATTAATGGTGCTTTCTAGAATGATTTATTTACCTTCTAAAGATTCTATTGCAACTTCATATATATATAATAATCCCATATATTTGCAGTATATGGGGTTATTAGCTCTTTTGTATGTTGAAGGTGAGAAGACTATTCAATATGTGATGTGGAAAACATTGAGGAGGGTTTATTTACAAGTGGAACATACAGAATCTGGTCTCCTATCAGGATCCAGAACCTCAAGACTGCATCAGAGGTAATGTCAACCTCAGCCTCAGACTGGTGTCCTGAAAGCCCTTCTGGGAAGTTGGTGGATGAAAAGAGGGAGAAGCTGGATGGATTTTTGAACTGGCTGAGGTTCCATCTCTTTAGGTCAACACTGTTGCAACTTAGATATATCAAGGTCCTGCTGCGACTAGGCAAGGGCCCCAGTGAAGGTATCTGAAGTCACTGTTTTGGTTTTTGGGTTTTGTTTTTTGTTTTTTTTTTTTTTAAGGCTACAGAATCTTACTCTGGAGGATCGTAGTGAAGACATAGCACATGTGAAGTTTCTGAAACATATATTTTTTGCTAGTTCAACATTATGCTTATATATCATGTCAGCTTTAGATCAAGGATAGCTTATACATCCTTTGGAGGGACTTAGCATATCACTCCCAACAGGGTTCAGGGAGACGAAAAGCAGCCCGAGAACTGGCTTCTTCAAACATCACTTCATCTCTATTGTGTGAGCTCATTTCTCTGCGATTTGTTATTCCTCATTTTGAAAAACATTCTTAGAGAAGTCTACCTCACACAAAAGGCAAAAGTAAAAATATCATATCGCTATCAAATTTATAAACAAAATGTACTGTTCCTCAGTTTCTCTTGTAAGAACATTTCATTTTTTGTTAGCTAATAGACACAATGTTAAATGTAGGCTTGACAGACTTAGTATAGAAAAGTAGAGAGATTAATCTTGATGCCCCTCAAAATCAAGCAATTGCTTAACTCCAAGGTTTCATCTTTCCTTTGACATTTTTATTATTTAATTGTGTGTGTGTGTGTGTGTGTGTGTGTGTGTGTGTGTGTGTGTGTTTTCACATGCCATAAAGCATAGTCAGAGGATGACTTGCTGGATTTAGGTTCTATCTTTCCACCATGTGAGTCCCAGGGTCTGAACTCAGGTCATCAGGCTTGGTGGCAAGTACCTTTGCTGGCAAAAACTGTTAAGCCAAGCCAGCTCCAACTTAGATCTTACTATTAATAGTCACATAACCTTGAGCAAGCTTCTCAACTTTTCTAAGCCTCTGTTTCTGTCCTTCCTAGACCAAGCAATACACAGAATTCTTCTGTGGGCATGAAATGCTAAGGTGCAGTACTCCATCTTGCACAGTCATAATATACAATCAGCAGTGAGGTTTTGTTTTTCTTTTAAAGAAACAAAATGTATTGGAGTACTACAAGCTATCATTAAATACAATGCTAAGTCTGTGTTTATACCAATAGTATTCTCGGGCTTTCTGTGTTCTCTGAATTTTAAGGAAACACCCTGTCTTTCCCTAAGATTGTGTTGGAAATCGTTCAGTACACTGCCCTACCACAAAAAGCTGTCAGGGTAGCTGGAAAAAGAAGAGATGTTGAGTTTTAGAGTAACTGCAAAAGATGTTAATTAATCACATCATAGACAGTGATATTGTACATTTTCACGACTTTAAATGTCGTGGTTATTCATATTGGAAGGATTTTATTTCCCTGTAAACTCACTTATTCTTCACATAGATGTTTTGTTCCTGGTTTTAGTTAGTTAGTTAGTTAGTTAGTTAGTTAGTTAGTTGGTTAGTTAGTTAGGTTGGTGTTTTTAGTTTAGAAGAAGGAGATTGTTTTTGTTTTTTCTATCCAGCCAAATTTTAAATCTGTGAATTGACCAGAAGAGGGCAGTACGAGCTAACAAAACAGAAGCTATGCCTCACAGCCCCTGAATCACTCTGCTTGCTCTGTTCAGACACTGTGCCATTCCCATGTTTGCAACATTAACTAAAACACTAAAAATTCATTAAAAGACAGGAAGGGAAAGGGGAGAGGTGGAGGGAAGAAAAGAAGGAGATGGATTTCTAAACCTCTTTATTGGAATAAGATGAGGTCAAATTCCTGTAAGTACTTGTTAGGTGTGGACTCTGAATTAAGTTCTGTAAAATTGCCTTCTGGAAGGAGAAGAATTAAGAAATCAGACTGCTCACAACTGGATCTGTTTTCTGCAGCCTATGTTTACCTATTTATTTAATAGAGGCTTTGGGTCCCGAGGCCATGCCAGGTCTTACCTGGGCCCAGACCCTTGACACCCTACACGTGACTCCCCTGGTGATTAGAGGCAGAGAATAAAAATAAGGGTAAAAATGCTTGTGGTGTGTTCCATGCTTTCTTAATATGCCTAAATGCACATGGATAAAACATGTGTATCCTATACCCTTAAGGACTGGAAGAAAAAATGCCATTGATCTATTTATAAGTTATAGAAAATATAATTAGACTATTTTCTATGTAGCCCCAGAATACAACCTGGCCTAGTCCCCAGCTTTACTGTGACACATTCAATGGGCGACTATTCAGAATTCAAGGAGAAAACAGACTCAGTGTGGTAAACTGTCCCAAATGTTTGATGACATATAGTTCAATGTTACATGCATAAAAAGAAAGCACTGCTTCTTGGCAACTGGGTAGACTAAGGTTTAAGATAAAACTCATGGGATTTTGATGGTAGCAAACAGTAGAACAGAAATAGAGCAAGTGAGGGGGAATTTTAGATAGAGGAAACTTAGGTAGGGGTATGGGTTGTGTTTAGCATTGTAGAAAACAATTTATTTCTAGCATCTGGATGCCATACACTGAGAAGGACGGAGCAAGCGATCTGCAGGAAGAAGGGGCTGGGAAGGGCAAAGGGGAGCTTGGGAAGAGAGGAGATAGCACCTAGACTGTTTTGAATACACTGCACATTCATGGCATAGGTTTGATGTGGCACCAACCCCAAAAAGACTTGAACCACCACATGCAGTAAACCAATAAAAAGCAGGGCACACCACAGAAAACATGTTTCCATGTGTTTATTGCATGTGTGATATGCAGCTGTACAACTATGTTGAGGGATGTCCAAGGTGGAAACCCTAATGTCAAATCTCAGTAAACCAATGGTTCTCAACCTTCCTAATCCTCCAACTCTTTAATACTGTTCCTTATGTTTTATGGTTCCCTCAGCCATGAAAGTATTTTCATCGATACTTTATAACTATAATTTTGCTACTGTCATGAATTGAAATGTAAAGATCTGTGCTTTCCAGTGGTCTTTGGGGGGTTGTGATCCACAGGTTGAGAATCACCACTTTATATGCCAGGTTCTTGATCTAAATAGCAATGTCATAGACCTGCACCAACAGACAGAGAAGAGGCAGTTTAACTTTTTCTTTTTTCTTTTTTTGCCTTTGTGAGCAGACATTAATGAGACATTAATGAGACAACAGTGGACTTCTGTCACAGTGCAAACCAGCCTTTCTTTTCCTTCTGCTGCATGAGAGCACGAAAGTCTGTCTCTCTGCTTGTGTATGTCCCTTCTAACCAGCCGTCTAATGCTATCCTGCATGAGTGTTCATTTCAGAATTATTAGGTTATTGTGAATGATAAGATTTGCCTCCCTAAAAATATGTTTCTTGGTATTTTTCACATAGTACAAACGTGGAATCCTCTGGTTTAGAATTCAGAAAACACAGAAAATAAAACCTTGCCTGTGCATGGGCAATGCTACTGCATTGTGCCTGGGAAGCTATCAGGGGTACATACAACACAAAAGAAAATACTTAAAAGGAAACCAAATTTGTTCTACCCTTAAGGATTTTTTTCCTCAATATATTGCTAGTCCATTGATCTTTATAATTTTGCTAACATGCACCTTTAAAAAAATCTACCCAAAGCTTAACTCTCTACTGTATTAATAACAACAAAAAGAAATAGATGTAGTTGATATGTTACATTCATGAAACTTCATGGATCAAAATCCAGGCCTTTGTCTTAAAAGTTTTAGAAAAGAATATATGACTTGCTTTATTTATTTGTGTAGTGTACCCCACCCCAATCATTCCTTTCTGTATGTAATGCTTCCTTTTTCATTTTTATGCTTAAGGTAGAACAGTCATTGTTTACTATTTAAGGAATGAATCTGAAACTCCTAAAGTACTTTAGGGAACAGGTGTGTGTGTGTGTTCTCCTTAATAACACCCCTGGGTTGTTTTGTTTGTTTGTTTGGTTGGTTTGGTTTGGTTTGGGTTTTTTTTTTTTTTTTTGGTTGGCTTGGTTTAATTTGGTTTGGTTTGGTCTTGTCTCCTGACTTTATAAAATTCAGGCAAGAAGGGGATCATGCTCACATGATGGAATGAAGCCTTTTTTAAGATTTAATGAGACAATGCCCATGACAATATGCTCTTAAAACATGACCCAAAGACTTACTCAAGTTTCAGATCAGCTTTCTAGGTTGCTCAGTTGAGATGTTCTGTTGACCACTGGTGTAGGAAGCTCCATGGTTACCATACATTTGTGTCAGCTGTAGTTCCAGGCCCGTCACTGAGAGAAACACATTTAATCCTCCTAGCAACTTCCATAAGAACATGAATATTGTTCTGCCTGTTTTAGAGGAAAAGAAAGTGGGACACAGCATGGTAAGTTCTTTGCCTCAGAGCCCACAGTGATGGCACCAAAGTCTGTGTTCAGTTGCCATACATCAGCATCTGTGTACTTGACCTTTAAACCTCGTATAGATGATTTGAAAATAATGGCCTCAAGTTGCAATGGGAAACTCTTTATTTCAAAGAAAACCGCAACCATAGAGAAGCTATTTCTCCATTCCTCAGTCCTGAAGATCCCTTATCCACCCCTCCCTCCTTCCCTCCTTCCTCCTCTTCTCTTCTCCCATTCTCTCTTTACTTTCCCTCTTTACCTCCTGCTTCTTCTCCATTCACATTAATGTCCTCCAGACTCACAGTGGGTATCATCTCCAGGGACATAGAAAGCAACAACCTAAACTTAACACAGTCAGCCGTCTCACTGGAGGTGAATAGATGTTCAGATCAGATTTTAGCATGAAGAGAAGTCAGAAACTTCACTACCTCTGTTTTATCTGATTTGGTCTCTAGAAATATATATTCTGTGTTCTTACCCTCACTCCCTGCTAGATCTTCTGCACGGAGTATTTGAAGCTACACTCAGAAACTTCTTTCTTCTTTCTTCCTTGAGACAGGTCCAACTCCAGTAGAACTTCTTTAATTTCAAGATCACTATTTGAAGCCACAGAAACTCCTGCACATCTGTATTTACCACTGCATTATTCACAAGAGCAAGGAAATAGAAGCAACCCATGTGCCCATTGTCAGATGAACAGATAATCAAAATGTGCTCCTTATACACAGTGGGATTGCATTTACCTGTAAAGACAAGTGAAAGTATAAAATTTTTGAGAAAATGTGTGGTTATGATAAAGCATTAGACAAGGTAACACAAAGAAAGACCAATGTCCCATGTACTCTCTCATATGTGTCTCTTAGCTTTTAATGTTTACATGTGTTCATATCAGTGCTTGTGAGTCTGAGTACAGGCTATGGAACTTGATAGAAGAGCATGGGACAGGGGAGCACTGAGAAAGTCTGGAATGGTAATAAGACATGTATAACATACAAGAAAAGGAGGTAGGAGGGCTGCAGTGGATCAAGAGGTCAGGAGACAAAGTAAGGGAAAGAATTTTTTAAAAATTGCTTTAGTGGGGGAGCTGGAGAGATGGCTCAGTGATTAAGAACATGTACTTCTCTTCTAGAGGTCCTGAGTTCAACTACCAGCAACTACATGGTGGCTTACAACCATCTGTAATGGGATCTAATGCCCTCTTCTGGTGTGTCTGAAGACAGCTACAAGTTTACTCACATGCATAAAAAATTGCTTTAGTGCCATAATGAAACCTAATACTCTGTATGTATGATATTTTAAAAATAAATGTTTAAAGACAGACCTTTCTCTACCTCTAAATTCACAGTGGTGCTGGACACAAGCAATGGTTGACACAGCTGCTAACCTAATAGCAAAATGGTACCATGTAAAGCTCCTATAAAATATAACTAACAGCTAGAAAGGGGAAGAAAAGAATTAAGAACTAGAAATATCTTCTACTAGCTATAATTTCATATCGGCATTTAATTACAAAAGGCAAGGTGAAAGCACCATTGGATAAATATCAGCCATCCAGACAATCTTTTCAAACTGCATATTTGATGAGAACTATTTAACTTATATTTTGTCCTTTGATTTCTTCTTCTAGCATGTATGTTGGGGTCACAGTATGTGAACAGATGGGATATATGGCAGGGGCCAACTAATTAGCATTAAAACAGGGGATCCATTGTCTTCCCATAACTCCCATCCATCTACCTTCATTTCTGTCACTGTGGTGCCTAGCAGTTCTCTGACTGAGTGTTGTGAATACTCCATCGAACAAAATCAACTTCCCACAATGCTGCTTTTTCATGTGCAAGAAGCTGTGTCTGCATATGTACTGAGTCAATGGGCGATGACAGTAGCTAAGCTGCCACTTCTAAGGGTGAGACTACAGAGATTTTTGTGCAAAGTCTCTAACTTTCGGATGATTAAAAAAGAATGGGTTTGAAGTGAGAGAACATCAGAAAGCATACGGCTCTCACGAGCCTGATTGTGTCCAGCATGCTGGTGGCTTAAGTGGACTAAAACTTTACCCACGACTTTTATAATTGTTGCTTCTTCCTGGGATTTCCTTATATGCTTGGGTTGGATTGCCTTATAAATGAAGGGTGGTCTAAGCCACATGAAAGTTCTCAGACTTAATTTTTGTCATGAAGGTCCTGTACTGCATCAGAACATTGATAATAGCTAGATGTGGTTGAATTACTACATAATTCAACAATATCATGCCTAGGTCTACATCTACAAAGACTCAATGGAGTCCTCAGAAGATATATTCTCACAGTTATGTTCACTACAGTGCCATTCACAACAGACAAAATATGAAAATAACCCTAATGCCTATCAACCAATGATGGATGAAAACTGTGACCCACAATACATTGCTATTACATCTTTAAAAAGAAAATCTATCACATGCTACAACATGGAGAGCCTTAAGGACAGTCTACTAATTGCAGTAAGCCAGTTTAAAGATAATTACTACTTCATACTGCTTACAGGCAATAGCTAAAGTACCAAAATCCATAGAAACAGAAAGTGGAGTAGTAGGTTTCAAGGTCCAGAAGGAGGGAAACTGGAGAATTGATGTTTGATGGATGAATCTTAGAAATGCAAAATGAAAGATTATACTATATACTGCATAATAAAGTGAACATATCAAATTCTAATGAAATATAACCTTGAAAACACTAAATTCGATATTATGTAGATAATGAAAATAATAGAAATATTTGCTCTTTTGCTCTGAATCCATGGGTTAATTTGTAGCATTGGGTGAGCTCATTTGCTGGTCTGGAAAGGACATCAGAGAGGTTGTCCTTATCAAAGAAAGCTGTTCCCCAGCTAAAGATCCGTGCACTAAAATTGACTGGAATTGTTAAAGCCTCACAGAGCCTGCCTGTAAAGAAATTACAGCTCAAATTTAAGTTCAAGTAAAGAAATTAACCAACAGACTAGCAAAAATGTTTAACATGGGGGAATAGTGTTTTTCTCTTTTTAATCGTGTTTTAAAATGAAAAGGGTTGATCTTGCTGTGATGTTTTCAGACTTGTGAGACATTATACTTCGTTCTTCTCCATCTCGCACCCAATACTCTCCATCCTCCACCCCTTGCTAGCTCTCTTTTCTCATCAAGAGTCCTCTTTTGAGTATTCCATTTCTACCTGCCCAAGGGTTTTATCTGGAAGATGTTTCCCTGAAGTGGCTAAAATCTAACTCTTTTTTTCACTACTCCCCCCACTCCTGACATGAAAGACTCCATAATGGGTGGGATAATAATAATTTACTAGAGATAATGAAGTCAATCAATTTTACAGCAAGAAAGTCATCTAAGGGAGGGACTTGTCAAACAAGGTCCTCTAAAGAAAAACCTGGCAAAGCTGAGGTTAGTATTTCTGGTATCAATGGTAATCTTACTCCTGTAAGTTTTATTTGCTTATTTTGTGCCGAGTTCTCACTGTGTAAATCAAGCTGTCTTAAATGTTCAATGTTCCTGCTTGTCTCTAGATGTGCAACTGTGGGTTTCTGGGAGAGTGTCTGGATCTGTGATGATTTCAGAGAGAACTCATTTTTGATGCAAAGTGATTGGAAAGGCCAACACACCAATTCCAAACAACAGTGGTACTGTTCTGGAATATGAAATTTTCCTTTCATACGAGACAGAGGCCATCATACTCCTACACCCTCCTCTGAACCCATATGCATGGCACAGCTTGATGAGCTAATTTCATGACTTCCCACTTGCACTATAACAGTTGCAACTTGTTGTTTACAGAAAGGAACTCCATGATGATAGAAGCTTCCCCATGTCCAGTTCTTATTATGATCTGGCTAAGTGCTAATATAAGCATGATTTTATTTAAGTTTATAAGATAACAATTATTTTGAATCTTATTTTATGTGGAGAGGAAACTAATGTTGATGTAAGTTAAATGATTTGCTTAAAGATCTAAGAAACGATAGGGTGAGGATCTGAGCCCATCTATGCTTAAAGGCCTATACCAGTAACAAACACAACCATCTCCATTGTGACTAATCTGTAGTCAGATGCCAAAACCCACCGTGATTCATAAAAATTGGTTGATAGAGATTCCTTTGGTTCATGGAAATCTTTTTAAGATGAAACATTCTCAAGAAAAGCAAATGACTATTAACTCTCCTCACATAAGTTGAGTCTATTGTGGTCCCTAAGACCATTGATTAGGGTCCTGTTATTGAGTTTTACATGCCTTCAGCACTTAACAGTTGTGTAACACTGGACAGGCTATTCAACATCTCTATCCAAATCTTCTCATCTATAAAATAGACATTTAAATATAATTTACCACCAGGATTTGTTCTCTCAATGGGATATGTTCCTAACATGTTTATAAGAGCACACGGTACATACTAAGCACCCAGTTGTCACTGGTTACTTTTACTAACTATAGTGAAAGATGTTAAAATTGTAGGTTTTGTTTGGGTCTCACTGTTGATGTTTGTTAAAAGGGGAAGGAAGGTCATTTTAAAACATGGACCAGAGTGTCTGACATTTGGTCGTAACAGCCGGATACCTGTGTCCAGCTGGGATATTGTTCACTACCACCACCACCAGACTGTAATAAAATTGTTCCCTGGAGAGGCACCCTTGGAGCTAGATAAGATGTGCACAGAATGTGGCTAACATAGAAGGAGGGCTGGTCTGCTTTATGTTAGTGTCCAGCTTGGATGGTAACAACTTGAGCAGTGAGAGCTGTCACTGACATTGAACAGCTTCACAGTGGCACTGGGAAGTCTAGACAGAGGTCTGAGCTGCTGAAAAGCAAGTGCAGAGAGCATTAGAGCAGGGTAAATGTGAGAGTGAATGATAGGTGTGTGGCCAAAGACAGACAGACAGACAGGCAGACAGACAGGCAGGCAGGCAGGCAGGCAGAGAAAATGACTATTTTTCACCATTGCCAAGGTGCCATGGAACCCAGTGCAGCATCCTGATGACACACAAAGGTCGCCAAGTGGGTGGACCTTTGACAAACTAGAAAAGGAAGGCACACTGCTGCATTATGAAGCCAATATTACTCTTTTACCCAATCCAGACAAAGACATAATAAAAATAAAACTATAGACCAATTTCTCTGATGAACCTAGATACAGAAATTCTTGACATATATTGCAAACTGAATACATGAATATATTAAGATGTCATATAACCTGACATAACCAAGTATGTTTCATCCCAGGGATGCAAGTTTGAGTCATCATATGTAAATCACTAAATGTTGTGTACTATATAAGTAGACTTAAGGTGGTGAGGGTGTGTGTGTGTCTGTCTGCCTCTGTCTCTCTGCCTTCCTGTCTCTGTTTCTGTCTCTCCCTGTGTATGTGTCTATCTCTGTCTTTCTGTTTCTCTCTTTATGTCTCTGTCTCTCTGTCTATCTCTGTCTCTCTGTCTGTCTCTTTGTCTGTCTCGGTCTCTCTCTGTGTATGTGTGTGTGTGTGTTTATGTGGTGTATCTGTATGTGTGTGTTTGTGTGTGTATTTTGCTGATGCTATTCTTTATAACTGTTTTTTATGACCAATTCTGGTTAATTATTTAATCTTAAGCAGCCAATTTGTTCACATATCACTAATTAAGCATGAAGGGAAGATAAAAGATGTAGAAGCATATACTGTATCAATTATTTTTAATTCCATCAGGAAGAAACTTGGGAAAAGTGTCAACCCTCTTTAGAGTGTATGACACTCTGATGTAGGATTTCCCCAGGGATCCATACTTGCCTTTCCCCTCTCTGCCTAGTGCAAGAGGGGCCTAATTTCCCAGAATTCTTTGTCTTTCCCTGTCTTGGCCAGTGAGAGGAAATAGTGAAAGAAGAGTAACACAGGGTGAAACCGTTTGTTTCTTAAAGCATCCCTAGCTGGAACTCCACTCCTCCTATGTACACTCACCTTCACAGCTTGTTGCCACTGCAGTATGGGTGTCTTCAGGAGGCTGGCTTCTTCTTTCCCTCACTGGAAAAAACTACAAAGGTTTTTGGATTACACAACATACAGAGGAGGAAGAGGGAGGGAGAGAGACAGAGACAGACAGAGACAGAAGGAAAGACAAACAGAGACAGAGCAAGACAGAGAGAGAGACACACACACAAAGAGGGAGAGAGACAGGGAGAGACAGACAGACAGACAGACAGACAGACAGACAGACAGACAGACAGACAATGCCATGAACACATTTCAGAAGCAAGAAAGAGGAGGTTCTCTTTCTATCTCTGTATTTAAACATCCTTTAGGATACATTATTTTAATCTCTTGTCAATGGATAACTTTATGAAGCACACGAGAAGTCTGTAAACATTCTCAAGCCCCTGCTTTCCAAGGTATATTTTAGCAAGAGTCACCATCATGTACAATCTTCTGGAGCAGTGCTTTCAGCTCACTGTACTAACAAGTAAATGCACCTCATAAAGGTAGATGAGGATTGAAATTTTTGGATGTGGACTCTTTTCCTAAGCTGTCTGTGCCGTGTTCTCTCACATCCAGACATGTGAGAAGTGACTTGGGAGTTGACAGTGAACCCTAGAACCTTCTGCATCCCGCCTAAGACCTTCACTGACCACCACGAAGCCAGGAATCACCACAGGAGTCAGTATGATGGCGATTGCCAGAGAGTACACTGAGAGAGCAGGTCCACATTGGGCACTTGCCCATCTGCTGTGCCATTTGGATTTTTCATTTTTCTTTTTAAAAAAGAGATAGCTTTAGAGACACTGTCACAACTGAACATCCATACTTAAGGGACCATGGTGGATGGCTTCATTAATGATGAACTCAAAGATGACCCTACCTCCAACACTCCAAGAGGAGTGCACATGTGCTTTCTGACCTTCAGAAAAATGTGTTTTATGGCTGGACGTGTTTCTAGTGTTTCTGTGTTGATATCTTACGGGACTCTGAATGGCTAGAGCTACTCTGGTAGGAAGTTTCTCTGATGAACTGTAGAAAAAGATGTCCGACTTTCAGTGCACTAGAGAAATGACACTAACAAACTTAACAAGGTATCTTAGCATTATCAGAGTATTTTTATAAACATTAGGTGAACCTTGCTGAAGATTTTGGACACTTTTATAGGGAAAAGAGACCCATTCATGCATGCTATTTTCTACATGGCTCCAGAATTTAGATATTTATAGACTTTCTACTCATATTGAAGTAGAAGTTTCTGGTTATGTCATGTGATGCAGACTCACATGATGTTTTGCTGAGGCAAGATCTGTGAGGGAACAAATGATGTTCAGAGAGAATATAAGTAGAACTCTCTACTATATGCTCTGTCCCAGTGTACATAGGCCCAGGACCCATGGTGCCATGTGACCATGATCCAAAACTGCTGAACTATGAGTCCACATAAGTCCTTCCTCCTTTAAGAGGTTTCCCTTTTAGTCACAGTGACAAAGGGCATTTAATATAAATAGTGACATGTAGAACATAGTATAACGAACTTTGACGGGGCAAACTCAGGACTATGGCTCTTTCAATAGTCAATCTGATTTGTTGGTATAGAAGAAATTCTAGTATTTTCCTCCTCTTAAATGAAATGCAATAGTTAATGTAGAATTATTTAAACTATCATAAAATCCTGATATTTTCATTTGTGTTAACAAAATCCAAAGTTTTAATCTAGCCTAATCTAAAATTTCTTTTTCTTTCTTTCCTCCTTTCCTTTTTTATTAGTTTTGGCTTTTGAAACAGGGTTTCAGTAATGAAACTTATAACTTAGCCCAGAATGACCCAGAACTTGGAATCCTCATGGTTCTACATCTCTAGTTCTAGGATTATAGGCATATATCATCATGTCTTGTAGAATTCTATTTTAGTATGTGCCGATTAACTTGAGGAGTACAAGGGTTTCTCACAGAGGAAGAAATGTTGTATCCCAAGATCTGGACACCCAGCAACAGATTGTATAACAGGGCATGAACTTTAGCATGAGAGTCTTACTACCAAACTCCTTTTAACTCAATTTAAGAAATATCTTCTGGTCATCTACAGGGTGCTAGACAAAGGCAAGTATTAAGGTGTAAAAATGTAGCCACTGCTAACTCAAATATCACATCAAAATAAAAGTATGTGAACCCAGGCTTGGGGATATAGTTCAGTGGCGAAGTGTTTGCCTGGGAGCTCAAGGCTCTTACTTTCAGGGCCTTCTAAGGCTGGGGAAAGCATGTGAATCTAAATACAATTGTATTTTGTTTATATTTTTTATTTTCAATGCTTTTGTGAATTATAAAGAAAGGTGGTAGAATGAGGAGACACATGGATGAAGAAATAAAATGAGATGAGCAACTGGGTTTGCAGCAGCATGGTAGAGTGTTTGTCTAACATGTACGGTATCCCCCAGTTCTATCCCTAATACCATAGAAATGAGATCAGCAATAAGAGAGCAGTGCTCCAGCACTTCCTGTGTGAGAAGAAAAGAAGTGGGCCTGGAAGCTGCAGGCTGGGAACAACAACTGAACTTAGGTTTGAAGATGATTAGAATCTCTTAAAATAAGTAGGGCAATGGACAACAGAGTCAGGAAGAAGGACCATGAAAAAGAATATGGGGCAGGGCAAGAAGCTGTTGCCTGTGCTCCCCTTGGGCAGTCAATGCAAAGGGTGGATTGCTGCTCATAGCTGATGAGTGCAAACTCTCATTTAGACTTTCACCATGGCGCACACAGATGCATCTGCTTCTAGCTTCTTAAACTTTGAAGATTCTCCTCTTAATCTGTTGTCAGCTATTTCATCTGGTTCTTAATTGTGGATAAAAAAAAAGCAAGAAAGTATAAAAAATAGGACCTGTCAGAGACAGAGCAGGCAGATGGGGAACCTGATGTTGAGAACTGCCCAGTGGCTTGTCAAGGATCCTCAAGTTAACTTGAGTCTCTGTTTGCACACTTCATGGGCCTTCAAGACTGGTTGGGTCATCATCAGTTTAAATAAAATTGGTTATGAAGGACTGCATTAAATCAAGTTGTTCATGAATTCAAATCTCCCTTTCTGTCTTTAAATTACTTGTAGATCAATATAGGATATGAATCATTAGCAACAACAAAACAAAACCAGGACTATTGAGTCTCAATTTTTTTCAGTGAAATGAATTTTAATATACAATTATGATAGAAAAATCATCTTTGTATTCATTTTATAAGACAAAGCTATATGGCTGGACTTACCTTTGAATGAATCAGACCATTTTTGAATAATTACCTGTAGGTTGTCAGTTACTATTTCATAACAAGCATAAAGTTAAAATTTTTTAGGGAAAGAACAATTTCATGACTAATATAACTGTGAAGAAAAGATATCCAGCCTCCTAATAAAATAGTAATGCTGCAAGCTCAGCGGCTCATAAAACATTTATGACCTTCAGCCAGTAAAGTGTGAGCAGAGATTTAAATGTTGCTGCTTGATGGCAGAGAGGAATGTGCATGTAAGCATCACCAAAAAGCTCATGGACTACAGCAGAGGGCAGGAAAATTGTGTCTCCAATGGCTACCAGTGTCCATTTTGTAACCATTCAAACATGTATGGATGCTTTCTTACAAGTGTGGAAAGGGCCGCCTGAAATGGAAAGATAAACTGGGTAAGAAAGGAGAGAGGGAACCAGAATAGAAAGGCTCCTTGGCAACCAGAGCCACAGCTTAAAGGAAACGATACACTTTCTCTACTGTTGAGATGATGCCGGTGTGGTAGTGTAAACTGACAGTCCAGTACTAGGGAAACTGAAACAAAGACTGTAGATTTAGCTACACATGACCTTGTTAAAAGTGGGGCATGGAGAAAGGAAGGAGGGAGAGAAGGAAGAGGAGATAAAATTACACACTTGTTAAATGCTGGACTCAAGTTTCTTTCCAAAGTAAAAAGCCCACTAATGAATTAGAAGGCTCTCAGAGAAATTCACTCAGACCACAAAATAGGCTAGGCTAAAATTCGTGAAAATAAAAGATAGATTAAGATTTGGCATAGAAATGTAAATTCTGAGAGATGAGGACATGGTAGATTTTCAGCATGCTTGAGAATCCTCCACAGCTGAAAAGTGGACCCTTGGACTGATATCCTATATCAACCCTTTAAGAGTACAGCAGAAACTCTTTATGTCAACTAGCTACATGCCTAAAAGATCAGTGGAAAGATGTGGCTTCCATTTCAAATGACTCCTCATCCCCTCCACTACTCTATCTCTCTCTCCATCCTCTCTTCTCACCCTCACAAACCACATCAACGTACCCTTTATAGTTGAGGGTGTCTATTGCCCACCCTTTAGAGGCAGGTCTGCACTATGAGAGATGTCATTCCTCTAGTTGTTACTTGGTTTTCTTACCATCCTTCTGTTCTTGAAAAGATTTATGCATTCTCTCATTTATGTGTGTCTCACAAAGGTGAATATCAGACATGGAAGCTTTGTGTGTGTGCACATATGCATGTGTGTATGTGTTGGGGGTTTTTAAAAAAATTTTTTTTGTTGTTCTGGGTGGGAGTTAGAAAGTGAACAAATTAGGCCTTATCTGGCAGTGCAGGAATGATTTTGATGGTCTTGCTACTAACAGCGATGAGGCAGATATTTGATGACTATGCAGATAAATAAGTTACTTCCCAGACGATTGATGTTGACTACTTCCCTGGGTAGCAGGAGGCCTACAATCTGTCTCTGCATTTTAACTTTTGCTTTCCTCTTCCTCCATTGCTTTCACCTCTCTGGTAGGGTCACCTTTACGAACCTGTTATGTTTAGTCAAATCTCTTTGAAAAACTAGAAATGTCCACTTAAGATCCTATACAGGCCATTTTGTACATAAAATGGTGAGAAGCTTCTAAATTAACATTTGGAGAGGACCAACATTGAAGCTAAAGAACTGTGAACAAACAGTTCCCCACCATTTTGGTGGCTGGATTACAATGGTGTGCAGCAGTTTGGTCCCCAGTGGAAAGTCAGGGAAGATAGCTATCAGGTGGGGGATCCAGAAACTCTAGATGCTAACACATGATCTGACAAAGTCAGTACAAACAATTGATAAGGCTCTCAACCCAAGATCATTCTTCCAATGTGAAAATAAGCATGCAAAAAAGTGAAAAGAACTATATTGCAGAGTTTAAATCTGAAAAATAAAGTAAAATAATCCTGATAAGGGAGGGATGTATAAGGTGTAAGCCATCTTATCCCAAGAAGAGCCAAATTAGAGGACAATAAAAACAAAATGTTCATGTTCCAAGTGACAAACTGTCAAAGGCCAGTTAAAGCGTGTGGCTAGTGCACAAAGCCAAGTAATTCTTTCTAGCAGGTGTCAGGTCAAGGAGGAATAAGAGGTTAATACTTTTGGGGAGAGTGGCCATGACAGAGAGTTGGAAACAAGAAAAAGTTAAATCTACTCCCAACCAGGAAGTCAGTTTCTTTTTTTCTAAGTTCATGCCCATTCATTCATAAAGACAAAACTGAGCATGTTTTTAATAGTGAAGTCTGTACTGTCTACTTCCTCCATTATAAAAGCTATCTTGATCACTTGAGATCTGGTTGATAAAACCTAAACACCTACTTTCAAGAAACACAAAATCTAATTGGAGACTGTCTTAGAGTTTTACTACTGTGAACAGACACCATGACCAAGGAAAGTCTTATGAAGGGCCATATTTAATTGGGGCTGTTTTACAGGTTCAGAGGTTCAGCCCGTTATCATTAAGGAGGGAGCATCGTAGCATCCAGGCATGCATGGTACAGGAGGAGCTGAGAGTTCTACGTCTTCATCTGAAGACTGCTATGAAGAGACTCACTTCCAGGCAGCTAGGAAGAGGGTTTTAAAGCCCAAACCCATAGTGACACACCTACTCCAATAAGGCTATACCTCCTAATGGTGCCACTCCATGGGCCAAGCATATACAAACCATCACAGAGACATACAACAAAATCTGCATGCCACAGAAGGCAGGGATACTGCAGGATGGGAAAGGAAGGTATTCCCAAATCTAGCAATATGGTGAGTGTTCTATAGATTAACCATAATATTTGTTCATAGAAGGATGGAGGATCAAAAATCAGTATCAGTTAGGTAATGTGAGGGGAAACCTGCTTGGTATACAATTCAGTAGTAGAATGCTTGTATGCCATGCACAGGGCCTTGAGTTCAATCCTCAGCATTGAAAGAAAAACCCATAAAAGCTCATTCAGCTCTGTAAAGATCATATGAAATTTCGTTTTAAAAAATACCCCTCTGTCTTGATAGAATGAATGCCTTGTTACCAACTGATGCCATGTCATTATAGGATCACTACTGTGATTCATGTTCATTTTCAGTAGTTAGTGGGGGTCACAAATCTCAGGGATTAATGACAAAGTTACTTGAGTCGATAGCACTAAATGGAGTGTCAGGGTCATTCAGCAGTACTGGCTTACACGGGGAAAGGGCACACTAATTTATAATTGTTGGTCACAATCTCTTAATCTACTGAAATGGGACATTTCTGTACTTGACAGACACTGAAAGCTGACACAGGGAAAATAGAAGAACCTAATGTCTTTCTGACCGAACCAAGGTTATAATTTCTGCACTGTTTCCTCTACAGAAGTATTGTTGAAGAAAGAAATTGAATAAGATATCAGCAGAAGGAAAGTTCTCCCTTGCTAATGGATGGGTAGGATTAATATAGCAAAAAATGGCTCTCCTACAAAAATCAATCTCTGATTCAATGCAATACCCATTAAAATTCCAAAACAATTATTCACAGAAACTGAAAGGTCAATTTTCAGTTTTATAGAGAAATACAAAATATCCAGGGTAGCTTAAACAGTCTTGAATACTAAATGAACTATGAGAGGTATCACTATCCATGACCTTAAATTGTACTATAGAACTATAGTAATAAAAACAGCATAGTATTGGCACAAGAAAGGCAGGTGGATCAGTAAATTGAATTGAATACCCAGACATAAATCCATACAGATATGAACACTTGATTCTTTTGATAAAGAAGCCATAAATATATACTGGAAAAAGGGTAGCATCTTCAGCAAATGTTGCTGGCCAACCTGGATGGCTGCATGTAGAAGAATGCAATTAGATCCATACATATCACCCTGCACAAAATTCAACTCCAAATGAATCAAAGCCCTCAACATAAAACCAGATGTGCTAAACCTGATAGAAGAGAAAGTGGGAGTAGCTTTGAACTCATCAACACAGGAGAAGATTTTCTGAACAGAACATCAATAGCACAGGCACTAAGATCAACAATTAATAAATGGGATCTCATGAAACTAAAAAGCTTCAGTATTGCAAAGAACATCATTAAGTCAAAGTAACAAGTTACAGAACAGGAAATGATGTCACCCTAACATACAGGGTTAATATCTAAAATGTATAGGGAACTTTAAAAACACCAAACTGGATATCAAGAAAACAAGCAACCCAATTTTAAAATGTATTGTAATACATTTTGTAATACATCTAAACAGAGTTCTCAAAAAAAGGAAACTTAGAATGGTTGAAAAACACTTAAAGAAATGTTCAACATCCTTAATCATCAGAAAATTCAAATCAAGACTATATTGAGATTTCCTCTTATACTAGTTAGATTGGCTAAGATCCATAAAACAAATGATAGATAGCTCATGCTTTACACATACGAAAGGCATTCGTGCTGGTGGGTACAAACATGTGTAGCATTATAGAAGTCAGTGAGGCAATTCCTCAAGAAGATGGGAATAGATCTACCCCAAGATCCAGCAATACTATTCTTGGACATATACCCAAAAGATGCTTTATCCTACTACAGAGACATGTTTATTGCTTCTGTATTCATAATAGCCAGAAATCAAAATAATTTAAATGCTCTTCAACAGATGACTGGATAAAGAAAATGTGGCACATTTTCACAGTGGACTATTACTCAGCTGCTAAAAATAATAAAACCATGAAATTTGTAGGTAAATGGATGGTGCTAAAAAAATCATCCTTAATGAGGTAACAAAGACACAGAAAGACAAATATAACATGTATTTGTTTATATGTAGATATTAGCTGCTAAATCTTCAATAAGCAAGGGAGTATATATAAAGTAAGAGTCTTAGGGGAGAAGGAATGGATCTCCCTAAGAAAGGGAAATAGAATAGGTAGAATCAACCAGAAAGGGATAGGGAACAGGCAGGTGATGGACAGAATATGGAAAGAGAGAGCTAAAACTAAGAGCCATAATATTTGAGGGGCCATATGGAAAACTAATACAGTAGAAGTTTTTTAATATAGAATATATAATGCATATATGCATACAGAGACACAGACAGACAGACAGACAGACAGACAGACACACACACACACACATATTTGAAGGCAATCTGAATGTAATTTCCAAATAGAAAAGAAGACAAAGCCACAGCTGGACATCTCTCACCACTAAACACCACTAAATAAAGCTTTCAGTGATGGAAGTGGGTTGCATCTAATTGAGTTATTGACTCTTAAGGGCTCCAAGAAACCTCCCAAACAACCTGGACTATTGTCAAGACTATCATTTGATCACCACAAACTGATGGTATTGCTGAAGACAACACCTATACAACATATTGAACACAAAGAAACCAAACTAGTGCGTGCCTACAAGGGTCTTTACCCCTACAGTCTAGTGTTCATGGTACTAGAAGATACTCTGTACACTACAAAAGTAGTGTAAACACCAGCCCAGCTACAAAGTCTTTTATCTACTTTATGTTCCATCTGCAAGATGTGCTACTATAATAGTGGCACAAAGCATGTGAGAGTAACCAACCAATAGATGATTAGACTTAAGACCCACCCCATTAAATAGAATCCATTCTCTACATTGGTCTAGTGGCCAAGAGCCTGAGATCAGATAGGCTAGGAACCTAAGAAACACTACTGTTCTCCTTAAGAAATGTAGCTATAAAATGACTGATAACATTATGCTATACTCATAGATCAGTTTTCTTTTCTCAGCCATCATGAGAGAAGCTTCCTCTTGCAGTAGATGATAACAAATACAGAGAACCATAGCTGGACAATGGGTATAGAGTGAGAGACCTTGAAGCCTCAACCATAAATGGAATCTTTCCATCAAATCCCTCCCCTCAGGAGTCAGGAAGCCTTGTAGAAGAGAAGGCAAAAAGAGTGTGAGAGGCAGAGGGTATAGATGCCACCACATGCCCAATGTGATGGTTTGAATATTCTTGGCTCAGGGATTGGTTCTGTTAGAAGGTGTGACCTTGTTGGAGGAAGTGTGTCACTGAGGGGATTTGAGACCCTCCTCCTAGCTGCCTGGAAGACAGTCTGCTCCTGACTACCTTGGGTTTAAGAAATAGAACTCTCAGCTCCTTCTCCAGCATCATGTCTGCCTGGATGCTTCTGTGATTCCTGCCATAATGATAATGCACTGAACCTCTGAAAGTGTAAGCCAGCCCCAATTAAATGTTGTCTGTTATAAAAGTGGCCTTGGTCATGGTGTCTCTTCACAGCAATGGAAACCCTAACCAAGACATCCTCTAAACATACAAGGACAAATTTACATACAGATTTACAGAGACTATGGCACCGTGCACAGGACCTACATGAGTCTATGCTAGATGTGGTTCCATTGATAAGATGGGAAGTGGACATAAGCTTTCTTTCTAAACCCAGAAGCTATGTCCAACTGATAACTATCCACAGATGAACAGAGAAATGTACCATGGAGCCATGTCCACAATTCCAGAGGTAGTTGTTACTTTTCCATCATTCTGGATGAGGCCATTGATGTTCACAGAAGTGAAATCACTGACTAGTGTCTGCACAGTAATGCATGGGGTTGAGACCTGGGCTGCAAGGTTAGAAAATTCTAATTGTTGGTTACTTTTTTCTTGATGTGATAAAAATACCATGGCCAAAAGCCATTCATAGAAGAGTTTATTTTTGCTTAAGATTCCAGAAGAAGAGTCCGTTGTGGTGGTGAGGTGTAGCAGCAAATGGAAGGTATGGCCCTGGAGCAGGGAGCTTTGAGATCCTATCTTCAACCACAGACACAGAACAGGGAGAGCAAAGTGAAAGTGGGATGATGCTGTATACTTCCAAATCCCACTAATGAGGTGCTTCCTGCAGTTATGCTGCACCTCCCCACAACCTTCTCAAACAGGGCCTCTGACTGGGGAGCAAGAATTCAAATGCCTGAATATTTGGGGACAATTCTCACTGAAACATTCTTTTACTTGTTTTATATCAATGACACCCACCCCTCAGAAAGTCTTACACCCAAAATAGCAAAAGCAGAGAAAGCCCAGCAGCCCTTACTGAAGCTGGAATTGAAGGCCTGGGAGGTGCCAATTATGTTATGTTCTACCCTTCTTTCTACAGAATCTCACACAGCATTCCCTACAATACCATAGTCCCAAATATCACAGTTAAAATCATCCACTTTCCAATCAAACTGAAAGACCCAGGGTTAAAGAATGGTGGTAAGGGGAGGATTCAGTCCTGCTTCCAGCACATGAGGACCAGTGGGCATCAGGGAACATGCATTTTGCCAAGGGGATAAGCTCCCTGTGGCAGGAAGGGTTACTGCTTTTAGGAAAAAGTAAACATCCAAATCATAACCTTGTTTGGTCTTAACCTGCATGAACAGGGCTGTACTATTGTTTTGTGACTGTTTAAATGAGCAATCCAATTTTACCATGACAAACTATGGCCACTAAAACATCCTTCCATGTCGCAGGAGGATGGCAACAACATAAAACAAGAGTCTTCAGCCCCTGTTTCGATGACAAACACTACCTGTAATTATTTCCTCAGCAGGACTGCATAAAACTTGGATTCCATTCAATCTTACACCAAACAACTCCAATATTTCATGTCGTGGGTAAAAGTGAAAATGGGGATAGTTCATCAACACCGATCGACGATATAAAAAGAGGCTTGAAGCCGAGGCTATGAGAGTGCATAAAAATGTTTTGTGTTCTGACCAGTACACTGCTTTAAAATTTTTTTACAGTCAGGCCCAATTGTTCATTCTCGCCATGCAGAAGATACTCACATATTCATTTTTAAAAGGGCAAATCAACCATAATTCAGTTTATAAACTGTGAAGCTGGTTGCGAATGTCTGGATGAATATTCATTAGCATCTCTTAATCTGCCATCGACTGTGATTCATTAGGCATATGTAAATATCACTCACTTTAATTGCCCCTAAACTGACTTAACATAATATTGTCATTAGCAAATTATTAGTTATTTGTGTAACTAATGGTACATTATGGTATGCAAGCTAAATCTCCAAATATATGATTATAATTAGGGTGATGTTTTATGCTGGGGGCTTTCTAAACTATTTGATGAAATATAATGGAGTCAAATAAAATCCAGTATGTTAATAGGACAGTTGCATAACTTTTTTCTGCACCTTGGTGCTGTTGGCACATCCCACTTGTCATCCTTCATGACACTAGGCTGGCTGTTTCTTTTCTCATTTGTCTCCAAAGTCCCGGGAACTTCTCTGTCCCTTTCCTGCATTGCATCCAGCAGGATCCACACAAGTTTGCTTTGGCCAAGGTGATTTTTGAAAATATCTGCTCACTGACTGCAGAGCAGTCTACTTAAAATTGGCAGGGAGCGTAAAGGAGACCCTCTTGGTACTAATGAAAGTGTCTGAGGAGGGCACGCCAGAAGTTTTGGTCCGTGTGGTTAGTTTGAAGACTGGCATTTGATGGGTACTCTTTCATGGAGTGAAGAGCAGTGGTGCAGTCATTTTCTCCACAACTCTCATCGTCTATGATAAATTTTATATCGCTTTGGACCCCTCCTGCATTTTAGTTTTCCTATTTTGGAAAATTTTACTGGCCCCTTCATCTCCCTAAAATATTTATTTTACAACAAAGTCATGTAAGAAGGGCCTTTGGCTAACCTCCATTTCCATAGTAATATCAAGAGAATTGCTGTCTTTTATCCCTTATAATGATTATGAATCAACTACCAAGCTCCCAGGAACAAAGTAGACCTGGCATATTGGCAGGGAAGGCTACAATTAGTATTCCTTTAGTCTCTGTTAATTGCCTAACTGGTGACAGGAATATGTTAATACAGAATGAGCTAACAGAGGAGGGAAGTCTTTTATCATGTTGTCCTCCTAAATATTAGTACACTAACTAGCCATTGATGTCTATAAACAGAGATTCAGATAAATGCCTGTTCCTGTCTTTGATAATGTTGTAGATTAATTGCCATTTCATCTTAATTTAATAAGAGAACCTTTTCGATTTTTTTTAATAAAAGCTTACACATGGAGAAGAAATTACTGAGATAATGATAGCATAATGAGTATAAATTGTGGTACAAATCTCCTGGAAAGATACAAACATTCCAGAAACATAGTCAAGTGTAAGTGTATTAAAAACAAACCAAATGTTTTCAGTCTACCATAGGTCAGGTTCAGCAACACTATTAGGAAATAAACTAATTAAGATATTTTAATTGATGGAGAGTAACTGACTTTCATCCCTAAGGTGTTTAATTGTGAGTTTCAGAGATCTTTTAGTCAGTGTCATATCTGATATTCACAAAGCGGCCCATCAAGGAGCCATTTCTGTGTTTATCAACATTTTTGACAAATCACTTATCAGTCTGAAGTTGATAACCAGGTTTGTCTTCTCCACAGACTCCAAGTAACACAAAATCCAGGATTTTTGTCTTGAATGAAAGTCGTATTCTGCCCATCACCTGCTGTGTGTAAATAGAGTCCACTTGGAACATAAACATGCTAATGCATTTACAACTGCTATGGTTGCATTGGCCGTAAAATGGCACCATTACATGTCTGTCAGAGTTCACACTGTCCCTCAAAACCTAAGTATTCACTCTCTGGTCCTTTGCAGAAAGTTTGCTGAATTTATGGATGGGTTCTAGTTAAACAGCATGAATAGCATGTTTGTTTCAAGCTGGTCAGGAGAAGTGAGGTTGTGAGTTTCATATTAAGTAAGCACTAAGTGAGTTTGGAAAGGAAATATCACCACATCTGTTAAGGCCACTTGTTATAAATACAGCCCTGAGAAAACGGCTGAATAAAGAGAGACCCACACCTTGCACATTAGGTAAACCCAAGCATACAATTCAGGGCCCACTCCCAGGACTTCTGGAAAATCGCCACTTCCAACAATAGCTTTGTGGTAGTTGTGAGAGCAAGTCCGACAGAAAGAGTCCAAAGTGCTGCTTCTGATCCTCAGTGGACTCAGTTGTCAAAACCAACTTCATACCTAAGACCTAAATCTCAAACAAAGTAGGCAAAAAAAAATTTGAACTCTTCCAGCTTCTATAATATAAGAAAACACCAGGGAAGAGAAAAGGATAAAATTACCATGAGCCAGTTCACAGTTTGTATGCTTTTTCATGTCTGCCCTTGAGACGAGAGATGAATACTGAGTATTATCTTGCAGAAGATCTCCAAGCTCAAGTTCAAATTGTACGTTTTCATTATTATTTCACACTAATGATACCCATTGTAGACTGTGATGATCACTGGTCTTTTTCCTCTGCAAGAGAGGGCTACTCTATGTGGGATTTATTGGAATCTCTGGCAAATACTCTCTTGGAAATTTGAGCTGAAACACCTTTGGTACCAGATGCATGTCCTGATCATATTGCTCAACTCATGTTAAACTATCCTTTCTCTGGATTTAATGTCTTCAGCTTGGAGAATGAGGGTCATGTATTTGGAACCTTGCTATTGGACACAGCCTATATGGTGGCTACTAAGTAATGCTTATCAGATAGAACTAGAGAATGACTATGCTGCTTGTATTTTTAAAACACTGATCTTTCTTTCATCAGCTAATACTCTAATTCTGGCAAGAGTGTGTCTGGGGACATTTCTAATTCTGAGGTAGACAATGTTTGTGAAGATTCCTACCTTCTGTCATGGTGATCAAACAGATATTGGGAGACACGGGGGTCTCCTAATTTTTCAAGTCATATGAATCAATTCTATGTCCATGAATCTAAGAACTTCTCAAAACCCTGGGCTGATAACTTCTTTGTACTACAGAATGCATGGGCTGGTAGCAAACTTATCAATTCTAAGTCAAGTTTAAAGAAAAAAAGTATAATGAAAAAGATTGGTATTCCAAAGAAAGGTATTTTCAACAACAAATAGAAGTGTTTAAGTTTCAGACACCTTTGAGTCACAAAACAGGATGGTCAGTGGGCAAGTCTCCTGATATCCCTCCCCTCCAGCATACTGGGGCAATTCATCCTCTACAATACCCTGCTTCCCTCGGCCTGTAGTTAGCCATGACTTGGAATAGTGTCATTTCTTTCCATGGGGATCACAAAGTACAGTGTTGGAAAGTTTTTTCTTAGCACTGATTCTCTCTAGTCACAGCTTAATTTCTTGGTTCATGAGCCTGTCTCCATGGACAGTGACATGGGCATAATCCATATGTACATGGGCTAAAGAGTGGAAAGATAGGGTTGAGATTCCCCTGATAGGAACAGGAAAAAAAAGATATGACCTAGGATATATATGGGATGAACTCGTGAGAATACATTTAGCTCAGATGTGTGTACTGTAGCAGAAGCTTGTGTAAAGACTATTAATTTTACATGGAGTAGGTTGGGGCATTCAGAATCTATTATAGGGAACAAAAGGATGTAAAAGACAGTTTCTGTTCAGAGAGTATGATGCTGATATGAATAGCCAACACGGACTAAGACAACTAACACTGGGCATAGGGGGACCCATGAAACACATGAAACAGCACAAAATGACAGACAGTGGCTGTTTAGGAAACCTAAAAGTGAACAGTAATGTAATCTGTTATATGACATATTATCTCTGGCAAAATGTCACTTTTGTGTAATTCTGTATAAATATGGCTTTGAGATCAAAAGGTCGGCCCTTCAGATTTGTCAGCCTGTGTTCCTACCTCTGTTGAGCCTATGGTTACCTGTATGTGCCAGCTTGGCACACCTGGTCTGCTGGCATCTGCCTGCCTAGTGGTGTACACTGGTAAATAAAGTATGTCCTATCTGTCTGCAATTCCATGGATTCCCTTCAGCCTCTTTTCCTCCTTCCCATGACCCTTCTTCATTGCTGGTTTTGGAGGTCGAACCTCACACTGTTCCACAGCTGAAGTACACATTGGAGTTGGAGAAGGGCAGCGTTCGAGTGGCATAGGATAGATTTGTTGACGAAAAAAAGAACTTATAAAAATGCAAATTAAAACATGTGAAACACTGTGACATATAGATGCCAGTGAGGGGCATGAGAATAAATATATGCAGTGATAAGAATCTGAATTTTACTGTAAGAAGTTTGGAAGGAGTTCCACATTTAGGCAGGATACAATGTAATAAGATTAAAGGTTACAGAAATCTACCAGCAGGAGCAAGATGCAAAATGAGGTAGGAGTCAAGACCAGAGAGTCTGGTATGCCAGTTCACACCCGTAAGGCCAGCAGTCAAGAGACTGAGGCAGGAGAAAAGAGGATCTGGGCTACATAGCAGGATCCTGTCTCAAAAAGTTAATTTATCAAAAAGAAATCAAGATGAGAAAGCCATGGAGAGGCAAATCAGGAAATGAGACATTTACTCTGACAGAGGAGATCAGAGGCAATCTCTGATAGATGGCACAGTGAGGCTGACTTATGCAGTGATGGCATGACAGACACTGACCATGAAGAGAGTGAGGAACTGCTTCAAAGGCATGTGACGTCAGGGCAGGTGGGTGGAGGAAAGACTCAGAAGTATGTGATCTAGGTGACAAATTTCTCAATAGTGACATTCATTGGGATAAGGAAAGAGGGAAATGGTTGATGTGTTTATAAAAAGATAAAGTGATATAGAATATGTTCTATGGGGGTACCGTGAGGTATGGGAGAAGGGAATGTCTCAGCTGGCCCATGCTGAGGCATCTCTTCTCCCTGAGGGACCAGCCACATGACTGTGTAGTATATAGAATAGAGTTTATTCAGGGCATGGGGAGGGAAGTTAAGAGGGTAGTAGAGGCAGAGAGAGAGAGAGAGAGAGAGAGAGAGAGAGAGAGAGAAGAGAGAGAGAGAGAGAGAGAGAGAGAGAGAGAGAGAGAGAGAGAGAGAGAGAGAGAGAGAGAGGAGAGGCCGGCCATCGAACTTGGAGAAAGGGGGAAGGGAAGAGGAAAGGGGCGAGGGGACAGAGGGGGAGCAAGAAGGCAAGAGAGCAGGAGATCAAGAGAGATAGAGAGGAGGGGGCAAGCAGCCCCTTTTATAGTGGTCCAGGTCTTCCTGGCTATTGCCAGGTAACTGTGGGGGTGGAATTTAGACAGAATACTAACAATAGTCATTCCAGTTTGAACATTTTAAATACAAGGTGTCCTTGGCACACCTGGGTGAAGCTGGAGAGGAAGTGGCTATGCTTATGTACTAGGAAAAAGATCTTAAGTGGAAATGTCACTTGTACCCAACACTTGCTAGGTGAATACTCACCACATAAGCTCAGAGAGATCCATGAACCTCTTTGAGCATTCACCTACTCACCTATACAATAGGGATAAAACAGTACCTGCTCCTGGTGCTGATGTACACTGGCAATCTAACACCCAGGAGGCCAACAAAAGATGCCAGTGAGTTTGGGGCCACACTGGTGAGTTTTAGGCCAGTTTGGACTAAACAATAGGCTGTTGTGGGAGACAGGGTTTCTCTATGTATGTTTGACTGTACTGGAACTTGCTCTATAGACCAGCATGGCCTCAAACTCAGAGATGCATCTGCCTCTGCCTCCTGAGTGCTGAGATTAAAGTCCTGCGCCACCACCACCACCACCACTCCGCTTTCAATGGTTTGTCCTAAACTAGTTTCTTAGGACCATGCTCAGGGCTATGTAAAGGTGCCTCAGTTTAGTCATCTCAGGAACAAATTCCACCATGATGTTTCATGCTAGTCTGTTAACCAGTGAAGGATATAAAGAAGGAGGATGCTGTTATCCTGTTGTCTAAACTAAGGCACAGAATTGCATTGCTTGTCTTGAATTATCGAGTATGTGCAGATTGCCTGTTCTTTTGCTCCCTTATCACTCTAGATTCCAGATCAGAGTCTAGAAGGGGACCTGACTGCCAAAGCTGACTCAAAGACTCAGAAACCAGGTGACCCGAATAAGGCCCAGTCACCAATGTTAACTTCCTTGTTTAATCGCTTTGGGTCAAAATGATTGATCAATGCAACAGCCCACTCCAATCTCCCTTACTTTGTGTTCCCATCCTATAAAAATGTTGTACAATCTCCCTTCAAGGACTCGTTTCAGATCCCAAACTGCCTGCCTCCCTGTACACACAGAAAATCAAGCTTTCATTTTAAAACTTCCGGTGAGTTTTCTCAGCTTTGACCCCAACCCAACAATCCTTACTCCTGAAGCCTTTGACCAGATAGCCCTCTTTTTTTTTTCAAACAATTATTTATTTATTATATGTAAGTACACCGTTAGCTGTCTTCAGGCACACTAGAAGAGGGCATCAGATCTCATTACAAATGGCTGTGAGCCACCATGTGGTTGCTGGTATTTGAACTCATGACCTTCGAAAGAGCTGTCTGTGCTCTTAACCGCTGAGCCATCTCTCCAGCCCCAGATAGCCCCCTTGTATATTTCCTGTCACTTTCTTGCTTCTTGTAGTCTCTCCTGGGTGAACAATTTCACAATTCAGAAGCTGGTTCACAGGTTTTTTGTTTGCATGTTCTTTGCCTTTTGAAAAAACAATGAGTGCTGAAATGAATCAGGCTTACTACTAACTGGAATACTCCCTACAAGGGGCTATGAGTGGTCCAGTAAGTCTGGGCTTACTGGTGAATGTGTACCTCTCAGTAGAGTCATTGTTGCATTTATAAAATTGTTCTCCCACTCACGCCCTAGTTATACAGAAAAACCAAGGAAGAACGAAGAAAATAAAAATACTATATAACCAACATAGCCATTTATATTTTTGTAGATTTTTTTCTTTGTGAAGATAGAGTATCCCACGCCCCTCACCCTACTCTCCTGCCAGCTTTTGACCCTGCTTCCATAGACCCATGCAGGTGACTTCAGAAATTCACCTGCCAATGTGGCTGCAAGATTGCGTCAAGCGTTTCAGCTGGAATAGGTCTTAGGGGAGCTCCAGTCGGAGTCCAGTGTCTCGGGCCCTCTACTGTAGCTTCAGCTAGGTTAGTTATCTTTCATTTTAATCCCTACTCTGGGTTGAGGGGTGCAGACATAAGTAAATGGACTTTTAAGTAAAGGGTATCTCTCAGAGTATGTTCATCCCAGCCATGAGGCCAACTCAGCCACATTCAAAGGGCCAAGAAACAAAGTACATTGCTTTGAGTTTCTCTGCGTCCACCAACAGTAGCTATTTCTTCCCTGGTAGGGCCTAGTGCCAAGGTGTTTCTCTATTGCCAAATCTCTACCTGGCGCTGTAAACAGGTATGCTTATAGGACAGTTTGGTTTAGCCCCTGCCCAAGATTTCCAAACATTTCACTCATGTGAAAGAAATTTGGTGGACAAACATCAAGTTTGCCTTTGCAAGCTAGCCATGCAATGGCATTTTGGTAGTCTAATTAAAAGGTAAAATTAGGGTGACCCAAATCATTTTATTGTTCTAATATATATCAGATAAGAAGGCAAAAGCTTTCAAAGAACCCACAGTCCAAAGACCAAGCTAAGCAAACATGTGGCTTAAACATTCTGATCCTGAAAGAAGAGGATGGGCAAGCGCTGAGCCTGGAACCAAAGAGAATAGAAACGCAATCAGTCTCGACAGTATTGCAAACCCTAATTTGAGTTTGGCAACACATTTTGCATGATACTCATAAGTGAACATTCTTCATGGGAGCACTGGCATGGTGATGGGACCTAGTAACTGATACCTAGTGCAATTTAATGGTGGAATGACATATCTCTGATATGGACATTTTTACAGCACAGCAATTAAGCAGTTTAGAATTTTATGACAGTGCTTGAGCTTTCTATGAAAACAAAAAGATAAAAAAAAAAGATTGGGGGAGGAGTCAATAGGGCTGGTATGGATGGGCTAATCCCCACTGGACAATCTACCACGAAATGCTGTGGAGACAACACATTCCAGAGAGCATTGTGAACACTGATTGCTAATCTCCTCTTGGATCTTCCTAGTACAGGTTTAGGCTAAACCTGTGTCCCTGCCCTTCCCACAGCCTGGGGCTGAGGGCTGAGTGGCAGCCACATTGGTGGAACATGAGTCTAGAGTACAGATGGGAAAGTTGGGGCATAGCAATCTGCTGTGTGCATGGAATACAGAGCAAAAGGGTCTTGCAGTGAGCCAGTCTGTCAGCAGGGGACAGAACGGGGGGCCATATGCTATTCTCCTCCCTTCTGTCACCAAGTCTGCTGCCTCATCCTTCTGTCAGGGGACACTTTAATGATGAACATGTTTTAAACAGTTTTGTTTACCTAGCAACAGCTTTTCTAAGAGGGGGTCTTAATTAGTCACCTTAAACCATTTTTGGTTTGGGTTTTTTTGAAGGCATCCATTCGTTTGTTCATTCATCTGGAAGAATCTCCCTCTTATTCATTCCATGCACACACACACCCTCCCTGCCCCCTCCCCTGGAGGCTGTTGTTACTGTTGCCATGAAAAAGTGTGTCTGCATTGCAAAACTACTTTTAATAACTATATGCCATTTCTCTCTTTTTTTCATGCATACTTTAATACCACAATTAGCTTTGAAGGATGGATTTTTTTTTTCTCTCCACTTGTCAGAGGCGGTATGCCTTTGTTGTGTTTGATAATAGGATCTGCATTTTAAAATGAAACTTCATTTGGTGAAGTTTTTTTTTTCCTTCTTTTTTCCTGATTTTGGTACTATGGGCAGCAGGTCAGTCATTTCCACGTGAAAAGAACAGACCCCGTGCTGACATCAGCGTACACAGCGTCCCTCTTCATCGTGACCAAGAAACAGAAAGTCCACAGTTTAATTTTATCCGTTGTGTTATTGGTTTTCATTTCAAAATTGATTCTCACAGCCCAGTAAAAACTACTTTTTGAATTACTTTTGTGTTGAGTCCCTTTATTCAGGACAAAGCATTTGAACATGAATCAGTAGGTTTCTATGTTTTTAAAGTGTTAATTTTTTTAAAATATTGTTATTTAATTGGAAATGAATTTAAAGTCTAAATAACATCATCCAAAATGTTTAGAGTAAAATGCGTTTCTTCCCCAACCCCCACCACACTTCTTTGGTAACAAAACTTGTTGAGTGGTTTAGCAAGCAAACAGTAATGGGGCCAAATGTATTTAATCATTAACTCTCATTAGACAATAACCCCCAATAAAAGTCAAATGACACAGGCTAATTCCTGAAGGACTACCTCTGCTTTTACATCACTGAACCAGATTCTGCTTTATTGTGAAAGAACAACCTGTCTTTCAAGACATTGTTCCTAGCAGAACCCAGGATCCACTTAAGCCTCAATAATGTACACCAGGAAGGACCAAGCTTCCTGCTTACTCCTCAGTGAGGGTAGGAAGAACAAAATCGAGGAAGCCCAGAAGACAGGAATGAATAGTGCATCTCTCAGTCTGCCTTGTAGTAAGTCAATAATGATCTTTAACTGAACATTTTCTTTGTCCCCACACTAGTTGAAAATATTCCCAGTTTCTGTTCAGAATTCTAAGGACAGGCTTTTCATGATCAATGCATTCCTAACAGTTTTGAGTCATGGATTTTGTTTTTCGAACAGCCTTATATTTATAGAAAATTTGAGCAAAAAGTGCAGAGACTTTCTATCCCTTCACCTCTTGGACAGCTTTCTCTGTTGCTAATTTCTGACATTACTATGGGATAGTTGCAACCAAGAGTAAATCGCTACTGATGTCTTATGAACTGCAATGCACAGGTCACATGGGATTTATGTTTTGTGATACACTGTCTATGGGTTAGGACACCTGTAATGACATGTATCACAGTGTCTTTGGTGTCTTTGTCTGTTAATACTGTTCTATCACAAATCCAAAAAATCAATGACCTTTTCTAGAATTTTCTATAGCACTTGAATAAAAATCTATAGATTTCTAGGTCTAAAAAATGTCTAAAAATGTTTAAATGTTAGAAATGCAGCCTTTTAAGATTTAATTAATTCCATTTTGCAAATTGGATTTTGGTTTCTGCTTTGTCTTCTTACAGCCATTCAAAGCTAGCAGTACGTATAGACATAGATGGTATAGCTATATAGGTAGCTATAAATGATATAGATAACATATGCTTTACTTGATTCCTAAATTTGAAGACAAATTTGAAAAGGTGACTGCTCCATCGAGTGATTAAGGGGAGGGCTTTTATTGTAGACATGAAAGAGAGACTAGACAGGGACATCTGGAAACGCCTAAAGCAGAGAAATAAAGAAGCAGACTGAACATGGCCAGGGCTATCTGTGAGCGAGGAGAGACCAGCAGGGGAGAGAATAGAGGGAATGCATTGAGGGAAGCAGTGAGGGGGGAGTAAAAATAGCAGGCTATAGGGAGAAATGAGTAGCTGGGAGGAAGGAGGTTCATGAGCTGGAGGGAGTTTGGGAGTATGGGAGAGGTGAGAAGGGCCAGGATGGGTGACAGGTACTGAGATACTGAGGGAGCCTGGAGGCCAGCATGAGGTTTGGCATGCTCATAGGCACCACAGAAGCCATACGTTCCTTCTACCAAAGGAGAGGAAAATGATCTCTTTTAGTAGAGGGTAGCCCATTTCACAGGTTCCATAGAAATTCTGGCTTTTTATCTAACCACCAGAAACCCTCCTACAGTGCAGGTTGTGCTCATTTCTGGATATATGGAGTGCCTTTTGGAGTTTGAGTAACTGCAGTGTCCTTTGGAACTGACACTTATTTATTTTTAAGAGTTTGAATGAGGCTAACTAGTAGTAACATATGCATTATAATTACTAGGTATAAAATTTATAAATAATAAACTGGAAAAGAAACTCTCAAGTTACTTCGGTCAAGAAGAATGTTAAATGAACTTTATGGCTAACCTAATGTATCCCAACATTCAATGTGTATGCCAAAGGGAAAGGGCCAAAACATATATTTTATACATACACACACACACACATACAGGTACACACACATACATGCACATGTTTTTGCACATGTGAGTGGATGCATACATGCACACATGCGTGTGTGTGTGTGTGTGTGTGTGTGTGTGTGTGTATGTGACTGTGTTAGGGGGTTCCTAGTGAGAAAGAGCTTAATAATAAAATTTGTCAAAAATTGTGTATCAAGATGAGGAAAATCATGTCACCTGTGCAGACGTTTAAAGACTCAATGGGAGGATGCATCTAACATTCTTCAGGAAGGGCTCTTGAATAAGAAATAGAACAGAAATCAGTTGTTAGTGAAGACTGGCCTTCCCCATATCATGTTCTGCACACAATTGGTCCTGGAGCATCCCAGGTATAGAGTGTGGGTGAACATGAAGATCTTTAGGGAAGAAAGAAATTAATATATTCACTCACGTCTTCCATTTTTAGAATAAGACAGAGACCTTAGGTGGCTCCAGTTCAGATACATGAGGCAAGAAAGGCCTCATGCTCCCACAGTGGAAAGGGAAATAAAGTCCTGTAAGCTGCTCCAACACAAGAGTCCAAGTGCATAAGGTACTGCACGTAGTGGGTGCTTAAAGCAGCACTGGAAACCTCTTGTGATGCATTTACTTCACCGGTTGGTGTAGCCTGAACAGGTCAGGTCACCTTCCCACAAGCCGAAGTCTGTCAGCATGCACTCAAAGAACGGGAGAAACATGTGGAAGGACTGTGAACACAAGCACCAACATGAATTGGCAAATGTCACAGACCCAGCAAGTGCCACATGGCTAGCATCAGCTTCCAACTGGACTCCAGTCCAGACTCCCATGGCACTTAGAAACATGGTGACCTCAGTGATGTTGGGAAGTTTAAGGAAAAGGAAGAAACTGTTATTTAAGTCATTAATCTAAAAAAGCAAAGAAAGAGAAAAAATCTAAAACATATGGTATCATATAAGGAGAACCACATATTAATGTGTAGAGTAGTGACTGATATTGGTGTTAGCAGTGATAGCATTTATTATTATTACTCTCCAGTAAGTTATATGTGTTAGATAAATAATCCAATGAGTGCATAGCATCCTTTTAAAAGTTAGCATTGAGGCTAGGGAGATGACCCAGTGGTGACAAATGGCATGCAAACCTGATTATCTGTGTTTGCTCCATGGAGTCTACAAGAAAAGCTGGATGTGGTGGCGTGCATCTGTAACCCATGCATTCCTGTGGGAACATCAGAGACAGAGACAGGAGTCTCTGACAGAAGCTCCTGGGACAGCCAATGGACAGTGCGACAGCAAAATATGAGAGGGCCAACCCAAATAAGGTGAAAGACAAGAACATACTCTGAAAATCTGTTCTCTGGCCTGTTTATACCACGGCATGCCTGCTTGGGACTTCGAATCTCCATAGGTGTGGTGAGTGTGTGTGTGTGTGTGTGTGTGTATCTGTCTGTCTGTCTGTCTGTCTGTCTGTGTCTATGTGTGTTTATGTGTGTCTGTGTGTCTGTGTGTCTGTGTGTGTGTTTCTAGGTATGTTTGTGTGTCTCTCTGTGTGTATGGGTATGTATGTATGTCAGTGTGTGCATGTGGGTGTGTTTGTGTGTGTGCACACACTTATATGGAGTATGATTATATCTGTGTTATAATGAGAATATAGCTATCTTTGCTACTTATGAATCCAGAGTGAAAGGTGTGATCACCAGTACTAGAATGCTTGAATGAGCTGACATTGTAACCACATCACCATATGTGCTGCTGGATCTTCACTGCTTGCTGTGGCACTGACTCCATTTTCTATCTGCTCTTCCTCCTAGTGAGTGAAGGCACTGCACCCTGTGGAAGGGAACCAGCCCCAAGACTGAATGAGGTCTTGTCTATGCCCACTCCCATTTGCCCACTGCCAACCCCTTTCTCCCTGCCTTCTTTCTGAGGCTTAAAATTCGACTTCTGAAAGTGGGGTGGCTGCTAAGAAATACTCCTTCTCTATGAGACAGTGGCTCTTCTTCTTCCCAGATATCTCGATTCTGCAGAACAGGCCAGAGCCTGAGAATCCTGATGACGGTGCCTTTCACCCCTCTTACCCTAACATCCAGAGTAAGACAGGCTTTATACTTTATCTTCCACTCATTTCCCAGGACCCACAAGAACCTTTTGTTTCACTTATTTATGCTTTTATGGATTCATTTTATTTACATGTTTGTGGTTCCCCCCCCCCATTTTGTGTGTTTGGTTGTTTTGCTTGTGTGTATGTCTGTATACTGTATGTGTGCATTACCCAAAGAGATCTGAAGAAGCTGTCAGATCCCTTAGAATTGGAGTTACAGATCACTGGGGGACATCAAGTGGATCCTGGGATTCCAGCCTGAGTCCTCTGGAAGAGCAGTCTCTTAACTACTGAACTATCCCTCTGCCCCCCCCCACAATAGGGGCACTTTTTAAAGGGAATCATACTTTCATACTTCCATTTCCTTCTTTCAAGATACTTAGGTGGAAAAAATTAACTCTCTCTCTCTCTCTCTCTCTCTCTCTCTCTCTCTCTCACACACACACACACACACACACACACATCCCCCCTCACTAAACACATACAAAGAAAGAGGGGGGGGAAGTGTTGGAAATAAAAAGCCATTACAGCTTCTTGTTTTATCCATGATAGAACAATACTATTAGCTTTGTCTGCTCACAGTCAAAAGCCATAAAACCAGAAAACCATCTGTGAGGCAACTGTTTTAAGTGTTGACTAACAATGCAGGGTTGAAATCCTCAAAAGGCAACTCCTGACTGCTGAAGTCACTTCAGAGACCTGAATTGTCACTGAGCTGGGGACTGAGATTGAGGCTGGTGAGTCAGCAGCCAAGGGCAAAGAGGGCTGTGGAAGAGAGGGATGGAGGGCAGGAAAGGAGCTGCAAACACTAAGGAGATTCTCCTACCCTCCAGATGAAAAGTGGTCTTTTGCTTGCAGCTGCCTGCCAGGCAACCTTATTAGTAAAATACTGGATTTCCTGTTCTCAAAAGACATTGATTTTCCAGCTTTGTTCTGATAATCACTGGATTTCCAGCCAGGCCCAGTGGAAAAAAACCATTCTGAGTGTTGTTAGCTGATACGTGTTCAGAGCAGACTTACCTGATCACGATTTTGTCTTCCTCACTGTTGTTAGGGAAAGGGATGGAAAGTTTATGCTGGTCTCCAGCACTGTGTACCTCCCGAAACAGCTAAGGTCCCTCCCCAATTCTGAGTTTCTGTGGTCCTAACAGCACCTGCCAATTCCCTCAGGCCTCATGAACTGAAGCTAACCCTGAGATGCTTACTTTATCCTATCTAGTTAGACTGGGTAAGAAGCAAGCCCTCACGCATGCTTGTTCAAAGAGCTGCAATTGCAATACAACGATAAAAGAGACTGAAAGCAAACAAAACAAAACAGAAAGAGACTATTTCACACAAATGCCAGTGACTAAAAAACTGAAGAAGCTACGTTCATGCCACAGAAGGCTTGAATTTTTTATCACGTAATGGTGATAAAAAATTCTACTTTGTCAAAGAGATAGTAAGCTTTAATGTGTTTTCATATAGTAAATTACCTTCAAAGTGCTGAAAGATCCAAAGAAATTAAAAGAGTTAGACAAGACTACCATAACATTATGACCTTATTTCTCTCTCAGTAGTTACACGAACGAGTAGACAAGAAAGTTCAGTTAAGTGTCCAAAAGACTTGACCAAATATGACTAATCTTCTCAGATGTGAATCTGTTTTCTCATATGGTAATTATTACAATTAGAGTTTAATGTGTCCTGCCCAGGTCTGTGTGTTTTAACATGTGGTTCCCAGCTGGTAGGGGTGTTTCAGGTGGGGATTGTGGACACTTTGGAAACTGGAGCCTAATTGTTGTATATATACTACTGGAGGTGGGCCTTTGACCAGCCCATAGCAGGCCCCAGACTAGCTTGCTCTACTTCCTGTTCAGCCTGACCACCATCTTGTTTATAAAAACCTTGCTTCCTCCATCATGACAGACAATGTTACCATTCTGTCTAAGCTCCGCCCCACAGTTACCTGGCAACAGCCAGGTAGGCCTGACCCACTATATAAGGGGCTGCTTGCTCCCTCCTCTCTCTCTTACTCTTGTTTTCTTGGTCTCTTGAGTTCTTGCTCCCCTTCTGTCCCCATTCCCTTCTCTCCTCTTTTTCTCCACATGCTCATGGCAGGCCACTACTCCTCTACTCTCTTTCTCTCCCCTCCAATATTCCTGAGTTATTACTTACTAAAATCTACATTCCATCTTTTTTGTTCTAGATCCACTCTCGGGGTGGGGGTTGGGGGCTGCTCTTCATGTTGGCTGTCTCTCTGTCCTGCACCTCAGGAGTGATGTCTCCTGTCCTTTCCCAGTATGGCAGCTGTCTTTCTTCCTGCTCCTTCTTCAGTCCCTTGCGCAGGAATTCTAAAGTCCAGCCTCTGTCTCCCTGACCAGCCACTGGCTGTCAACAACTTTATTTACCAATGAAAGCCAACTGAGGTCAAGGTCCCTCAGCATCTTATGGGCAGACATGTGGATTCTTATGCAATTTGGGGAAACAAATTGACATAATACAAGCAGCATTAGACAAAATTTACAAGAGTTGGCTCCAGCGGTTTACCTGCCCCCTGACCTTAGATTCTAGGCTAGCCACACCCAAAACTATTGATGTAGTACCATTAGTTCCACTATGTATTGGACTAGCCCCTCTGAACACTTCACAGATGGGCAAGAATTCTACTACCCACACTTTGGGGCTGGCACATCAGCATCTGACATTCTCAGTTTCTCCACTTTCTCCCCGAGCTCTCTGTCCACTGAGGCAGTGGGTTCTTTGTTCCACCTTGCCCCTTTTTTCTTAGGCTTCTGAGGTAGCTCAGTTTTAAATACCTTTTAATGGTTTTAAGCAGCCTCATCCTCTAAGATGGAGCCTGGCCACAGTCCTCTAAGCCATGGGTAGTGAAAAAATGGAGCAACTTTCCACAGCTGCTGACTTGTCCTGATGAAGGAGTCATTGCCTTATGAAACTGACAACTGGGTAGAGGCTTATTAGACCTGTGTACTGGTCCTGTGTACGTAACCAGCTCTCCTTACCAGGCACTCCTGGCTTATTTTTTGAGTAAGGCTTCTACTTTTCCTCCCAGTGCTAGAAAGAGCTTGGCTGGAGCTGTTTTTGTTTTCTTCTTTTCATTGTTAGGTTCTGTTTGTCCACACCTTCAGCTATCCTACCCTCTCTGCTTGTGAGTTTAAGAGGCTTTCCCTCTTTTTCTGTCTCTGTGGAGTCCATTCTGTGTCACATGGACTTCTCTTCTTTATTTCACCACACAGAGAGTGTTTTACCCACTATCTCAGTCCAAAACTTATGAAGTGGTTTTTATTAAGTTTCAAAATAGATATGAAATAACCAATTAAACAATGGTTTATTGTGAAACTAAGTAATGGGGTAAAAGTAAATCAACCAAGTCAGAGAGGTTGTTCTGTTTTTTTTTTTTTTTGGCTTTTTTTTTTTTTCCTGAGTGAAACCTACAAATACAATGACATTCAGGAATGGGCCAGGGTCACTTGTAAACTGCATGTTTTCCTAACTTCTATTTTAGGGAACATTAGATCTTAGCTGAAAATTAGTGATGACTGGAACATGCCATACTACACAGAGAAGCACCCAATGAAAGTCTCCAGGCTATTTCTCAGGAGAAATGATGATTGGTCATTTTAGCCTATAATGTAAACAGACAGTTTTATTAATATAAAAGCTCTGACTACATTAAAGCTATAAGATGCATTTTGGGGGTTGTTATTGTAAAACACTCTAATAGAAGAGTTGATTCTAAAAGTATGCTGTTTGACAATTCTGTACAAATTTTAACCAAATATTATAAAGTTACATTATATTTATTAGTTAAAAAGAAAATCTGATGTTTAAATATTCCTTTTAAAATTGCTATAGGTTTTCCAGACAATTAGCTGTGTAACACTTGATTCCACAAATACACCAACAGGTGATTTGGTATCATATAAATCAGTGCAGGAAGTAATAGCTTCATGGTATTAAGGAATTAGCAATGCTTCTAACGGTCCTGTTACACCCAAGAAGCAACAAGAGTGTTGAGAACACTTAAATTAGGGAAAAACAGACATCATTTTAAAAGTTCAAAGCTCTGATCAGTCTTGAAAACATGGATAAGAACTCCTCCCACCACATGGGTTCCAGGGATGGAAGTCAGGCTTGGCAGGTACCTGATCATCTCTCAGGCCCTGGATCTTTGCCTTGAAATCCATCTCACTGAATTCTCACAAGAACCCTGTGACTGTGTGGTGTGTCCTCCCTTTACAGATGAATGGATTCCTGCATAGCTCCCCCTAACATCCAGTATGCTCAACACAGTCCCAAGATTTGCATGGACTTCATGGAAATTTAACAAAATTTTATCTTTAGGCATCTTTGTCTTTAGGTATCTTTAGGCATTGTCCATAATAAGAACTTTCTAAGTTCAAAGAGCATTGATCTCTTGCTCATTTTGAGATGTGAGAGGAATGTCCAAAGAAGAGCTGTATACGAGGTTTACTCGGACATTCTGTGGGGAAGAGGTTTGAAATCCTCCTGTAGTGAGATATCCAGGGCTAATCCAGTTTTCACAATAATAATAACATATTATCAGTGCTAGAAAGCAATATATCATTGAAAATACAAGTGGAAGCCAGAAGCCTGGATATTATGAGGTTTCTAAAATATAAAGAAAGCTGAGACATGAGAGTCTAACAGATTCCTGTGCTTTCAGTTCCTCCGTCTGCTGGAGTCTTCATTGCAAAGTTTACACCGTGTAGTGGAAAAAATTAATTTCCTTTTCACAAGTTCCACTCACATTTTGTTGCTAATAAAACCGAGGATGTAAATACTATTAAGTACAGAACAGCCTGCTGCGTAATTGTTTCAAAGCAATTACAGATAATGTTGAGCCATTCGACTAGCAGAAACAGTTTCTTCCAAGACACCAGTTCCCTGTACCTTGAAATTTTATTAGCCTAAGACTTTCATACACCATATGTTAGAATATGAGACTAGCTGCAATTGAGCAAACAACTTTCTGATATATAAGTGAATGATAACCTGATTTTAAATGTGTTTATCTAATGAGATAGTAACTGTAATTTACAGCACATATAAAAACCCCCACTGTTACTCCTGCTGCACCTTTTGCCTAAAAAGGGTGATGCAGGGAGATATGCTAATGATGATCGTCTTGGATTTTACCAAGTCAGTAATAAAATTTGCATTTGATATTGTGCACAGTAAACTGGGTTATTAGCCTTGAAAATGAGTCTCATAAAATTTAAATATAGACTTAAATCATATTAACTGCCATGTAGGTTTTCTGAGAGCCTATAGAGCACTGTGCTGCTTCTGTGCTGTAAGGAATGCAGATGTTTGTGTGGCTCCAAGAAGGCCCCAAAAGGATGGAAATGAGAGCTTGAAAGATGCTTTAGAAAAGCATCCACAACCGTGTTCCGAGCCTTGAGGACCAGGCCTGGGTCAAGTGCCTGTAGATCAGGGAGGCTGGAAGTGGGTGGTTCCAAAGGAGTGGTTCAATGAGTGCCTGGCTGAAGATCTTCCAATCAATCCCTGAACAAAGGCAGTCTTGGATCTTCAGTAACAGGACTTTAAACTTCTTCTGGTCCTTTTGAAACCTGAGGACCTAGTTGTCACAGTTTCTCTAGTAACTTTCTGTTGCAAGGTCTTGTTTTCCTCAGTTGCTATAAATTCATAAACACTTCCCTAACCAGAAAGACATTCACTCAGGGGTGCACACACTACATTGCTGACTCTGTGACTGAGTTGATGTCCTGCCTTGGTACCTTTATATTAGGTCTCCTAATTCCCTAATTGTTCAGTCTTGGGCTCCTTGGGGATCCCTTTTTCTGCCCCTCAGGAGAGAGTCTCCCAAAATGTTCATCTTTCGTGGGTCTCTGATGTTCATTGGGTGTTCTCATTAACTCCTCTTACTCACTGCTAAGTCTGTGTGTGACTGACCCAAACATCTGCTTAGTCATGCACATGATTTTCCAGTTTTTTCCAGATGTTTTGAATAATCTCAGAGATCTGCCTGGCTTTGCTTCCCAAAGCAATGGGATTAAGGGTATACACCACCACCACCCAGACTCTGTAAGAGTCCTATTTTGTGCCCAGGATAAGCAAACTATTGTCTGTGGCCAAATCTAGCCACTGCTTGCTTTGGTAGAGTTTGCAAACTAAGAAATATTTCCACCCTTTTAAATGTGAAATATTTCACGGCTGCAGAGATGTCTCAGCAGTTAAGAACAATTAGTGATCCTGCAGTGGACCTGTATTCTGCTCCCAGCATGCACATGGCCGCTCATAACTGATTTTTCTCTCCCGTTCCAGAAGATATGATGCCCTCTGCTGGCCTCTGCACCAGGCATGCATATGGTATACACATATACATGTAAACAACAGCAACAACAAAATACTCATACACACAAAATAAAAATGAGCAAATGTTTAAATATGAACTATAAGGACAAATAAACATAAAAGAAAGACAATTCGCCTTTCTTTGAAAGTTTAGGAAGACAGCTCTTAACCAGTAGCACAAAATATTTGGCTTCTGGATATTAACAGAACAAGTTTTTTTCAACTCTAGCTTTGTATCCATTTGTAAGCATTTTGACCTCTCTATTACCTACACTTAAGCACCTCAATATTTTTTTTTTGTTCACACAATAGGTATGGGCTTACATCTCCCAGTCAGAACTTCTTCTGTGATATCCGATTAAATATCTAGTCTGGCTGTTCCCAGCAGAGTGAATTCTTTCTTTTCCAGCACTGCCTACATATGAAGGGATGCTATGCATTCTTCAGTGCCAGCAGACATTCAGCAAACATTTGTTCCCTGAGTAAACTTGAAAGACAAGTTCATGCATCTATCATCAATGATTACACACTGTTCTATTACACACTGCTTCCTGGATTGTATGCTTAATTTCTCTGTCTCTGGCATCTAACACAATTTGGCACACGCTAAATTGTGACTCCTTGACAACTAGTTACATGTCTTTAATAACAATAAACCCACTGCTCAGTTAATCTTATATACTTAAGAAGCTCAAAAAAGGAAAATGCTTTACTGTAACTGGTTAAAATAACTTAGAATGTCCTGTAGTAAGTGGAGCTTAATATCTCTTAGCAACTCTTCCTGCAATTCTAGACACTACCAGCAGGGGTCAGTCAGAATAAACAGAAAGATTTAAAATGTACAGACTACTTTTCGATGGAAATATGGTTCACAGGACTATAAGTATTTTCTAAGTACTAATTAACTCTACATGTTAGTCATACTTAAAGCATCTTATCAGAATAATGTGAGGAAAAAGGAACAGTTATATAATATTCAAATTCCATCCACTACAATCAGTGTGTGAATTCTTTCAATTCAACCCTTTAAATCAGTTTAGTAAACAAATGCTAGCTGAATGCCTATTTGTGCCTAATACTTCTGTAGGAGCTATAAAGCAAAGAGTCCCTTCAGGGATGTCATTAAACACTTCCTTTAGATATAGTCATTCCTTCAACAAGAAGTGACTAAGAAGTTATAGCTTGGTTTCTGGATTCCCAGAGCCCTACCACCAGAAGCCTTTAGCTCTCTCCTTCTAAATATTAGGACAGAGATGGATTCTGAAAAATTCAGAAAACAACTCAGAAAAGCTCTGAGGAGAGTAGCAAGGAGTTGTTTAGGAGGCTCCCAGGAACAATAAGAAGTGCATAGGATACATAGGATACCATTTAGCCAATCTCCTAAATCTGCATGACTTTGCAATCATAAGTAAATAGGTCTCACCTACTGCCAGTTGGTTCTCTAAGAACAAAGTGTACCTTCTGCTGGTGGCAGCATGTATTTTGGCTCCAGAGCCACACTCTGAGACATATTTCTCTCTGTCTTCCAAACATCCCCAGTTTGTTTGTTTGTTTGTTTGTTTGAGAAAATGACACATTTTTGCTCAGACTCTAGCTTTCCTAGGGGCCAGGATAAAGGCCTTTGTACTTTTGGGTCCTTTTTAACCCAAAGGACCAACCTCAATTCTTTCTATGCCCTTACCCCTTTATTTTCACCCAAAGATGTTCTCAAACTGTCTGTTTATCAACAGACTGAGTCCATTGCTCGGTGGGAATGTGGTAGTTAACCATTTAATGCTAAATGAGGTTGTGGTTTTATTCTATCATTTCTCTTGTAGAATGGTGCAAATTTGAAGATTTTTTGAGCCAAGTGGATGAGTGATTTTCTGTATTTTACTTTCATCTTTCCTTATTGTTTTGCCTTTTATTTGGAGACAGTGATTGCTTTCTGCCATTTGCTTAATGAGTTTGACGTCATCCCTTTGGGCATCAGATTGAAGTCATAAAAGGAACAAAAAGTCACATTGCTCCATTTCTAGTGCTATAAACAAAATTGCATGAAAATGAAGGCCAAAAAAATAAGTATTTGAAAATGCAAATGCTTTTCAAAATGAAAACCAAATTCCAGAGATGCTGCTCTGTTCTTTCCAATCTGTGTCATTAAATTTTGATTCCATAGGAAAAGAGTAGACTGAAGTCGACAACAACAGACAACTGCTTTATAGCCCGTTAGTGTCAACACTCCCTTCCTGCATGCACGTTCTCCCAAATATGGGAATTAATTATCACAGACAGTGGGGCAAGCAGATGGGCAACTCTGATAAAGGAATAAAACTTTGGGATGGACAAATAGATGAGACAAACCACTTACTGCAAGACATTCTCTGCAAATAATGCTGTTCATTGGATTCCTCATAGGATGGTTCTGCCGGCTGTTTGATGAGCAAACAGATACTGAACAATCCCCATGTTCAAGGCTCTGGCACACAACCCCATAGTGATGTGCTTGTTGTTAGGTCCCAACTCTTCTCCACCCTAAACTTCTATCATTACAGCTGGCCTCTCAGGTCTGTGGTTCCCACCACTCTGAATTCTGCATCTGTGGATTCAATCAACTGCTAACAAGAAATATTGGGGAGGGGAAAAATATCTATCTATATTGAAAGTGTACATTGTTACTATTGCCTGTATATTACTTCCATGGCATTTACATTATATTACGTATTGTCAGTAATCTAGAGATGATTGAAAGTATATGAGGGGATGTGTATAAGTTCTATGTAAGTACTATATTATTTTATATAAGGAACTTGGCTATCACAGATTTTGGAACACTAGAGTGGTCCTAAAACCAATCCTCCACACAGAAGGATGGCTATAGTTAAGAGAGTGAACAGAGCATAAATTACTGTTCTATTTGTATGTGCAACAACCCATGTAAAACAACATATGGAAAATCTGTATGTTATACTCCAAGAATCGACTAGTTGACAGTGAGAGTAGGGAATAGACAACAGTTTCTTTAACCAAGTTGTCTGCAAGTGGACTCAGACTTCTATCCTATTGCCTGAGTATAAAACCATTGTTTCCTGAGTTGGTGTGTGGCCTCACCTTCTGCCCCTGGATTTCTGGGTGGGTTGGTCAAGGGAAGATACTGTGGAATCCAGAGAATGAGAAAGGAGTAGAGTTGAGGCCTTCATTACAATGCTTGGCTTTCCCCTGAGGGCATTCTGAGGGCATCCATTCTGTTAAGTATCCGTTTCCCCTACCCTCAACCTCTGGTAACCTTTCCATTGCCTCCTCTGACAGAAATAACCATTAAACAGGGGCCCAGATGTCACTACTTCTCCCTGAGTATTGCTGTACCCATTGTTTTCTTGAGCTTTACCGTACTTCTGCTAATTTCCCCTTTTAAAACTCTCTTCACATGTCCCTATTGACCTATGCAAGTCTTTCCTAATAGACCCTGTTGATGGTCTGTTGGAGACATTTGCATACAAAAGTAGGTACCGATATGAAGACCCCTTGAAACTACAATCTTATGGATTAAAATCAGACTAATATCAAAATTGATATCAGAAAATACCTTCTCAATAAAAATAAATCAACTCCACTTTAGATATTCACAACTTGCAAGCTGTCATCCTCCTTTTCCCCCTTTTGCCTCCCATCAGGACCAGATGGTGAAAGGCTAGGTGAATCCTTCCTTACTTCACATCATGCAAATCCTGGCTGCAGAACCTTCCACCAACTCCACCCCAGGCCACGACAAAGTCACAAAGCTAAGCCAGTATCCCTTCACTATCCTAATGCTGCCTTTGAACCTGCAGGGAGTCTGTGCACTCCCTCCAGAAATCCTCATTATGTGAATCATAAGCTCCTATTGTCCCTTGTGTGCACATGAGGACTCACAAAGTCTATCAGAACAAAATTTAGGAGGACAGAATACATTGTGTCTCCATAGCATGACTAGTGTTCATCAATTCACTATGAGTGAAGTCTCACTGAATTTACACACATGCAATGCACAGCCAGCCAGCAGAAGGGCATGAGTGAGACCTGCCAGTGCCCTGCCATTCCAGACAGGCTGTGTGTGGCATGCTGACTTCATCCTGATACCTCTCAGAGTAAGATGTGAGTGACCTAAAATAAGAATCAAGGAAACATCAGCCATAGGAGAATATTCTATTGACTCTGTGTTTTACAATGTCTCCAAAAAGATTAAATCCATTGACAGTTTGTTGTTTGTTTTCCTTGATTGTAAATCATGTAAATGTACATAAGCTAACTTAAGTAAAAGAGCTGGAGAAGGGGATGCAGGGATTAAAGCTGTACCCAGGCCCCACTAGGAACCCTGGCATCTCCCCTCTTATAAATTCTTCATCTATGCAACAGACTAGAAAAATCACCAAACTGATTCCTTCTTGAAGGCTGATTCCTTTGATGGAAGCACCTACTCAGACAGTTGCTGCTGTCATTCCTACTAGCATTTTCTAGGGATTTTTATCTGCTACTTCTACCAGAAGACCTGGGTATACTTACCTCTTAACCACACTGTGCTATGATGGCTCAAGAGACTTTGAGACTCTGGGTCATAGCCTTTAATAAATAAATAAATAAATAAATAAATAAATAAATATGTATGTATATATATAATATACATGTTACATATTATATAATACATATATGCAGTAATTTTCAACCCCAGTAAGTCCATATAAAAACACAAATCCAATTATTACAATTATAAGTTATATGCCTAGATTGGACATATATAGCACTATACTAACTTATTTTCCAGCTATAAGACCCTTTGCTACTTGTGGTTTTTCTTGGCCACGTGGTTCTGCTCCATCTTGGCTTCCTCCTCCTCTTCTTCTGTCCTCTCTCTTCTATTCTCATTCTCCTCTCTCCTTCTGCCCCCACTCTCAAAGACCTCCTGTCCCACCTTGCCCCTCCACTGCCCGATCACAGGCTCTACTCTAACCTTTATTGACCAGTTAAAATGGGGAAAAGGTTCACATGAGATCACCTGAGTACATGATTGACTGCTCATCGGGGCAACCCCTTTTGAGGAAGCAGAATTAACATCAGAATTCAAACAGCATCAGGACAACCCACAAAAATATATATCAGCTATCTGGACAGGTTTTAATTTCAAATATACAGAGAAAACTTTTCTAGTATAATTATGCACTGTGCAATATTTTTGCATACTATCTGGAATCTCTTCCATGATTTTCTTCAGGATTGAGCATAGAGCCAGTACAGAGTGGGTGCTCAGAAAATATTTACTGACTACATGAGTGTAGGGCTGGTAAGATGCTGAATCAAAAGGGACAGAATATAAAGACATACAAGCAACATGCCTCACATATTTTATCACTAAGAAACATACATGAGCAGCAACCTGGGTAGCAATCAATAGAAGTGTCTTAGTCAGGGTTTCTATTCCTACACAAAACATCATGACTAAGAAGCAAGTTGGGGAGGAAATGGTTTATTCAGCTTACACTTCCAAATTGCTGTTCATTACCAAAGGAGGTCAGGACTGGAACTCAAGCAAGCCAGTAAGAAACAACCCTCCATGGCCTCTACATCAGCTCCTGTATCCTGACCTGCTTGAGTTCCAGACCTGACTTTCTTCTGTGATGAACAGCAATGTATTGGTGTAAGTAGAATAAATCCTTTCCTCCCCAACTTGCTTCTTGCTCATGATGTTTGTGCAGGAATAGAAACCCTGACTAAGACAAGAAGTAAGGAAATGTTGCCAAGTAGATGAAAAGGTAAAGGACCAATTATGTACCTTTTCAAGAACAAGCTCAATGACTTAATGGTGATAAAGAAAAATTTATTCTAGATATACCATGTGATAATGTTACTAACACTCAAAATATTTCCTCCCCAAATGAGAGTTGGACAGATGCCTCCCCATGTGTGTGTATGTACATGTACCCGTGCTTTACTAATTTAATGTAGATGCAAATAAAACATACATATGAGCTGAACTGTGCAGACTGGAGAAAATGAGTGAGCACTGGCTTCCATTCATCCTTCTCTTTACTATATGGCCAGCAGTTTCAAGCTTCTGATGTCTTTACCCTTCTATCATTACAGACTGTAACTTGAATCATGAGTGAGTTAAATAAACTCTTTTTTGCTTAAGTTGCTTTTGTCAAGGTGTTTTATCAAAGCAACAGGAAAAGGAATGAAGTTTAAACTACAAAGGTGGATATCCAACAATGAACATGCCCTCCAAAGAAGCTGAAGGATCATGTGTTCATGAAGCTGGAAGCCCCAGGAGCTACAATCTGTTGTTGAAAGTCTGGAAGTCCCCTGAAAGTCACTGGTGTTCAGTTAACACTGAAAAGTCAGAGTCTGGATTTGAATGCCTTACAGGACGGCTCGGCAGCAGTGGGTCCTCCTGCTCTGAAGAAGTATGGAAGATGAGCACACATTTCCCTTGGACCTCTTTATATCTGGGTTACCATTAAGATGCCTGCTTTGAGGAAGGCTTGCTCCCACCCCTTAGTTAATCCTCTTTGGAAATGCTCTTCTGGGTGATGCTAAGTCCTGTCAACTTGACAGTCAAGAGTTATCATTACTATGGTTACTAATAAGCATACCATCCATAATCCTGGAACTAGATTATAGGATATTATACTAGATAGTTTTACATCAACTTGACACAAGCTAAAGTCAGCTGAGAGGAAGGAACCTCAATTAAGAATATGCCTTCAGAAAGGCTGTCCAGTGACAACCCCAACTTGGGATCCATCCCAGGTGCAGGCACCAAACCCTGACACAACACTATTACTGATGCCATGTTGTGCTTCCAGACAGGAGACTGCTGTGCTTTGAAAGGCTCTACCAGCAGCTGACTGAGACAGATGCAGATACTTACAGCTAACCATTGGACTGAGGTCTGGGACCCCTATGGGAAGAGTTACGGGAAGGATTGAAGGAGCCGAAGAGATGGCAACCCCATAGGAAGACCAATAGTGTCAACTAACCAAGACCCCTGGCTGCTCCCCAAGACTAAGCCAACAACCAAAGAGCATAGACAAGCTGGTCCTAGACCCTGACACATATGTAGCAAATGACTGCCTTGTCTGGCCTCAGTTGGAGAGGATGTGCCTAATCCTGTAAAGACTTGGTGCCCCGGGGAAGAGAGGTGTTTAGGAGGAGCAGAGAGGCAGGGAACCCTCTCAGAGGCAAAATAGGATAGGGAATAGGAGGGGGAATAGGATAAAGAACTCTGGGAGGGGGATCTGGGAGGGGACAACATCTGGAATGTAAATAAAATAATTAATTAAAAAAGAATATGCCTTCATAAGATTGGGCTGTAGATAAGTCTGTAGAACATTTTTTAAAGTTATTGATTGATGTGGGAGAGCCCAGTCCATTGTGAGTGGTACCATCCCTGGGCTAGTGGGTCTATAGAAAGCAGCTTGAACAAGTCATGATGAGCAAGCCAGTAAGCAGCATCCCTCTATGATCTCTGCATCAGCTCCTGCCTCCAGGTTCCTGCCCTGCTTGAGTTCCTGTCCCAACTTTCTTCAATGATGAGCAGTGATATGGAAGCATAAGCCAAATTTATCCTTTCTACCAAAAATTGCCTTAGCTATGATGTTTCATCACAGCAGTAGTAACCATAACAAATGCATGTCATACTGTACTGCCCACAGTCTCATGAAAGAGAAATGTAATTGAGGATTTCTGTTCTTCCTACAATACAGAACATGCATCAGTGAACTTTGTGTGTGTGTGTGTGTAGTCCATGCATGGGTGCAGGTGTCTACATATATATGTGTACAGGCATGTTGAGGCCACAGGTCAATACCTAGTGTCTTCTTGTATCACTTTCCACTTGGTTTCTAAACAAGGTCTTTTGCTGATCCTGAAACTCACAGTTTGGAAGGACTAGCTGGCCAACAAGCTCCAGGGATACCCCCATCCCCAGTTGTGGGATTACAACATGCACGTATGTTTGTATTGAAGGTCTAAATGCAGATCCTCATGGTTGGGAGGCAGGTACTAAACCCACTGGGCAACGTTCCAGCCCTCAGCATGTATTTCAACACTACTGCTGGTATACTTATTGGGCTTTGCTGACTAGAAGTATCTTACAGAGCTTAAGATAATGTGGATATTTCAGTGAGACCCACAAACAGTATTCTAATGAACAACCTAGTAAGTAGTACAAAGATCAGTATACTATAGAACCTATCAGTTCCCTATTGATATGCATTTAACTTGTTCTTTTTCTTGTATTGTTAGTATGATATAATATTACTGTAGTGAGTACCTTTATAATTGCTATCTTTACTTTTCTAATGCTTTAGTATTCTGTTATTAAGACTATTTATCGATGAGGATAAATTCCAGGTAGTATTCAATGATCATCAGAGCTAGTTCAACTGACTCACTAAAATATTTACTGAGTATCGACTGAGAGCAGCACTGTCATTCTATCTGAGTATCCACTATTAGCAAAATGTGTCACCTTTTACTTTAAAAATATATCAGTAACCTGGAAGGAAACTTTTTATCTCTATAGAACAAGAAAATTATGGTACCTGACAAAGTAAAATTAAGACCAAAAATTAAAACAAAGTAATCTAAGGTACCTTGATCATAAGTGTGAATTACTTTTTAAAGCTACTGTAAACAAACCATCTCTAACAGTATATAATGGCAGTTAAACCATGTATCAATCTTACCACAGAGGCAATAGGTAGCAGCTAGTCACTGAAGTTATGACTGCACTGTAGTCTTCTTTCTCTGAGCATCTAATCCTCTCTTCAATCTCTTTTACTCAGATATTTGCATAACATTTCACAGAAAGCAGTCTTATATCCCCACACAAGGAACTTACTCTAATGTGAAAATTCCTGTCTAGCACAAGCTCTACGCATTACTCTTCAACAGCCTACCACCGTTTCCCAGGCATTGTCTGTAAACCCTTGGAGAGAGCCAACCTTGAATTGATAACACCACCCACCTTTCCAACTAATAGGAGGATGACATAAAAATGACTGTGAGTGTGGATAAGCTTGTTGATGTGTTTATAGTTTGGAACCAAAGGTCTAGAGAAAAGAATTTGCTACACTGATTTCTCTAAAATAAAAATGAAATTAAAATGAAGCTGTCTTCTGAGCAGAGAACTGGAGGAAACTGATAAACCTTGGCAATAGTTGTATGGGGGGGCACTGGGGTGCTGCGGATCTAGGAGAGTCATCTGGAAGTTGCCATGATTCCTCCTCGCCTCTGTACTGCTACAACTTCATTTCCCCTCTTTAAAAATGCCTCAGGGCCTCTCCTAAATTTATAAAGTAGAACTCAGTTCCAATCATCTTGTACTTGGGGATTTTTGCAAATGGCTGCTGGGGACATCTCCACTCTACTGTCCCACACAGACCTTTGTCTCTGCCACAAAATGCATAACCCCGAGACAGGTTAAATCCTCTCATATATGCTGATGCACAAGCTTGGAATGTTCTTCCTCTCAATGTATATCTCAAAGCCTTCAGAATTTTCCTCAAATGTTATAGTCTTTAGGAAAACACCCTAACCTTTTACCTGCTTCTAGTTCCGGTTCCTATGTCCTGCAATTCCCGAAGCGACATTTGTGAGACAACTCTAATTGCTAATTGCTGTGTAAAACCATTCCTGAGAAGGGGTAAACAAATATCTACTTACTCCAGATAGAGAACCAACAAAAGGCCAAATAGAGGATACTTTGAAAGTCCAACTTGGAGAACCAATGAGTTTTCTTGGGATTACTTCCAGGAGGAGAAATAACCGAAAGACAAGTGCATCATCAAAACTCACCCACATGGGTGACGCTTGTGAAAGCTAGAAACCCAGAGCACAGTGTGTAACCTACAGGTATTTCAACAGGTCGAAGGCTGTCCTTTCCGGGTGGCTAGAAACCCAGAGCACAGTGTGTAACCTACAGGTACTTCAACAGGTCGGAGGCTGTCCTTTCCAGGTGGCATTGAGCCTTTACCAAGAATTTTGTTGTTCTCTGCTTTGTCTACATCAATGATTCTCAACCCGTGGGTCCTGACCCTTGGGCAAACTTCTATCTCCAGAAATAATTACATTATGATTCATATCAGTAGCAGAATTACAGCAGTGAAGTAACAACAAAATAATTTTATGGTTGAGGGTCATCAATTATGTGAGGGCTTACAACATCAGAAAGGTTAAGAGCCGCTGTTCCATGCAGCACAGCCGGTTTCTGCTTTTTCCAGGCAGCCTAGCTAGCCTGTTGCTTCCTGGCAGTTCAACAGTGCTGAGCCTCTTTCTAGGAAACTCGGTTTGTATGAAAATCTCTCAGTCTTTACTGATAATACAGTGCTTTCAGGAAGAAGGGCCCAGTAACCTGGTCAGTTTCAGGAGCCTCCTGAAGCCATTTTAGGTTTTTACTTCCAGAGCTCCTGCTTTTCCATGTAAATACCCCGAATTTCAGTGAACTCCCTCCAAAATGAAAAGTTTTAATCTCAGAAGAAACTACAACAGGATACCAATCAATTCAGGATGGTTGTCAAGTTTTGGAAGACTAAGATTTGACAAATTTATACTTTCTTAGGAGTGTTCTTCTCAGCCCTCAGGGGGATCAGTGTACATACATACTGTGTATATGTGGTGTGTGTAAGGGTGTGTGCCCGTGTGTGTGTGTGTGTGTGCTTGTGTGTGTGTCTGTGGTGTGTATGTGTGTGTATGTATCATTGGGGTTATATATGTGTGTGTGTGTGGTATGTGTGTGAGGTATGTACCAGGGTTATGTATGTGTGGGTGATGTGAATGGTGTATGTGTGGGGTGTGTGTGGTGCTATGTATGTGGTGTGTGTATATAATGCTCTGTGTGTGTGTGGTGGTATGTGTGTGTGGTGTTAAGTGTGTGGTGGTGTGTGTGAGTGTGTGTGTGCGTGCGTGTGTGTGTGTATGTGTGTGTGTAGGGAGGTATATCCAATCTTGATGCCTCTATGGTCTGGCCTCCTGAGCTTCCTAGAGCTCCCTGAGAAAGCAGCATACCATGATCTGGCTAAGTAGGATAGGATGTTTCATTTTTTTTGTAAGCAAAGCCACCACCTTCTTGACTTTGAACTGTTTCTCTAAATGACTAGAACATCCATTCAAAACTTATGTTGCTAGAAGAATAGATAGAGCTCTATCTAAAATAATCAATTCCACCAAAATTGTCCATTAGAAGGTGTAAGCTGCCTGCCCCATGTGCTGCCCTGCTCTCTAAGAGCAGGCAGTGCTACAGCATTTGGCACATAGCCCCAAATCCCTATATGATGGCTATGTAAGGGCAAGGACAGACATTTACAAAAGGATCCCAAAGAAACTGAACTTGGAACTTTCCTAGATACTGGGCCGTATTAGAAGTGAGGAGGAAAATGGCATTTGATTTTATTGGTTTGCCAGGACGAGGGGATAGCCACCCCTTTCAAATTACATCTAATAGTTATCCACTAAAATATTCATCACACTCTGATCTGCAGCGCTGATCTCTTCTATTTCTCAAGGTCACTGGATTTGGCTAAAGCAGTGCAGGATGATGTTGATCTGTCTCTGCTATAGCTGCTTATCCTCAGGCTGATTTAAGTAATTTAAGTCAGAGGACTGGACGTCCTACTGCTTAGGGCTCTAAAACTGGTCTTTGCCTTGTCAATGAGGACAGTACTAAAAAGTTCTTAGGCATGCAGAGTCATTCCAAAAAACAATGCTGTGTGTGTTTGTGTGTGTGTGTGTGTGTGTGTGTGTGTGTGTGTGTGTGTGTATGTGACACATGTGAATAGTCAAGATAAAATGAAATTATACACAAAGACTGCCATCAAAGGAGAAGTCAAGTTTGGGAGAATCTCAACACTCTTCCTTCTCTTCTCTCTTCCCATAGCTGAAGTGCACTGGATGGGACACACAGTTTTCTAAAATTCCAAAGCCCTGGCACTGCTGCTTCCCACAAGTGCATCATGACCTTGAGGATCCCCTGGAATGGCATTAGAGCCTCCTTACTCTTCCTGGACATTCATTTTGGAGTCGTTGCCAGGAAGGGGTTAATCTGAGCCCCTGCTCACACAGACACAATACTAGAGGCATCCACATGGAGGCCTACAGTTGCTGCATAGGCACATTTGGCCCATGTTTCCAAAGAGGCTGTAGCTGTTAGTGCAGAGAGCACACTGCCTGCCACTGCTGGACCATTAGTATGGAAATGAGGCATGTGTGTGACAGGTGGCCTTACAACCAACACAATTAACTTTCTCCATTAGCTGATGCTCTGACAAAACAGATGCAGCATCAATAAGTCCCCTCTCCCCCTCAGAAAAGGAGCGACACATTGCAAAGCCCTTATTTATAAGGAGGGGCAACATAATTTCTTCTGCACACATCGAGCTGATGGCACTGGAGTTTTCTTTTGTCCTGTTACAGTGGTTGTTTGTTTATTTATTTATTTATTTATTTTTACTTTTGCCTCACATTAATATTGCAGTGCCCTCATAGGCTAATTAGGGTTTCCCGAAGTTTTCAAGATCTAGGGTCCTCTCTGAAAAAAGAAGGAAGTTGGGAAAAGCAAGCTGGGATCTTTGTTATAGGAAGGTCATACAGAGATTGTTTCTGACTTCTGGCTGCAAACAGAGGGATTTTGCTTTTGCTGTTTACTCTCTCCAATAGCTCCAGATAATTGCCGAAATCTCAGAAGTGGGGATCTTAAGGAAAGAAAGGCCAGGAGAAATGGAATGCTATACTCTATGAAGACAAACATTGTTGGAAATTTTATCGGTATTGTAGTAACAATAACAAACAGAAATCTAATAAAAAAAATTCTGTAGCCTGAAACATTTATTTGGAAGGGATGTACAGTTTCTGATTACTCTCATCTTTTAACTAAGATAGCCAATGTGCTTGTCTGGTGTTTTAGTATTCATTTGGGTATGGGACTGTATTTCAAGAGAAGCAAATGTAACTCTGATAGCATTGCTGTCATTCAAAAGAAAAAAGTTTTACCTTCGCAGACCATTGTGTATTATAAAGGAGAAACTTGCCTCTACACCCTGAAACAAATTATCATATAAAAGATGTAAAATTTGTACAAACTTTTCTTTTAGATCTACCATTCTTTCTCTGGCTCTGGTGATCTCACACATACTAGGACAGTCCTTTAGAAAAGATGTAATTTGCTTCATCCCAGAGATGCAAGGGTGATTCAACATACATAAATAAGTGTAACCTGCTATATTAACAAACCTAAAGACAAAAGTCACATGATCATGTCATTAGATGCAAAACAAAAGGCCTTTGACAAAATCCAACATCCTCTCATGATAGAAGTTCTGGAGGTATTAGGGATATAAGAAACAAACTTCAACATAATAAAGGCAGTTTACCGCAAGTTTATAGCCAACATCAACTTAAATGGAGAGAAACTCAAAGCAACTCCACTAAAATCAGGAACAAGAAAACGTTGTCCATTCTCCGTACCTATTCAGTATAGCTAGTAAAGTCTTAAGGCAGTAAGATAACTGTAGGGGGCCAAGGTGTACAACATGGGAAGGACGAAGTCAAAGTATCTTCATTTTCAAGCAATATGAGGTACATAAGTGACCCTAAAAATTCAACCAGGAAACTCCTACTTTCATCTGATAAACATTTTCAGCAAAATAGCTGAATAAAATTAACTCACAAAATTCAGTAGCCTACTATTAAAATGACAGACTGAGAAAGAAACCAGGGAAGTGACACTTTTCACAATAGCCTCAAAAAAATATAAATTACCTTGAGGAAACTCTAACCAAGCAAGTTAAAGACTTGTATGATAAAAAAAAGTTTAAGATAACTGGAGAAGATATCAAAATATGGAATGATCTCCCATGTGTATGGATCAGTAGAATTAATGTAGAAAAAATGCCCATTCTACCAAACGTAATCTGCAGATTCAATGGAATCCCCTTCCAAACTCCAGTACATTTCTTCACAGAACTTGAAAGGACAATTTTCATTTTCATATGGAAACACACACACACACACACACACACACACACACACACACACAAGCAGGATAGCTAAAGCAAACCTGAATAATAAAGAATGTGTTGGAGCCATCATCATCCATGACTTCAAGTTGTATTTTAGAACTGTACCAATAAAAACAGCTTGGTATTGACACAGTGCAGACACACCAATCAATGAAATCAAATTGAAGAGCCAGACATAAATTTAGACACCTATGGACACCAGATTTTTTTATAAAGAAGCCTCAAATGTACACTAGCAGCAAGAAAAAGACAGCATCTTCAACAAATGATGTGTGTCAAACTGGATGGCTACATGTAGAAGAAACCAAATAGATCCATATTTACTACTCTGCACAAAACTCAACTCCAAATGGATCAAAGACCTCAGCATGAAGCCAGATGCACTGAAACTGGTAGAAGAGAAAGTGGGAAGTAGCCTAGAACTCCTTAGCATGTGAGGAGATTTGTTGAACACAATACCAGTAGCACAGACACTAAGATCAACAATGAGAAACAGGACCTTACAAAACTAAAAAGCTTTTGTGTAGCAAAGTACACCATCACTTGAAGAAACAACTATACACTTAATAGATGGCTAATACCTAAAATATATAAAGAAATTAAGAAACTAGATATCAAGAAAACAGCCCAACTTTTAAAAATTGGGTGCAGATCTAAACAGAGAAGTCTCAAAAGAGGAAACTCAAATTGCTGAGAAATACTTAAAGAAATGTTTACCACCCTTAGCCATCCGGGAAATGCAAATCAAAGCTACTTTGAGATTTCATTATACACCAGTCATGTATATCATGGCTAGTATTAATAAAACAAATGACAGATCATGCTGACAAGGATGTGGAGAAAATGAGTCACTCATCCACTGCTGAAGGGAGTACAAACTTATACAGCCACTATACAAATCAGTGTAGCAGTTCCTCAGGAAGATGAGAATCAATCTACCTCAAGATCCAACTACAGTGCTCTTGGGCATTGTGATAGCTTGAATAGACTCCCATAGACTACTGTATGTGAATGCTTGGCCTATAGGGGGTGGCACTATTAGGTGGTGTGGTCTTGTTGAAGTAGCTGTGGCCTTGTTGGTGGAATGTGTCACTGTAGGGCAGGCTTTGAGGTCTCATATGCTCAGGCTATGCTCAGTGTGACATACAGTTTCCTTCAGCTGCCTGTGCATCAAGATGGAGAACATTCCGCTCCTTTTCTGGAATCCTTTCTGTCTGGATGCTGCCATACTTCCCATCATGATTATAATGGACTAAACCTCTGAAACTGTAAGCCAGTCCCATTAAATGTTTTTCTTTATAAAAGTTGCCTTTGTCATGGTGTGTCTTCACAACAATGAAACTCAAACTAGGACAAATGTACACCCAAAAGCTGTTTCATCCTACCACAGAAACACCTGTTCAACAATGTCCATTACTGTTCTACTTATAATAGTCAGAGATTGCAAACAATCTAGCTGTCCATCTGGATAAAGAAAATGTGGTACATAATGTTCACTTCTACTCTATCCATAATAACTAGAAACCATGGCATTTAGGTCAATCAGTTAAATAGGTGGGACTAGAAAAAAACCATACAGAGTGAGATTTAAAAAAAAAAACACCCCAAATTAGGCAATCCAGATCCAGAAAGTAAAGTGTGTTATGCATTTGTTTATATGTGGATTTTAGCTATTAATTCAATAATAACCAAACTACAGACTGCAGAGCCACAGAGGTGAGGCATAGAATAAGCAACCTGGGGGAGGGGATGCAGATAGATTTCCCTAGGAAAGGAGAGTAGAATAGTTATGAATGGAAGGTGGCAGGATAAAGTAGGGAGGGGAAAGGAAGAGTTGTTAGGGGAGGGAAGATGGGGAGGGATGGCTAAAATTAAGTGAGTGGTCATTTCAGGGATAGTATGGAAACCTAGTAGAGTAGAAGCTTCCTGACATATATATGGATAGGTTATAAAGGCTGTCCAAGTGAAATGTCAAATGATGGGGGAGACAGAGCCACAACTGGACATCTCTTATCAAGTGAAGTTTCCAGTACTGGCATTAGGGTACATATAATTGAGTTGTCAACCAAAGACATCCCAGGGGAACCTACAAAAGACTCAGAGCATTGCCAAGACTCTTGAGGAATTCTAGACTATCCACTTAAATGGCAAGGTAAGGAACAAATGGTATTTTTGTTACATTTCTTCCTGTCACTGTTCTCCGAGACTTTGCATTTCTTTATGTGAGACAAGGACTGTATTTACTGCAGCCTTCCAATGCTTTCGCTGATATATAGTTCATAGTAATGATTTCTTGACCAATTATGTAAAATACAAGGTTTCTGATCCAAGAAATAATATTGGTTCTCAAGGGAACAAGAACTCCTGGGCCAAATTTCACAAACTGTTGTGTTTGGTGTTAAAATGGCAGTGTGTTATTGTGATATGACATGCAAATGATCGAAGTCACTCAAGGCAAAACTGAATCCTCTAAATAAGCCCCTCCAGTCCACACAGTGCGTATTGTTATGGTGATTAGACAGAGCTCAGATTTGGAAAGGATTATATTATATTGTAGAGAGAAAGGGCATTTATCTCTTTCTGTATGGTTCTTTCCCAGAATGCCTATTTCTGAAATAATCTAAAGGTTTGTCGCCCTTACTTCAGTTTTCATAGTGCTCAGAAAGAAAAGAGCTATATCTTTCCTTTTATTAATTGAACATGTAATACTTTATCATTTCACCAACAAAAATATAAAGGCTTGGTTCTCAACATTTCTAAAGAAAATACGAGTAAATAATCTCCAAAGAAGAACTGTGCTAAGTGATAGAAAGCAAACACCGAAGGTCACGTGTTGTATAGTTCATTTATATACAATAGAATAACGCTGAGCTGAGATGTGGCTCCAAGGAAGGGTGTGTGCTCACCTAGTGTGTGCAGTACTGCCCCTGGGGAAGATCGTGGTCAGAATCAGAGAGCCTAACCGATAGAGCAAGTACTGGTAATGCCAGGGCTAGCAGGGGAGTAATAGTGAGTAACTGCTTCATGAATGATAAATTTTATTCTAAGCAATGGAAATGCCTTTCAAACGAGGCAGAAGTAGCTTTGAAATCTAGATAGTTTGACCAATCATAAAAAAACATTAAATATACTAATAATTTTGTAAGATTTTATTTCCTGGAAACAGATTGTAAAGTAGTTTTCAGTACAACTAATTTCGGAGATGTTGTGTACAGTGTAATAATACTTACCTAACATGATTTGTGAATACACACAACACACCATCAACAGTTTCACACATAGGCACAAATACAACCCAGTGGATAGATGTCTGCGAAGCACTTTTATTGGCGAGGTATTGCATCATCAACCTTGTGGATGGCACAAGAAGGAGGTGATGATGTAGAACAAAGGAAGCATGGGAAATGCTTCAGGACGGTGTGTGCCACATATGTGTTCACGAACAAAGCGTAGGAGCGTCATGGTGGGCAAGTGAAATGAGACCTTTAGAAAGCATTTTAATTGCATTTCTGTTTATCTGTAGTGATGTATTCAATCTTTCTTAAGTGCTTGACTCAACCATTCAGGTTTTATCCATTATTCTTTATCGTCAGTTACATGTGTTCTGTCTCCTACCTGAAAGTCTCCCACTATATAGATATCAATGAGATGACTCTAAGCCCAGAGAAGTGTATTTGTTCATGAATACAAAGTCTTTGATTTACTAGCTTTTAATACATGCGTCCCTGAATCCTCATGGATGAAATCAGAACACTTTTGCTGAATCTAGTATGGAGGACCGCATCATATAAGGAATGTTTTAAAAATATACAGAATTTATCTTTGTCTTTCCTATAATCATTAATTGCATTCAGAAAAAAAAATAATATGCCAATAAAACCAACAGATTTATAGCTGGGTCTCACATTTCAGTGAGTTGGGAATGAGCTCAGAGTTTAAAGATGATGAGAAGAGCATTCTATAGAAATTTATTTAAAATATAGTCTTTCAGCAAGAATTCAACTGGAAATAAGTATAACTGTGGCAAAATAGAGTATGGTCAGCTTTTAAAGTCTAATGCCAGTGTAGCAGGCACATGTTATTGGTCCTTGGGGTTAAAGACAATAATCTACAGCTATTCATACTAGTCAGATGTTCATCGCTCCAAACTTAAAGAAAACCATAGGAACTCTTCTAAACTCATTGGTTTGTAGTTTTCATAGATAGAGGAGTTAAAATAATACTAGGTTTAGACAAATCAATGAGCTCCAGGGTAAGAGGCTCTCTTAAAAAATAAGTTGGCTAGTAAAGTATTTGTGCACACACAAGCACACTAACACTGAAGGGTGGGGATGGAGAGAGAGGATGTAAGGGAGATAATCATTATCTAGAAGATTAAAGTTTCTACCTCCAGAACATCAAAAGCTCAAATTCAAAATGTTTGTTTATCAGAGTCAACCTGCCTGGACCCCTAGGAACTCCCAGAGACTGAGCCACCAACCAAAGAGCACACATGGGCTGAACAGAGGCCCCTAGCACATATGTAGCAGATGTGCAGCTCAGTCTCCATGTGGATTCCCCAACAACTAGGGCTGTCCCTAAAGCTGTAGGCTGACTGGGGAATCCTGTCCAACATGGCTACCTTGTCAGGCCTCAGTGGGAGAGGATGTGCCTAAGCCTATAGACTTGATGCACCAGGGTTGGGGAATACCAGTATGGGTACCCTCTCAGAGGAGAAGGGGAGGGGGAGTGGAGGAAGGGACTCTGTGAGAACAAGACTGGGAGGGAGCAGCATTTGGGAAGTAAATAAATAAATTAATTAATTTGGAAAAAAGAAAAAACATTTGTTGATCCTTACCAATATATGTTTAGTCAGCTGCGAAGATAGGAGAGGCCAGCACCCTTCTGGGTCCACCGTTTTGCACAATAAGCAAATCTAGTCTGTTCTAACTAACTGTTCCCTCTCTCCTTCATAAAAGGGGCTATATCTACCTATGAATCAAATGTAACTTAAAAATTATATATGGTTAAACATAACATGATATTTTTATTACTGTAAATATATAATTCTAAGGTGCTGACTATATCCAGGCTATCAGGTAACCAACCTTCACCTTCTAAAGCACAGATTCTTCCCCTTTAACAGGTTCATGCTCAACTACCCTGAACCTGGCAACCCCCATCTCCTTTCTGATGAATTTGACTGACCTACGTTCCTCACATACATGGGATTATGAACTATGTTTTGGTGACTGACTTAGCTAATATCCTTTAATGTCTTCAAGATTTACACCAATATAGCATGCATCCAATACTCTGCCTTGGTAAGGCCTGTGTAAACTCTATCTTCTTGAATCGTTCACACCCTGGGTCAATACTTAGGTGGCTTCCATCTTTTGTATGTTGTGAATAATGCTCCTATGACCAGGTATATATTCAGAATTCACTCTTGTTTGTTGTTTGTTGGAGGCAGGCTATCTAGGAGCATAGGCTGTCTTCAGACTTGCTATGAATCCCTGGTACCCTTGAACCTATTCCATTTCTTCATCTCCAAACAGCTGGGATTTCAGGGCGTGCCACCACACCCAGCTACATCTAGTCTTGACTGCAGGCTGGGCACATTTGCTTGTTTTGTCCTTTGGTTGCAGTAAACTCAGGACTCTCTGTTTTAGAGGCACAATAAGTAGAGTACTGGGTATAGACTAAACTTATCCCCTTTTTTTGTGCCCCAATCTTATCTCCACATCTGCTGGCAGTACAGGATGGCAACTCTGAGGTCAGTCTGGCCTTCTCAGGTCCACAGCAGGTTGCCCAGAGGTAAACAACCTTCCTGCCGACTTTACTTACCTCTCTGTCTGAAGAAGAGTCCCCTTCTTCCCACACTATGACAGAGAAAACAAATCACTCTTTAGCAAAATCGTTCCTTGTCCTACTACTATGAACGTTTCTGAGTCTCAGAACAGTCTACATTTGGGCACTGGGCTTCACAGCCATGGTAATGAGGACCCTGCTCCTGTGGGTCGGTTGGCATAACTCAGCTGTGCTACTTTAACATGCATGACTCAATTACACAAGAGTTAGCTAATGAGCAGTGGGAAGAAGTTACAGGTTAAAACAAATGGCGACTAAATGAATCAAGCACAGCCTTTCAGATGCCCACCATTCAACAAAGACTTGGCACGACACTTTCTTCACTGGGTATGAATCATCCAGATGAAAAAGGGAGACCAGGGCCACCTACGTTCAGAGTTTGTACAGTATGACCTCGAGGCCCAATGTCTACCAGAAGCTTCCTTGCAAAAGGCCAAGCCTGAAAGAATAAAGGGCTTACACATGGGCATTAAATAATTCTCTTAGAGATGCAAATTTCTAATTAGTTACTGTGGCAACTGGAGAGGCCTAGAAGTAAGCCCCTATCACAATGAACCTGAGAGTTTACTTTTTTGATTTACTACAGGCCTGCAAGAAGCAACGGGGAGGAAAATAAATATTGCTTTAACTGTGGACAGAATAAAGTGTAGAGATCTCATCCTCACCCCCACCCCACCCCCTTTTTAATTCCTACAGGTCTAAGAAAGACATCAGGCTTGACACACTGTCTTGTGCAAAACGAAACAAAATTCTCAGAGGCTTTGTGAAATCATAGCTACTGGAAACATGACCCAAATATAAACACTGTTTCTTAACTACTGAGATTTTTACATCCTTAAGGAGAATAGAGCCTAAGACTGTTTCCAAATAACATGATCTGGGGAGGAATGATGTAATTTTTGTTTCAATGTGCCTGATTGGGTTTTATTCTTTAAACATTATGCATAGTATTTTAAACATTTTATTTAACATGAGAGAAGAAAAGTTTTATGTAGTTGGCCTATCTACTCATTCAAGACTAATCTAATTTCTAACTTTGAATAACATAATGACAAGAAAAGACAGAAGCAGTCACAGAAAGTTCTGGAGCCTTAAGAATTAAGATTATTTTTTATGAAAACATGAACTGAGAAAATTTATCCCAATAGAATTTTTAGGACTAACTAAGTAAAGTTTAAGAAATACAGGAATAAAATTTCCTCTAATCTCATTGGCCAAAGAAAAAGTACTATCATCAAATCTGGGTATACTTTTTGCCTGCAATTATATCTATGTTCTTTCCAAAATGCTGTGCATCATATTTAAAGTTGCAGCATTTGCTCAGCAATTCAAACAAAACCCTGGAATTGTATAGTTGTGCATTGCTTAGGCTGTCTCCAAAGTTAGCAAAATGAAAGTCAGCTGAAATACTAGGTGATCTGGAGAGAAGCGAGAGAAGAAAACCCTGTGCTCTTTAAAATCTCCTCCAACTCCCTGCCCTGGAGAACCTCCCACTCTCCTCAGTTTTTTCCCAAGCTCTAAGCCATCCCAGCTCCACTGTTCTGGGTCTCCGTCCTCTGGTACCTACTGTGTGCTACTATATGGAGACTCAGGTAGCCCACTGGGTTGAGGGACAGGTAATGGCTTAATGATTAATCTTCAGGTCAACTAATTAGGTTTTTTAATGAGAGTTTCTATAGACATAGTACTTTCCCCTAAAGAAACCACCTCATTTTATTTAGAATAAAAACAATTTAGTGACAACCATGATGAGCATGCCTGTGATCCCACCACTGAGGAAATGGGAACAAGAGAAGTGTGAGCTCATGACCAATCTGGGCTGCATATGACATCCTATCTCAGTTTGAAAAAGAAATCACATTATTTCTTTAATGATACATTGTCCTTACTGGCTCATGCAAGCTCACTTTTTATTTGTGTACTTATTTCTTTATAATGAATAATATCCCAAACAGTATGAATCGGCCACAAATCACAGAAACTAGAATTTTGCCAAAAAACTATGGATCAGCTCACTTCTCCGTCCTGTTCTCCTACCTCTTTAAACCACTCCACTGGGCACACGTTTATCTCACCATACCTTTAAATCAGTGGTTTTCAACTCTCCTAATGCTGAGACCCTTTAATGCAGCTCCGCATGTTGTAGCGACCCCAACTAGAAAATTATTTTTGTTGCTACTTCATAACTATAATTTTGCTACTTTTATGGATCATAATGTAATTATCTGTGTTTTCTGATGGCTTTAGGCTACCCCAAAGGTTGAAAACCACTGTTTTACATTTGAGTGTGCTTTCTGTACTTGCAAAAAGAGAAATCTACTATAAAACAGTGTCTAATCCACCTCCTGTCCACTTCATCACCTGATGGATCAAGAGGTCCCACTGAATGACTGACATAAAGCTCCAAGTTTCTGTACGTATATTCTACGGTGTTCATATACTTCCCAAATCTCCTAACAATATGTTCTCTGACAACATGGATAGTTGTGCTTTTCAGGTGGGTGGTTCCCTAGTACAGCATCATGAGCCACACTTCCCAGTTGACCATGATATCTGATTGCTCTGGACCTGGGATCTGGAGTTCATCATTAAAGTTGGTGAATCTCACATTGGCTCACTCTTCCTCAAGCTCCCCTTCCATCGTATCTTAGAATTGAGTCTACAAAACGCACTTGTTCTCCTTGAGTTTTGGGTTTTGAAGAACTGTGTCAGTGTGGGGGCAGAGCGGTGATGCTAGTACAGATTATGGCTTTCACTTCTTCTCAGGAGCATCTTATTAACGTCCACAGGCAGAACTCCGTGTTGTGTGGTCATCTGTCAAGCATTTACGACTGCAGCTTTTTGGTAGTTTCCAAATAACATCAGGTACAAAAGTTGATGCAGCCCCCAACCTGCACAAAATCATATGCCAATTAAATGCCAATCTTTCCATAAATATGTTCAACATCTCTATTTTTATATAAATAGATAAATAAGGTAGCCTATGGTCACAATTCTGGTCAGAATTATTTAGTTCTGTAATTAAAATGGTATAAAATATTGTTCACTGTTCATTTTTACCCTAGCAGAAGACCCGAAGTGTTTTCACTTGGTACAATACTCCGTTTACAGGTCTGATGCTACCCTTTACATCTCCTATATGTCAAAGTTACCTTTAAGCAGTATATAAAGTAGAGATATGGTTCAACAAAAGTTGTAGCATCATCCAGTATAAAATATTAGGATCTCACAAAAGGTAAATATATCCCACAACTGTCTGTTTTTAAGTTAGTTGGAAATATAAGCATTTTTGCACAACATCTTAAAGAGGAATAAAGATACATGAGATGAAAAGCCTTGCCCTCAAGGTCCTATAAGTGCAGAAACACATAAGTAACATTTAAGGGAATGAAAGGAAAAATGTAAATTCTCATCTCAGAAAAATACCTTTGCTTGGGTTGAGGAGGACAGAGTAAACTGAATTTCAAATATCTTTATCTTACACAACAAATGACATGAACAACAATAAAAAAAAAAAGAGCCAAAACCCAGATGAAAACATACTACTGGAAATCAAAACCAAAAAGTCCTGCTAAGTAGCCAACAAAGCAACACAGTTTCCAAGTTCATCCTGCCCGGCTTGTTACATTCTCATTAAGCACAGGAATGCAGACTGCTGTAGCTGTTAGAACACGGTTGTCAGCTGCCACACCCTTTTCTGCCTGTTCTGCTCATTTTCTGAGCTCAGAGAGGTTCCTTCCCTGCTGCCTCCTGGTACTACAACATGAAGCCCAATTAAAAGATTCTCCTGGCTGGTCTCTTCCTGCTTATGTTTGCTCTGTACTCTTAGGAGAGAAGGCTGAGCAAGCAACACGCAGGAAGGCAGCCACATGAAAGCAAAAGAGTTGGGCAGCAGCAAAGGCAGCCTTGGAGAGATAGAGTCTCTACTTTTACATTAGGTTTGCACCCCCATAGGAAGAACAATAATATCAACTAACAACTCCCAGAACTCCCAGGAACTAAGCCACCAGCCAAAGAGTACACATGGAGCAACCCATGGCTCCAGCTGCATATGTAGCAAAGAACACCTTGTCTGGCATCAATGGGAGGGGAGGCCCTTGGTCCTGTGAAAGCTCAATGCTCCAGTGTAGGAAGATGCTTGGGCTGTGGGGGTGGAGGGGGTGGGGGGGTGGGGGAGCACCCTCATGGAAGTAGGGGAGGGAGGCTGGGGTAGGGAGTTTTTGGAGGGATACCGGGAAGGGGGATAACATTTGAAATGTAAACAAATAAAATAACCAATAAAAATGTAAAAATTAAAAATTAAAAATAAATAACCTCTTCCAAAACCTAGAAGGACAAGAAGCCATCCACTTTACCAATAGTTCTCAAATGTAAAATAGGCAGCTCCTCACGTCTGCGCTTGCCGCCAGACTGTGAGCATCTGCTGAAAAACAGCTGAGTCCACTGTCTTACAAAAGTTTACTTGAAAATCTTTTGGCTTTAGAATATTTTATAGAAGATGAATGTTACCTTTGTAGTTTGTTGAGTACTATAAATGTGAGCAGCTTTTTTTCTGATATGACATGGTTCATTCTCCTTTCTAACTTCTGTGTTTCTGTTAGTGGCGTTCCTCAGTCAGGGCATGCTCCAATCTGAGGTGATAGCTGTGTGTTTCCAGGTTGGAAAGCAGAGTCCAGGGGTCGATTTTTAACCTAATGGTCTACTCTTCAATGTCCCAGTGTTTGGGGCATGAGGATAGGCTTAAATTGCTGTAAAGATTATATTTCTTCTTGCTAAAAATTATATTTTAGATGCATCAGAAGAGGAAATGAAAACATGTCATTTATACTAGCAACAAAAAGAATAAAATGATGAGCTGTATTCTCAAACTATGAGAAAAGCTCCTTTTGACGTTGCTTTTACTGAGTATTTTTATCACAGAAGCAAAAAGAGTAACTTACAAATGAGGCTCAAATTTTAAAATAGTTTGTGACTTAAGAGGCAATATCAGCAGAATAAAAAGGCTACCCACAAAATGTTTGTAAATCATATGATAAAAGATTAAAGTCTAGGATACGTAAAGAATATCTGCATCTTAACAAAAGAGAAATAAACAAGCCAGTTCAAACAATGGGCAAGCAATGTGTCAGCAAGGACAAGTAGACCTACTGTGCATTGCTGGTGGTGGTATAAAAGGTGCAACTACTATGACTATTACCCTTGTAGTTCTTTGAAAAATTCAGCACAGAATGAATTATGGTATCATACAGCAATTCACCTTTAGTTAATACATTGGTTAGTTTTAACTTTCATCTTGACACAATCTAGAATCGCCTGGAAGAAGTTTTGATTGAGGAATTGTCTCAATGTGTTTGGCCTGTGGACGCATCCGTAGGGGGTTGTCTTGACTGTTAACTGGTGTGAGAGGATCCATCCAAATGGGGGCTGCACCATTTCAAGGACAGGCTCTGAACAGTATATGAGCAGCTGAGCACTAACAAGCCAGGGTGCACATCACCCTCTCTCCCCCAGCTCCTGACTATGGATAGGGTATGATCAGCTATGCCTTCCTTGTTTTCCTGACAGGAGTGTCTGCTGTATTTTACAAGGGCTGGAGAATGGCAAGATGCCTTTCTGACCATACACTAAATATGGAGAATGGAATGGGTTTGGAGCTAAGGCAACAAGGAAAAGTGTTTAATGAGTACATACATTCTCAGTTAGGGAAGATGAAAAGTTCTGTGTGGATGGGGATAGTCATTATTGAAAAGTGTGACTGTAATACATGAAGCTGTTATGTGCTTATTGGTTATCAATGATAAATTCCATGTCATGTACATTTCACCATCATGAAAAGAAAAAATGACCAGCGAGATGACTCAGTAAAGGTACTTGCTGCCAATCTGATGATCTGAGTTCAAGTCCTGGGAACTGTAGGGTGGAAAAGAGTCCCCTGACTACCATGCGTGGGGTATGTGATACCCACAAACCAACACATATACAACAAATACAAAATGAACAAATGCATAAATAAATGTTAAGAAAAGAAAATTTTAAATCATGATTATCCTTCTTTAAAAACAAACTACCCACAGTGGCAGAAGGGATTTATTTGGAGATTCTGGAAGACACATAAAATGATCTGGAAAACATAAAAACCTCATTGTCAGCCTGCAGTTCAAAGTGTGAGAAGTGTGGGGGAAGAATGGGAGATGGGAGATGCATAAGATAAAATACATTACATGCATAGATGAAAATGTCAGAGAAAAATATTACAAAAAATTACTCATAAAAGAAAACTTTTCATTTTGAAGTCAATGGACATGAAGGTTCCTTCCTGAAGATGATCCAGTTTCTCCAGGTACCTACTGTCTAGTTAGGCTAACTGTAGGAGAGAAGGGAACACAATTCCTTTCTTTGAATGATGCTGACGACTCTAGCATAATCCTAGAAAAGTGGCTGAGAATAAAATTCCACTTCCAATCTGCTTCAGTAGGTAACCCTCACTTAAAGGACAGGAAAAATGAATGTAGCCAGTAAAATGTTAAGATGAAAGAGAGTTTATGATTTGATTTTAAAAAATAAATAAAAATATATTTAAAAAAAAGATGAAAGAGGATTCCACTGTCTGTGAAACAGGAAAGATCCTTCTCCAGCTCTAAGGTCTGGGTTTCTAACTGCTTGCAACAAAAACAGTCTGAACACACTAACCTGAGGGGTTTTCCCTGCCTTTGTGATTATTCCTATCCTCGCTTCCCAATTCCCTGGGGCCCTAGCTGTTACCCTTCATCTACTGTCCTCCCCCTGTGGCAAACCCTCCCCCTTAGCCAGGTTGGATGGCCCATTGGTGTGACCATGACAATGGTTGTTCATTTCACCACCATGAAAGGGCTTAATGATTAAAAGGCTATACCACAGCACTGGGCCACAGAACTCTTGCTCTGGCTCCCATGAAGCCCCTTTGATTGCAAATGTTCCTTTGACAGGATCAGTAGCAGCTCCCATTCTTCTGGGCTACGGAAACATCTGCATTTTCCACTCAGTGCCCATAGTTACCATGCAATTAATGAAATACCCTCCCTTGGTGAGCACACAATGGAGTCAGCCTCCGACTACTCACCGGTGTCCAATAGGAAGGCTGCTTTTCCAGCTCCATACCCCATTCAGAGCTTGAAGCCAGACTATAGGTTCATGCAGCCAGTTTACAGCTTAACTCTCTCTCCCTTCTCCTCCCCCTGTCTTTTTTCCCTCCTTCCCTCTTACCCTCCATCCGTTTCTTCCTTCCCTTAAGGCTGGAGCAAGGCTTAAAGAAATTGTGTAGGTAGGGGTGGTATCTCAGCACACACTTGATTTACAGCTGACCAGGATGGAGCTTAAAGTTGATGTAGGCAGATCCTTAGCAAAGGCCCTGTTCTGGGTTATAGAGTTTGGTCTTCCTATTGTGGAGCCAGACTGGAAGTTGCAACAATGATTAATAATTCTTGAGGTGAATAGAAAGGTCATTTTGGAGTTTTTGGAGTCTCTTTAAGTGTCTGTATAAACTTCACACCAGACAATCAAACAAAGGAACCTCTGTGCAGCACGCAACTTGGGCTAGGACACGTCTACAGAGTGCTTTCCTGCAGCATGCCAGAAGCATGCAATCTCAGATTTACTGTGGGTCAGTACAGTACATCTACAGTTATCCCTTAGAAATTCTCAGACAGTGATCATTCCATGTTGAGTATTTCCTAAGAAAACTGTAATAGTTTATATTGACTGTCAACCTAATAGGATCTAGAATCATCTTGCAGGCAAATCTCAAGTCATGTCTATGGATTATTTTCTTGACAAGATTAATTAAGGTGGGAATACACAGCTCAAATGTGGGTGGCACCATTCCACAGGATAAGGTCCTAGGCTCAATAATACAAAAAGATACTCAGTCTTCATCTCTCTTTGATCCTGACACAGGTGTAGTGTGACCAGTGGGCCTCCACTCATGCCCTCCCTGCTTGTTGCTACATCTTCCCACCAAGACAGGCTTGCTCTTTTGAATCTCTAAGTACCTCACAAAAACCCTTTCTATCTTAATTCACTTCCTATTAGATACTTTGTCAAAATAATGAAACAATAATTAATCCAGATATAACTTAGACTGCTGATTTGTGACAGCTCACTCAAATGAGTACATTTTCTGTGGGGATCCAAAGGGAAATCCTATTTGAAAACACAAGGATAGGATGCACAGTTATTGAAACTCCAGCTTTTTTTATTCTACTGGACTGGACTGAGAGAATCTTGTTAAAAATCAAGTGCTACTGCACCCTTAGGGTTATCATGCCTTGCTGGTCATTCTCGTGGTTCACAGGCATCAGTCCCTTAGAAGGGCTGTTGGTTGATTCCCTTCTTTGGAATTCTGAACAGTAACTTCTGATATCATAAATGGTTGTCCTCAGAGAGGAGGCACACAAACATGATAAACATCTCTATTCAGATGCTGAAAACCTAGTCAAGTACCCAGGGATAGTGAAGTCATGGGTCTTGAAGGAGGATGTGCAACTTAGTACTGTATTATGTCAGCATAATCCCAAACTACATTCTAAATATTTGTCCTTATGGCCACAGATAAGTTTAATACTCATCCATCATCAAGAAACAGACCATTAAGAAAACCATAACCAATAAAGATGCAGAGTTGCAGAGTCCAGTTCTAACCAATCTATAACAACTCATCTAATCTATAAAATAATTCCCACCGCTAAGGTTAGGGAATACTATCAGAGAGGGGTTCAAAAAGAGAGTAACATCCAGGGGATCAGGGTGTTTGCTGTGAGGCTGAGTCTCTTAACTGTCAGAAGCTATACATGTAAAATCACGAATAAGACTACATAAACATGAGTTTAACAAGGACAAGAACATACATGTTACAGTAGATAGGGGAAGGCTCATAAGGCCTCAACTTTACACAAAGAAATGCAGGGAACTAAGGAATGCTGAGAGGGTCAGAAATAGTGTTCTCTAGGAAAGAGCAAACCAATTGGTTATCCAATACCAAATGATAAGCCCTGAAAACATCCATACAGGTAGCATTATATGGACTGAGAAAGTAGCATTTAGGTATTTAGGAATATATATATATATATATATATATATATATATATATATATATCAGCAAGTAATGAAAATAGAGGTCATGAATTTGAAAGAGAACAAGATGAGTATATGGGAGGGTTTGGAGAGAGGAAAACGAAGGCGGAAATAAATGTAATTACATTATAATATCAAGAAATAAAAACAATTTTTAAAAAGAGTTAAATACTAGGGATATCCAATAGTAGTAAAAGGAGTTGTAATACCTTATGTGTAGGGGGGTGAATATTTATATTTCCTCAGTTTTATTTTGATCTAACAGTAACAGAATGACATAAAAGTATTGATGTACTTATTTGTTTCTGTCTTAGAGCTAAGAGCTCTTATTTCTTGGCCAAGTTGTAGAACTTGGCCAAGACTACTGACTTCATTGTATTTTGTGTTCCATAGTCTGAGACTATTCAAGAGGTCTTATTCAAAGAGACAATCTAGAATGCTTTCCATTTGAAAGTTCTTACATGGCTTCTTGCCATCCACAATTCCCCTTTCCTTCCTCCAATCCCACCCACATTCCCAATCTAGTTCTTTTTAAGATCCATGGTCTCTTTTCCTTTAGTGTGTGTATGTGTGTGTGTGTTCCTGAATATGTAAATGCAATATATAAATACTTGCATATTTTTGAATATTTAAATACTACTATGTCTGTATAATGATATTTGAGTGTTTCTATTTTTGAACTCATAGTCTAGGGCAACCATCTTCTTCTGTAAGCATGAGATACCAGCTGCTGTCTTCAACAGATGTCAAGAAACTGATTTTTCTGAATTTCTGCTATTTTGTACTATGAAATGAGACTGATAGCATCATTAGGTACTCTGAGGACATTATATAACTAAAACAGATGACTGTATCTCTTCCTTAATAAAGAAAAACATTTCAGACTATTAAAGAATAACAGATTGATCTTCATATGTATACCCATATTTATTTTTGTACACGTAGACTAGCATGTCTTTTCAACTCAGGTCAGAAAAGCTGCTCAGGGTGAATGTTAGCTCAGAGACTAAGATCCAGTCAAAGTGACAGGAATAATGGCTGATGACCATTCAGCCCTAAACAGGACACCTTTATCATCTCTGACCTTGAGGCACAGGGAACATCACAGATGAGAGAGAATGAGTGTCACAAAAGCTGTCATGCAGACACAGTATTACTGATGCAGCCATGGTCATACAGCAGCTATAGACATCAGCAGAAGATTGGTCCTTCCAACTCTCATCATGGATAAAGGAGGTACCCACAAGGCTCCACCACTTCCTGAAGAGCTAATGGATGTTAATAGCTGCTGAGAGACAAGGTGTCATTTTCTCTATTTGTGATGAAGGGCAAGGTGTCATTTTCTCTACTTGTATGACCACTGGGGAGCTAAGTAGGAAGAAGCAGTCCAAAGGGAAAGGAAGGAGGATATTGAAGGAAAATGAATAGGAAAAATGAATATTCTAGAAGAACAGAAGGTTGTTATTATTGGCTCTGAATCACTTACCTATCCCTTCATTCGGTGTTTTGATGGCTAGGGATCAGGCCCAGGGGATTTGAACATGATAGGCAAGTGCTGTTACACTGACCTAAACACAAGGCCTTGCATATTTTTTCATAGAGCTTGCCAGAGCTTTTGAAGGACAATGTTCCACTGACTCTGGAACACAAGTTTAGTATACCTTTTATTTGGGCTAAAGTGGGCACTTGCTTTAAAATTCTTGAACCACTTAACTTGTCTAGGTTTCTCAAGGTAACAATTTCCTCATCTGAGGCTGAACTGATAAAATATAGTTCATATTACCATAAACACACTGTGTTTTGGCACTGCACAAACTACTGTGGTAACAATATGGCTACATTAAAATCTACATAAAAGCTCAATACCAAGAACTCTTCATCCACAGAGAACTTCCACAAGGCCAGTTCCACAAGATTTGCTCTCTGGAACTGTTTATGCCCAGTAGACAATAAATGAATTGCTACCTAAATTATATTGTATGAAGGCCTGAATGACATCATAAGTAGCCCTGCTTGGTGATGCATAGCATAATGGCAGCACTTGGGGAGTAGAGAGCAGGAGCGCAAGACAAGTCTGGGCTACATGAGACCCAAGGAAAAAAGGAAGGGAGGAAAAGATGGGGGTAGAGAAAGAGAGATGGAGGAAGGGGAGGAAGGAAGGGAGGGAAAAGGGGAACAGGAAGGGAAGGAGGAAGGAAGGACAGAAGGAAGGAAGGAAGGAAGGAAGGAAGGAAGGAAGGAAGGAAGGAAGGAGACAGGGAGGAAGAAAGGGAAGGAGGGGGAAAACACCCAAAATTAACTATATTAGTATGTTAAAAAAATGATTCTGGGAATAAAACATCTTTTTTCCTTTTCCTGTCAGTTGAAAGTGTGATCACAATTTACTAGTCGGCTTTGAAATAAGTTACACAACTGGTTGCTAGATTCTTCCATTTCATTCCAGAATAACTATGAGTGTTTTGGTCTCATTGTCCCAGTTTATGTAAGAAAATAGTTGACAATCTTATGTACTTGGTGAGGAGAAACTGTCCCTTGTTTTGAAAAATAATTTTGGGGTATGGAAACACTTAAAATCTCAGATTTCAGGCTTTTCCAAACTTATAGATAATTGGCCTTGCAAATGATCTCAAGAGAATTGGTCCTGAGACATACTTGGATCATGGGACATCCTCCCAATTCACCACACTTTACACACTTCCTGTGCTCATAACAAGCCAGAGAGGCTGCCATCTGTGGCACACAAATAAAGACAAGAAAGTAAGTTTAAACACACACACACACACACACACACACACACACACACACACTTTCTTTTGATTTCTAGAGAAGGTTAACTTCTGCTGGATCCTCTACCACTGTGAAGTTAAGCCCCTCATGGTCACCCCAACTATGGCAGGGGCTGGTCATACCAACTGTTCCTGCCAGAGCTGAAATTTCACTGATATATCTCAGAATAATTTCTTAGCACAAAGGTATTAATAAGGGGGAATCCCTGAAGCATCACATTATCCCCATGTTTCTAAGGCAGGAAAATAGAAGTACAGAGAAAGGGCAAGGTGGGAGGGATGGGGCTATGACAAAATACAAAGATCTAAATGGTTCAGCCTTAATTCGAAATGAATAATTAAGCAACCTCACTATTAAATAAACCTTATATCCATTGGATTCTCATCTTATTTAGGTAAAACTATGTTTTTAGATCTGGGGTTCCTTGGTGTTGACTAAATGCAGATGAACAAATAATGAATTCTGCAATTCATCTAGAAAGCAGGTGAAATCAGACTCTTGGCTCTGTCTTCAGATGCTCAATGGGGTCAAAAGTAATTGCTGGCATCCCACCCACTCTGCAAAGCCCCAGAACAAGAACAAGAGTGAGCTATGCCATCTTACTTTACCCACAAATGTGTTTCTCCCTAGTGCCACCAACCTTTTAAGTCATAAAGCCTCAGGTCAAGCATTTTGAGTACTGGATATTGTATTTTACAAGGCACTATACACAAGAGTGGGGTTGGAAAATCCTTGGGCAAAATCAAGATGGCGGTGCTTCTGCCTCTGCCTTTCCTGGGTCTACACCCAGCAGAATCTAAACCAGCATTCCAAAGAGGTGGCTGCACATCTATGTTTAGTGCAATACTATATATAGTAACCACTATATCGAATGCTCCTAGATGTCCACCAACAGATGAATGTATAAAGAAAATGTGGCTCCTGTGTATGATGGAGTTTTGCCTGGCTGAAAGGGAGATTGAAATTGTTATTTGCAGGAAAATCAATGAACTAGATGTGTATTTAATGTATCTATGTATGTCAGACATGAAAGCAGAAGGGGGTTTAAGGGAAGTGAGGATTAAAAGAGGCTAATCCAGTAATGGATATAAGCAACCCATAATTCATATATATAAAAATGTCACAATGAAACACATTATTTCACCTGCTACCTTAAAATGACACAAAGTCCAGAAGATGGCTGTGCTGATGGAGATGGTCAAAGTTAGATTTGTGTCATTTAGCACTGTTCTGAGTTGAAGGATGGTCATCTAAGCAGCTAATAAATAGTCTATAGTAGGTTTTAGTACTTGCTTTCCCAAATCCCATGATATCAGAGCTGTGGCTGCAGTGTGGCAAAGCTAAAAGAGCCAGTCGTAAGTAAGTGTGAAACATGTCCAAATAACAGTGCCAGATCGTGTTGTCTAAAGTACTAAAGTAAATTGCTCATTAGTTTTTCTGAGAAGGACCCAGGATAACACCAGCCAGGAGCATTAAACCTGCCAGTTTGTTGGTGAGAAAAGAAATTCCCAGTTTCTTAGATGGGGATCAATGTTCCCTATTCTTACAGGGGAGCAAGAGAGTAGGGAATCTTCGTCTATGTTAGCCCATCTTCCTCAGTCTGTATGCAAAGAGCAAGGGTGAAGATTTGATGTCCATTGGCCTTTCATTCTAGTTACTTCCCTAAGTGTTATAATTTTCTTCCTTAAAGCAATGTTGTGCTGGTAACAATGAGCTGATTGCAGTTCACTGTTTGCAGTAACTGTCTTAGTTTGCTGAAGGGTCATGTCGCCAACATCGCACATTGTTAACAACGTGCAGTCCACCAAATGTGCTTTCTTCATATATCCCCAAGGAACAAAGGCCAAGGTTGTAATATTAGAGCCACAAATTGGGATCTTATTTTGCTTCAAGATGCTTTGAAACATGTAATTATGAACATAGCTCTGCCCGTGAACTTGTCCTCATTAACTTACTAATTAGCAGGATTTTGTTTGATCTTGGACTTCACTAGATATTATAGAAGGAAGGCTGCTTCAGTTTTAACACATCAGAATCAACAATTAAGGTGGCAATAAAAAAACAACTCAGTACTGCTCTCCTGCTTATTATATTTCCAAGGCTACGCTGTATCTAATTGAGCAACATTTGACACTAGAAATGTCCTAAAGTGCCATTATCACATTAATTTTAACATGAAAACAGAATAAAATTCTATTAGTAAAAGGAGGTCACAGATTGTATCATAGGTTAGGTTCATATCTAGTCTAGGTGTTCATGCAAACATGACAGAAGTTGGAGTACAGAGGTGAATCCCAGAAAGCACTCTCTGCCCTTTGCTCTCCAAGTATCTCTTCCACAGTTCAGAATCCCACTAGAAACTGTCACTCAGAATCAAAGAAGCTCCAATCCACTTTTCTCCTCTGTAATGCCTTCTGTCTAAACTTCTCTCATTAATAAATAGAACTTGAAAACTCTCCCTATTTCTGCCATTTGTCCAAGTGTGAACTTACCTCATTATGAGACTAGCGTCATTTTTATAATTTTATTTCATGACCAAATTTTTTCTCATCTCATTTTGTTTTCATTTTGTGTTCCTGACTTAAGTACTTCTATAAAGAGATGCTAGAAGGTTCAATTTACTTCAACAAAATGAGGTCTGTATCCAAAGCTACTGTATACATCGTGGTCCTCAGAATGACTCTCTTCCTAAACTCCTTGTCAAGAGGAGCTCAATTCTTCCTGACTAGAAAACATGCTGCCTGCTAAAACATTCACTTCTTTCTCGTTCATGTTCAATGAAAAATACATTTAAAATTCCTTTCTTAAAGTCTCTTCTGTTCACTGATATTAGAAACACCCTTCTAACATATTCACATGCCTGGCTTCCATGACACAGCTTTGGGGTTTTCTGCAGCCTTGCTGCTTCCTCCTGGATCAGTTATACCTTGGATATTCAGGTGCGCTGAAAATAGCAAGCATAGAGTTTTAAATAAAGATAGACCTGTTTAGGAAGGAAGACATCGACTCAGTTCTGAACACCACAAAGTTATAAATAGAGAACAAATATCTCAGCTAGGATTGCCCCAGAAAACATACCTAGAGTATAACTCTGTGTATGGACAACAGACTGTACACAGATACTGCATTTGAGGACTATAGAACTCAGAAACATGTATACAGAATCAATCAATATATAAATAACATGACATAATGGAGGAATGCCAATGCAAGGGAGGGGTGGAAACAACTTTATTCTTTTTACCCTTCTAGATATTTTGGCTGGTCTATGACTAAATTGACAAAAAGATTCATAGGAGAAAAACACAAAAATATGAAACTCAAAGTGATGGTGTGAATGAGGCTTGTTCACCTGCACTACAGAAAGGAAAATGGGACTTGGGGCTGGGGAGGCAAGTGAGGAGGTGAGGAGGAAATGGAAGTTGAATAAAAGTTGTCTGGTTAGGCAAAGAGAAGTCTCAGGTGATGAATATGCTTTCTGCTTCAGAACAACAATTTCATTATTAGATATAAATTCCGCTTACAAAGGGCAGCATTTTAGACCTATACTTGTGTTTTCAGATCCTCAAAATAGACAGAAATCAGAATAAATGATCAGAATGTTGTGTATTTGTGTGTGTGAATGTGTGTGTGTGTGTGTGTATGAGAGAGAGAGAGAGACAGAGAGACAGAGAGACAGAGAAACAGATAGTCAGAGACAAACAGACAAAGAGAGAAATAGAGAGAGAAACAGAGCGACAGAGAGTGAGACAGAGAGGGTCTTTCATAGTTAAGATTGGGATCCAACTCACTGTGCAGCTGAGGGTGGCTCTGAACTTCTGATTCTCTTGCTTCTACCTCCTGATTGCTATGGTCACAGGAGTGTAATGACAATCATTCTTAAAAAGGGTCATATCTTGAAGTAGACTGTTTTGGCCTCCTGTGCTCATGTTTTGGGGGTGGTGTGACCTGAGTCTTAATACAGAGGTACGTTTTCCAGCTCAGTACTATCTCATGGAGGACTAGGTCCCCCTCCTTTTCAGTGTATGTGTAGCTCTGGTCTTGGAGAACCCTTCTACAAAACATGACGTATAGGAGGTGAGGAGTACCTGGATTAAGGTTGCTTACCGAGTGAGGGCTTTAAAAAAGAGTGGCCCAGGAAGGGCTGAGGAAGGATCACGTGACTAAAGCAAACAGTCAGATCCCATACATAACTTGGTGTCTACTGACCCTGAAAGTTTTTGTTGACTTGGCTCACCGTTGTCTGAAGTTATGAAAGCTATAGAATCCTAACAGTTTGGAAATGGTCTAAGACCTTCAGAATCGTTCTTGGAGATGGGAAAACCAAGGCATAGACTCAGGAAACAATTCTTCCAAGGTCATGGGTCTATTCTATGTAACCATTTCAATTTGATACTCTGCTTTGTAGAGAACTTTTATCTAAATATACTTATTTATTCATTTATTTAGACAGGGACTTGTTAGGCAGAGATGGCCTTAAACTGGCTATGTATCAAGGATGACTTTGAACTGCAGCCTCTACCTCTCAAGTTCTGGGATTATGGGTAGTGCCGCCGTGTCTAGTTAATGTGGTTCTGAGATGAACCCAGTACTGAAGCCAGGGCTGAGTGTGCACTAGATACTCTTTAACAATTAAACTATTTCCCAAGTTCATGGATATTTTATAAGCACACTTTGGGGGTGCTTGCCTTAGGGTTCTGGGGCATACATAAGAATTAAACAAGATTTGAATTCCATCCATTTCAGGAAGAATTTTTTTAGTTCTAAAAATTATGTAGATACTCAGCTCACCAAGATGAATATTTGTGTGGACTAGGTTATGAGATGATGTCTTCCTTTCTTATCTTCCTTCTGCTTTTTCTTGTCTTGCAACAAAGCCCTTGAAAGTACATTTTATGTCCATTCATCTGTTTCTGTTGTAAACTTGAGAAACAGTGGCCTAGATAGCAATGTGTTCAAAACAGGTGTGTTGGGAGCAGAAGCATCTGGGAGGGATGCTCAAGGCCCATGTGCTTGGGACAAGTCAATATGTCCTACCCCCAGATGAGAGGAAGTGTAAGATTTTATAGTATCTACCCCATATGGCTACTATGATGCTTTGATGAATTAATATTTGTTAGTCCATAAAATAGTGCTTGATACATATTATGTTATGTTGGCTAAGATAATAAAGATTTTTAAAATCAGCCTGTTTGGGGAAGGACTTTTTAAAGATCATCAAAGCACTTGATTTGCCTCTTATAACAGCACCATCAATTGTAGTGATTGCCTGGATGAAGTAGGATTCTGGTGGATCTGTTAAAATAGTTCATGCTCATCTGGGTGGGAAAAATCCATTCAGATAACTGAATTTTTCTTCATCTAATTATGAAATTGCTTCATGTATATCACTTTTCTCACAAATTTGTTAATTTGGAAATCTTTGGCGTTTTTGTTTTATTTTGTTTGGTTTTTTGAAAAGTGCAATTAGTCAAAAGCAATGTGCAGGGAAAACCCGCTCAAAATTGGTAATCAGATATCCCACAAACCCCCAAATAGACTGTTTGCAAAACTTATTATTTGTGAATGCATTCATGCATTCTTCGTGAGGATGAGAATTCAACCACATTTCCTTTAGAACCTTCAAACGCTGCTGTGCCTCTCTCCTGACAATTGTGAGCAGGAGCTGGCCTCAGCTAGTCATTTAGAAATTCACAGGTTGCTTTTGGCTTCTGCTTTAAAAATCTTGGCAAGGTAGAGTCTGGTTTTTGGTTTTGATTTTTGTTTTTCCTTGTCGTTGGGTTTTGGTTTTTGGGTTTTTTTTAATTGAAATTTCTACCACCCCTCCCATTCGAGTGGGGACCACTGGCTCAGCAATCTGTAAACAGCCGGCAGCCTGGTCTCAAGGAAATTCAGGAACATAATGCAGGCCTCATGTTGAGGGGCCTGGCCTGCTGGGCTCAGCCTGCTGAAAGCAGCCGCTGGGTGGATTTCCCAGCCTTTGGAGACAGGCTGGGCGCTGAGTTTGTTCAAGTACACAAGGCTATTTTGCAAGGGAGGACTCCAGCTGGGTGGGTTTGCTCTCCTCCCAGGAGCTCAGAAAATGGTGAGAGGGCCCCTTCATATCTTCTCTTGAGCTCTGGTCCCCTTCTTTCTCCTTGAGCCGAGGCAATTGTTTCTTCAGCGGGTCCCTCTGCTAGGGAGCGCTCCCTCTCAACGCTCTCACACTGGGACATTTTTCCACATTTCCAGGATTATAGGCACTTTCACTTAGATCTATGTGTGCTGCCTCCACATACAAAGAAGCCCTTGGGGACAGGATCAGTAGGATTAGAAGAGGTTCACATATGTCCAGTTCAAGCAATTGGTATTCAAAGCTTTACACTTTGAAATGCCACCAAGAGAGAGAAAAGGAACGGGATCTCGCTTTGCATTTCAGCACCTTCAAGAGAGGAACAGTGCTTTTCACTGGTGTTTAAAGCGGAGGGGATAAACAGATTCTTCTTCTGATTTAATCCAGTGCAACATACCATGGCTTCTAATCTGAGGGCCGAAATAACCGGGCTCCCAGGCCCTGAAATCACCAACTTTTGCCTTTGGGTGGCTACTGGCGTGTTGGATAAAACACATCACAGAACAGGTTTCTAGCAAGTTCCTTTTTCATTTGTGATTTATCTTATGTGCGGGCATTCATCCAACTCCTGTGCAAAATATGTATAACTCAGTATGTGTTCATGTGACAATAAAACACATTTGACAACACTAACTTATAAGTAAAAGGAGATAGGGAGTGGTGGGCATTGAACAGTGCAGGTTCACAGAGGGAAGGACACCTGCAACCTGGAAACAGCTGTTGAACCAGTAAAATGGCTTCTCAAACTGTTGCAGAAGCAGTAGATTTCCATTCCTCCTTCGATTCTATTTTCAAGTCTTGGAACAATCTATAGTGTTTATTTTATTTGGTCATAGGACAGCTTGATTTTCCCCTGGGCTAGAGTTTTTTAAAAATTAACTCCTCCTCAATTCCAATGTATTGCTTTCAATGAAACGGCAGTACTAGTAACCATGCCCTTTTTCTTATGGGTCAATCTCTGTTTTAAAATTGTTTTTATAAATGGGAAAAATAAAAGGTTTAAACTAGATGTTGAGCCTTGGGCCCAGTCCCCATTACATTAACTAGGTGTTAGCCTTAAACAACTTACTTGTTTCTCTATGAGTAAAATAAAGAAATTGATGCAGGACTTGGTGGTTTATGCCTATAACTCAGAAGGCTGAAACAAGAGGTTTGCCACAAGTTCAAGCTGGCTTGAGCTACATAGTATGTTCAAGGCTAATCTGAGGTACAGAATGAGATCTTATCTCAAAAAATTAAACAAACGAATGAGCAAATATTTTTAAAGTGTTGAGCTAGAGTAGTAGCAAAGTAGCTTCTGCTCTCCCCAGGAAGGTGCAGTTTACCAATTGTATTCAAATACACACTTCTTAAAAGGTATTCTCAAGGACCTGCTGCTCTTTTAGAGGACAAGAGTTCAGTTTCCTGCACCTCTGTCTCTAGGAGGACCCAACTTTCTCTTCCTGTTCCCAGAGTGCCTGCTCTCATACGCTTCTTCTCATGCACTTGATAAAAACAATAATTCCTTTAAAAAATAGTTTCAAGGTTAAATATTCTACATTCATCTCCATAATAATTTTGAAAGAAAGCTAAGTATGCCTTCCATAGCACAGCTCCATCTTCACTGGATGGAGAGAAGCCTCGTGCAAACAAATTTGCTGAAGATCTGGACCAGTAATTGTTTGAAGACATCCTCCCTCCCATTGGCAATCAGCAGAGGTTTAGTAGTACAGAGTAAAGGAATGAAAATTCTTGGAATAATGACATTAAAAAATCTTATAAATGTCTGTAACTCTCATGTCAGTCCAATCGGCTAAGCACGATTATAAACATGCCTCAATCCTGCACAGTGAACTCAGCGAGCATTCATCAATATGTCATGAGACAGTATAAGTAACCATTTCCAATTAGGTATTTAACTCTTATGCAGAGAGTGTAGATGCTCACTGGTCATTTGAAAGACAAGACTGGTAAATTTCTGTTTATTTACAAGCTGTCTCTCCAAAAAAATGGGATCAGCAAGGTAAGATGTCTGGGTATGTGGATACCACCACCATCCCCTCACAGGGCAAGAATAAAGCCACAAATCCTCTGAAACAGGTCCTTGAAATCTAACACCTTTTCAGTCAGTGATCTCTGTGATTTAGGCTTTTCTAGTGTTGGTCTGATTGACTAATAGCTTACAATCATATAGTTAACTGCAGATCTGTCCCAGAGTTGGTTAGTTATGCTGGGACTTCTCAAAAGAGAGCACAGGGCAGTGGGGACAGTTCTGGAGAAAGAAAGGTTGCCAGGATATCCACTGAGGACCTTCATACTACAGTCACCATGGTAGAAGGTGACAAAGCAAGAGATAAAAGTTCACAGTCTCAAGCCCTAAAAATATTTTAGCAAAAATATTTTATCATTAGTCTTAACTATCAAAAAGCATGTTCGATGATAAATCCCATTGCACCCCTACAATTTGGGGGTGGGGTACACAGAGCATGGAATCCCGGGTCTTTCACACTTGCTTGCTAGAAAAACGCTGCCACTGCGCTGCATCCCTAATTTTTATTCTCATTTTATGATCATTATTTCCATTTGATTCTTTGCAGAGATTTTCTTGGTTATTTTTTTCCACTTTGGTTTTCAAGTGTGTTCATAATTACTTCTTCTTTTAATGACAGCTTTAAAATCCTTGCCAGGTAATCCAACATCTGTGTCATCTCATTGCTGACATCTGTTGATTGTGTTTTCTTGTTCAATTCCAGAATTTCTTGGTTCTTGCTATGATGAGTCACTTTTATGCCTTGTAGTTATTTGGGAGGTTATGCTGGAGACTGAAGTCTGTTGAATTAGCAGTTGTCTGTTTGAAGATTTCTGGTGGGAGGAAGGAAAGCACCGATTCTTTAATGTCTGAATGGCCATACAAGTCCAGGATGCCATTCTCTGTATTCAGATGTTGATGGCAATCATTCAGAATCAAATAGGAGAAAGGATACAGGCTTTGGGCCAGACAACCCCCAGTCAAAACACGCATTCACTCACTAATCATCACTAACCATGCTGGGTGAGCTCCCTAACCTCAGTTTGCTCAGTTCTCTGGAATTCAGAACATAATGTGTACCTGGGCAGGCCATTTCCAGGGTTAGAATCTTACCATGGGAAGAGCCTGGCATATGGCAGGGGCTCAGTATAGTGTCTCTAGTTGTAAAGAATCAGTGTATTGCAAAGGAACACACTGCAGAGTCACGGCTCCAGATGGCTCCTAGTTTAGTCTTTTCTCCTCAACATTCCTGCTTTCTAAGCACTGTTTATTATGTGGTAAAAATACGACTTATTTTTAAGGTGCCAATTGCAACACCCTGTTGGTCCATGGGCCTTCCTATTTACCTGTTCTTACCTTTGTTGCCTTGTTGAAGTTCTCCACTTACTTCACACAATCAAATGGTAATGGTTAAGGGCAAGAAGGCATTGCTAAGAATTTGCTAAGATAAATATCTTTATCAAGGGTGTCTCATGTGTTCCCTGATGAGCCTTAAAGTTTTACCTGTGAACAACCCTTATTTTTTAACTGTCATAAGATGCAGATATAATCTGCATGATATAAAATGTTCTGCCATAGCTATGTCTAAGTGTATAGTCCTGGAGAGTCGAGTGCATTCACATTACACAACCTGTCTCCAGCACATTCGTGGCTTGCAAAATGGAAACCTCACATCTGGTAGACAAAGCCTCACTTCTCCCCCCACTGAGCTTCTGGTAACCAGCATTCTGCTTTCTGTTTCTGCGAATTTAGCCTTTAGGTATTTCACACAAGTAGTGGTCATCCTCTCATAATGGACATCTTTTACTTTGTGCAATGTCTTTAAGCTCTGTCTATGACAATATGTGTCTTAATTACCTTCTTTGCAAAGGCTGTTGCATCGACACTGCCTCTTGCTTGCTTGTCCCCTGCCCAAAGACTCCATTTTTTAGCCATTGCAAAGAATTCTGCTATGTCATGGGTGTATAGAGACCTGCTCAAAGCCCTACTTTTGCTTTCTCTAACTATGCTCAGAAGTGAAATGTCAGCAATATTTTGGAATGCACATACCTTATTTTGTTACAAGGAGGGCCTGAAAGTTCATTTTGTAGAGTAACATACTGCATTTACTATATTGTTGTTACTTAGCTTTTCATTACCATATCAAAATGTCTGAGACAGCCTGAGGAGGAGGGGCATGCTTTGGACAATAGTTTCAGAGGTTTCAATTCATCGTTTCTTGGCTTCCTTGCTTTAGCCCTATGTCAACACAGCACATCCTGGTGGGAGATAGAAGAGAAAGCAAGAGAGGAAGAGGCTAGCATTCTAATATGTGCTTCAGGAACATACCTGTTTCTCACCCAGTGACTAGGCTCCCTGCACCACCTTCATGTCTGCTCCTCCTCCGCCTCTATCTGTTCCCTCCTTTTGCTCTTTCCCTTCACAGGGCGCCAAGTTTCAGTCCTCAGGATGCTCTCATCTTTATCTGTATTCAGACCCTTATGATGCATCAGGTGGGGTTTTTTTGTTATGTTTTGTTGTTTTGTTTTAATTTGTTTTTAATTCACAGTTCAGTGTGTGGTGCTTAAATCAGCTGAGCACTAGAAGGATACCTTCACTCTGTGCAGTAGTAATGGTGGCCATCTGTGGTATGAGCATATGTGGAAGCAAGTAACTGTGTACGTCATCAAAGAGGAAACTGAAAATGGCTAAGTGAAACCTAACCTACACTTTTATAACTCCTTAGCTAGTCTTATGAGAAGTACTTTAAACCTCTTTAAGGGCATGTACCCAGGTGATGTAGAACCTCCAGAAGGCTTCATCTTAATACTATCCCAGAAACCAAGCTCTAAAGAGTCTGTACATGACAAAGCAAAGTCCAAACCACAATGTAGGCTTAGATTTTTCAAAACCTACTTTAGTAAGGATCCCTAAACACTTCAACCTCCCTTCTAGTCCACTGAACAAAGATAGGGGAGAAAGATGGTTAGTAGGAGGACAAGGGGGATGTGGACCTGTTTAGTAGTTCTTTGAGGTGATTTCAAACACTAATCAGTAGCAGCAATCCAGTCCAATCTGCAAACACCAAACAAAAGTCAGTAGCAGTGGCTGGACCCACAAGAAACTGAGAAGTTCCTCTGAGTCAGCATGAGTCTGAGAACTCAGCAAGAAGTAGTCAGAATACCAAGATGAGATCTTTGGTGCTTTTCTCCCTAGACAAGCAAAGATCAGTGAAGACCAGCAAAGCATTGCAAGACGAACCAATGCCAGAATGTCCTCTCACTGTCTGTGAGCTTATATTATTTCTAAACATCACATGCCCTCTCAAAGATTCATTCCAGCAAAACATCACATGTCCTCTCACAAGACAGCTTCCAGAAAAACACCATGTATCTGCTTCAGCAAAACTTCCTCTCCTAAGACAGTTTCCAAAAAAAAAAATCACACCACCCAGCCGAGTCTCCAAAGAAACCAGAAATTATATCCATCTCACATCCCTCTTTCCATTTAATAAAACTTTTTTAACATTAACAATCTACACACAATAGAAATGATTATAAGAATCATAAAACTAGAAATGTATGCACATTTTAAATAAATGGCTTATGTACAATATAGTCAAACAATAGTCTAAAAAACCTTAAATTTTTATCAATATGTAATAATTAAAGAAAACAACTTTAAATTTCTATCAATATACAATAATTAAAACAAAACAATTAAATACATTAATCAACTTTATTTTGTTTTCTCCATGATCATAACCAATAACAATCTACCATCCTAGATGATAACAACTATAATACATCAAACAACCAAAACCATTCACCCCAACTTAAGGGACTAGGATAACGGTCTTCTTATAACTGCTTCCATCAATTGGGTTGAAGCATTCCTGTTTGAAGCCGAAGAAGAAAAAAACAGTTAGTCTGAAAAAAGCATTTGTTGTTCAGTCTCTGCATTATCCAGTCTGTGTTGTCTGTCTGTCTATGTATTGTTAGTCTGCTATTTGTCCAGTCTATATATTCTCTAGTCTTTATGTGATCAATCAATTGGGCTAACCCTCTTGAAGTTGATTTGTATGTGTATTTTGGGAAAATCAGTAACTGAGACAGTCTGTGAGAGCGAATCACTTGAACTATTTGTTTTGTGAAGATATTCATGTCTCCACAAAACAAGTACAATCAACTACCATCATTCTATTCCTAGAGTCATACAATAGCCTCCTAGTTGAAATTTTGGCTTTAGACCTTTCTTTCTTTTCTCCTTAGTACAGAATGAGCCTTCTAAAGCATACTAGGATCCCGGTGTTTCTCTGTCTCAAACCCTCTCATAGGTTCTATGCTTATGCAAGTGCTTCCTAACCTTCCTAATGCTGCAACATTTTAGTACAGTTCCCCATGTTGTGGTGACTCACACCCATAAAGTTTTTTTGTTCCTATGTTGTAACTTTTGCTACTATTATGAATAAGGTAAATATCTGTGCTTTTCAATGATCTAAAGCAATCTTCTGCATCTGTCCCCAAAGGGGTCGTGACCCACAGGTTGAGAACCTGTGGCTTATGCAGTGAAAGCCAAAGTTTCCACTTAAGTGTAGAACCTTCAGTTTCCTGCAAAGTTGTGTGCATCCTGCATCATCAGCTGATGTCATTAACCTAGGAGGCTTCACTCAGCCACCATCTCTCTTTCGAAGGAGGACCCACTCTACTGCATTCTCTGTGTCTTCCTTGTTGTTTCTGTAATGTACAGGCTTGGGTCTGCTTGAGAGTCTTCTCACATGCTGAGACATGGCAAGATCCTGACTCTGCAAAGTCATAATTTCATTGCCACAAATCCAACTAAGCATGTCATGTGCAGAGGACTATGAGGAGGTAAAAGAAATCATGGTCACCAAATGTTCTTCAACATCTGTTACCCCTTTATCACTCAGAAACTTTGTCCACCCTACATGTCTCAATACTGCACTTTATGATACACTTGTGAGAGGTGTGTTTCTTTTACACCCAGACAAGGTCATATATTACAATACTCCTCTAATAAAGAAGATCAAAAACCAAAATGGCATGTAAAATATGGGAGTCGCATTCTTGTACTTGTAAGAGTTCCTATGTTAAGGCTGCAGATGTTTGGGGCAGTTCCTCTCTACACTATAATCTGGAGGCCTGGTGCTTTGCAAAGGCCTGGGCCATTGCTGCTAACTGTATGGCTCTAATGTGGTCCTAAAGGTTGCATGGAAGAAAACATGAAAGGATCACGTTCCTAGAACTTCTATTCACATTCCAACAGAGTAACCTAGCCACAGAGTTATTCCAAGAATAAGGAAATCTAGAAGTTGTCTCACAGTGGACAGGTTTTAATGGGCTATTGGCTGCCCTTGTTCCCCCATCCTCTCATCGCTTTTGGCTCTGCTCCTCTGACAGCACTAGTTATCAAGTTACCAAAAAGCTTTCTATCAGGTGAGAACTATGTAATTGCCAGTGAACTGAAATTGGAGATTATACTTTGCCCATTTGGGGTTTGTCATGTCATGTGTGTGTTAGCATGTTGGTTGAAGGTTTTTTTTATGATGCTCATTAAAGAGGAAATAGTTTTGTTGCAAATTTATGATGGAAAAGACTTATCTGCATTCAGGGGAGTTTTTGGATACCTAACAATGATCCTATGGTCAGCTGTACGTGTTCATGGAAGATCACAGCAACATACAGGGCACTACCATCTAAGGATGCTAGACTGGCTCACTTCACAAAGTAGAAAATGCTGACCTTGAGATGTTAGCAAAGAACACAGTAATAAGAAACAGATAGTGGTAAAAAGAAATTATAAGGTTTAGCTATAAATTTTTCAATCATGGCCCTCAATTTTTCTTACTATCTTGAATATTCACAATATATATGAATGGATGATTATTAATCAGCCTTTCCTTTTCTCTTTTATCTTTTCCCTATAGTTCATGTAAACTCTTTAGCCTATCTAAATGAAAATTTTAATCTATAGATTGAATGATATCAAGAACAGACTAAATAGAACAAGACTCCCAAGTATTATAATTATAATAAACAGTAGTATTTTTTATTTTAATTTTCCCTTTATAAAAAGATAAAGCCATTTGTTGATGCTCATTTATTCATGTGAGCAGTGATCCCTCCACTGTGCTGTGCATGATTGTGCTTATATTGCAACAGTGCCTGATCAGAAATTTAGCTATGGGTAGGAGGGGACGTGTGGATGACAGAGAACCAAGAGAAAACTGTTATGTCTGGTAGATTGGCTTTTTCAACTTCCATCTCATCCTCTTACTAATTAGAGAGAATGAGAAGTTCAACCCTCATTGCATCAATTAGGGGACAAGTGGTTGCAAATTAGGTTGTTCCAATTGGGAAATAGGAATAAGCCAGAAATAATTTTCCCTCTTCCTTAAAAAGTTGTATCTCTTGGACAATATATCACTGCATAAAAATCACTGAACCTCTTCAACAAGGGCTCAGCAATTCTCATGACTCTAGTTATCCATTCAACTATGACAATTTCTTCTTGACTCTAACTTCCCAGTCCCTGAATCAATTTATACTTAACATGCTCTCTATTGAATTTAGAACTCTGCTTATCATTTAGGTATAGAATGGCTCTCACAGGCTTGTGTTTTGAATACGTTGTTTCAAGCTGGTGGTGCTGTTTTTCTAGGATCTGAGAACTTTATGGGATGAGGTTTGGCTGTAGGAAGTAGGTTACTAGAAAAGCCCTTGGAAATAGCTTACTTTTGGCCCTTGCTCATCATCTGTCTGTTTCTTGTCCATCATGATGTAATCTACTGTTCCCTAACATAATAAACGGAGAGCCAAAACAACCCTTTCTTCCTTTATGCCATATACTTGAGTCACAGCTAAAAATCTAACCAATACGACTCACACCTGGTGATCCAACCTAAGCCTTTGCATCTTCCAAAAGACCTTTTAAGTAGGCAATTCCTTGTATCAGATCTTTTCCTGTTGAAGAGGCTGAAGCTAGATGGTTCTGTTGCCAACAGAGTGTGATATAGGTCTTTTCTTCTTTATTTTTTTTCTCCTTCATGCTTCCTAGAATGTAGGTGTGAGTACTGTCATTCAGAGCCAAGACTGTGGGGGGTCCTATAGTAGAGACATCAGACTGGTCAACTGAGAATAATCAGGTTCTTGTAATATATATATGTGTGTGTGTGTGTGTGTGTGTGTGTGTGTGTGTGTGTGTGTGTGTGTGTTCACATGTGGGCAGGCACATGTATAGGTAGGTGTATGATGTATGTGTGTTATGTGCATGTGTGATCCATGCACATAGGATGAGAACTAGCTGCATGAACATGCCTAGAGACCAGAAGAAGACACCAGAAGTCCTGCTCTCTCACTCTCAGCCCTCACTACTCTCACTGAACTTGGAAGTAAGCTAACAACCAGCAAGTTTCTGAGATCCTTAGACTCTCCCTTGCTTTACAGTGCTAGAGGTACAGCCACATGACCATTCCCACCTTTGTACATGGTTGTTAGGGATTCAAACCTAGACCTTCATGTTTGAACAACAAATGTTTTTATTCACTAAACAATATCCCCGTTAGTCCCTCCATTTGTGTGTGTGTTGTATTGTTTTGTAAATGTGTGGTTGTGTATATATTCTTAAGACAACTTATATTGAAGCCTTGTATAGTAGACATTCAGGGTTTTATTTTATTTTTTAAGATGTCTTTTGTTTGTTTGCTTATGTGCATGAGTGTTTTGTCTGCATGTATATCTGTGCACCATGTGTGTGCATGGACTGGTGCCTGTATAGACCAGAAAAAAGTTAATGGACCCCCTAGAATTGTAGTTACAGATGTTTGTGAGCCACTATGTAGGTGCTGGGAATGGACCTAGGTCCTCTGGAAGAGCAGCCAATGCTTTTAGCCACCAAGCTACCTCTCTAGCCTGTTATGCAGATTTACAGAAAACAAAAGCTTCTTCAAGAGAGTGTTATTTCAGTAATCAAGTACATCCCACCAAGCAGATAACACCACTGATTCAAACTCCTAGCGACTCAACATAAGCTCAGAGAAATTTGCCTACTAGATTTTTGTTAGGGGACAAACCATGAAAAAGGAAGGCTATGACTATCAATTCTTAACAACTACTTAATATTCTTAGTAATTATTGATATATCTATTTCAGAATGTGTGTTTGTGTGTGTATGTGTCTGTCTGTCTGTCTGTCTGTCTTGTTTTGTTTTCTCTTTGGCCAAGGCCACAAAAACAAAAAAGTTTGTTTTTATTTTTGAAGACAGTGTCCCAAGTAGTCTTATTTAGGGTAACCTTGAACATGCTGTATAACAAGAGAAAGCCTTGAATTCATTAATCTCCTGCACCTACTTCCCAAATTCTGGATCACAGGTGTGCCATTAGACCTAGCTTTGAAGTACAAACTTTAAAAGCTTCTATTTTTTTAGTTAGGGTTTCTCTCTGAAGGCTTCACCAGTTTTCCATTTGTTGTTCTAATATTCATTTCTGAACCACATTCTGAAGTACTCTCCCTGAGGAATTATTCGGTGTTTCTATTTTCCCAGACTTAGCTCAGACAGTTTGGCTTGCTGGAAACTGCAGCCTGTGCGCACAGCGAGTAGGAACCTTGGAGTAGAAAGATTGGCAAGCTTACTGCACCTTTGGAAAATAGACACTAATTGATTCTATATTAAAATAAGGACCAACGTTGCAAATTCTATATAAAGTTGACATGCATTTGGGAAATGCTTTCATGTGCATATCTCCATAAAAGGTACTAAGAGTAGAACTAAATTTATGTGTTGTGAATTAAGAATATCTACACAGCATTTTCCAATTATTCTTCTCTTTCCTCTTCTTTATATAGTATTATTATCTAAAGACCTACTAGAATTTACTGGGCGGGGATTATTTTAAAGTGCCTAATTGAAACACTTCTGTGGTTATAAATAGCTGAATATTCTGCTATTTCTTATAACCAAAGGTTATGAAATAACAAAAGCTACTGGAAAAAAATGAAGACCTGGAAACTTACCAGTTGCGTTTCATCAATAATTAACATGACATCATGGTATGAAATGATAACAATTTTCATTATCCTTTTTGTGTTTTGAAATTAACATATTCCAAAGTATAAAAGGTTACTAAATAATTTCAGTTGTTAAATAGAACACTCAACTTGTCTCACAAGTCATATATAGGATGATAAATGTCTAGAGATTTTTGTTTGTATCCATTCTGCTTTCTTTCTGTAATATTGACCCCATTCCAAAAAATTAAAATTAAAAACAGAATGAAACTTGAATTACATGGGTAAGAACTTCAATTCTACTATATATTCTAATATAAAATAAATTTTAGAATGAAAATTCAGCTAATATTGCAATTGATCATTTTAATTTGCATTTCATTCTTGATGAAAAGTATATAAATTATGCAAAAATATCTATAGATAGAAAGTAGTCAATAAACTAATGAGAAAGGGCCATTAATTATATTTTTATTTATGGTGAAAAATGATAAAACAGAGTCTTCTAGGTCTGCATACAGACTTTAAAATTTTGAATTTTGAAAACTGTCATTTTAACTTTTTAAGACTCAGTGGCAGAATCCTAAATACTAATTCTTAAAATCTCCATAAATCTCTATTTGGTAAGAGTTAAACCAATGCGAAAACGCATCAAAACCACCATGCTTACAAATGTGTCTGTGCACCCTCATGTTTTCATTAGCAATCTGAAAAACAATTTCACAGTCAGGGCTCCCAAACATTCAAACAAAATTTGAAATATATTTGATCTTATGCAAATAAAAATAGAAATGCATACATTGTGGTAAGTGTAATGAACATTTTTATTCTGTCCTTCTATGCACTGATTGTTTTTTGCTTGTTTATTCAATTGTTTGGGGATCTTCTTAAGACTTGTTTTATGAGACAGAGTCTTTTTATGTAGCCCTAACTAGACTGCAATTTGTTATGTAGATCAGGCTGGCATCAAACTTGTTACAATCCTCCTGCCTCTGTCTCTCAGGTGCTGGGATTACAGGTGTGCAACAGAACACCCAGATATGTTTTCATTTGTGGTTTATGGGTTTTGTACACAGGTATGGCTATCACTGAACACAAATGAAAACTGTGAGTACTGCATATGATAATGACTCTATTACAAAATTAAATGTCTTAAACACTTCAGCAAAGACTTTCAAATACATTGTCAATTTAACCATCTAATCAAATATACCAAGAGAATAATTCATTTATTTTCAAAACCAAAAAATGGAAGTTAGTATTCTGTGCTTCTTTTACATTAAAGTATAGAATTTACATTGAAACTTTAACCATCAATTCGTAAAAGAAGAAAATTAACAAGGAAAAGATATTATTAGACTCTTATCTTGCTGGTAGTTCGTAAAATATTAGTATTAATAGAGCTGCAAATCCAAAGTGTCAGGGCACATGCCAAGAATATGTATGTAAATAAGCGAATTTTAATAGAGCTCATCAATTTCCATGATTAATCATCGGCAGTATTTAAACCAACTTAAACTTTCTGATCACGGGAAAACAATATTTCCCATGTATGTACTTTCCACAGGAGCAAAACTCTGTTGAGGTATTGGCCATTGAGCATATGTCTCCAGAAAGAAAAGAAAGGAAAAAAAAAGAGCCCGAGTGTGCTCATGAATTGAACAAAATCCTGTAAACACAACCAGGAAGTTCCTATCTCCTTTGCCTTTGGTGGTCTTTAATTTCATTCACTTTTTAAGTCTTAGCCAGCCTTACTGCTTCCACATCATTAACATCAAATTTGTAGTTGTAGCTGTGTATCAACACATTTCTATGTTCGCATCATTAGTGCTCCATCATTTCGCCCTATTCTGCTTGAAAGTTCACTGTCCAATCCCACACTCAACATTTCAAAGGGAATTTACTTCTGCATCACACAGTTTTTCTCTGTCAGCGTCTGCTATTTCCACAATACAAAAAAAAAAAAATCGGATTTTAAATGAACGGAAAGACTGAGCGAATCAGAACTTTGTTTAAAATACAAAGAAACTCAGGAAATCGACCAGCTCCAGTCATGTCCAGGCGTCCTCACAGACCCTGGAAGGCTTGCTGTGATTGCATCTCTGTAGAGGCTTGGGTTTTCGTATTCCATCAGCGTGGGTACATTGTTGGAAGAAGAGGTCACTCTTAGACTGTGATTTATGGTGATGGTTTTAATTTTTAAAACTTTTTAATTAATTGGTTTTTGTAGTCCGTATCACCCTATCCCCTCTCACTGCTATAATGAAGTTACTGCTTCTCTCTGCTAAAGAAAACATTCACAAAGAAGTTCCTCCAAGCTTAAGGCTAATTTTTAGGCTATTCCCGGCTGATGGAGAGGGCCACGTTTGAAAATATTTAGTTTTTTTCTCCTCTCCACCACTTACTGACCTACACCCCCGTTTTATTTTGGAAAGTCCTTTGCTTTTCGATCTCAGCCAAAGTTTCTGGCGGTCAAGTTTGAAGCTTGGTAAGAAATAGCCCCTGAACGCTGATTGACCTGCCCCTCATAGCTGCCTTCCTGTAGGTCAGCAGTGGCTTGGTTTTCTGCAGGACTCTGGCAGGCTGTGAGGGTGGGGGTGGGGGAGGTTGAGGGTTCGCTGCTCAGGCAAAAATCTCAGCGGGCCTCGGACTGAGCCGACAGATGCAGAAGAGGAACTCAGTTGCTGCAGCTACCGAGCAGTGGGCATCAGGCACCAGGTGGCACGCACTGGGTATCTGGTAAGAAACAGTCTTTGGCAATCCTGGGGACCGGGAGGCACCGATAGGGCTGAATATCCCCTGGAGTTCATGGTCCCTGGGAACTCAGAGCTACCCAGCCAGAGGCTGCAGAGCTGAGGCTGTGCACACTAGATGCCCAGAGACCTCTGAGCAACTCTCAGTTGACAGTCCCCGGGCCAACCCACTGTTTCAGACATAGGTAGGCTCCGGAACTCCCATGCCCTTCCCGAAGCTAATATGGACTAGGGAGTTCAGTCGCCAACATCTCTAAGTCTAGGGATGCACCTGTTGCGAGACAGACCCGGGTCAAGAAGCCTCAGCCCTTTGCTGCCGCTAGGGCAACCGGGTGTCGTCCTAAAAGCCCATCCCAATCAGGTTGCCGCCCCTGCTGCTGCCGCTGCTGCGCTAACTTGCTCTTCTCATCCATCCTAGCCCTCTGAATCCGCCCACCGCCAGGGCCAAGGTCACCGTGCTGGTCAACAGGCCTCTCCAGCTGAATCCCCTTAGGCTGCAGCAGCATTAGCCCAAAAGAGTCTCCCTTACTGTCACCTTTAGGCACAGGGAGTGAGCGATGGATAGCAGGTCACCCTGAAATTCGTGCGCGGGTTCTGAGTATCAGAACTGATTCCTGTGTTCGGGACTTTCGAGCAGGGCTTGAGCGGCAGATGTCCGTGAATTCGCAGGATCTAAAACAATCCAGAGAGACCAGTCGCAAGTAGGGTCTCCACTTCTTGGACCCCAGAAAGTACTGGTCCATTTTATGGCGAACGAAGTGGTGGCATTTTTATTCCGGCATCCTCTCCTAGCTGATAACCCGTCAGAAAGAAGAAAAAGGGGAACTAGCCAACCATGAGACTCTGGGACTCCTAAAAACCTTTACCAAAGTGTTTATCTGGGTGGGACCCTGGACCGTGGACTACTCTGCACTTAGATGCCGCATTGGGATATACAAAGCCTATCACGAGAAGGCAAGGAGCACAAGGCATTGCATCTGGCATTTATTGCCCAGCAGAACACCTAACATTCCGACCCCCACTCCCAGCTCCAGTTCAGGCACTGCGAGGTTTACTGGAGCCAAGTATCCTGTGTCCCGCTGTGGTCTGTTTGTTCCGGCAACGTCCGCAGGCGCTTTCTAGCCTAGTGCAGCCGCCCTTGCTAAGTGACTTCTGTCATACTCGTTTTGGGTTAGGGTTCCCAGAATCCTAACCAAAAACAGAGAGTCCTGATCTTTCCAGTCCCGAAAGTGGGTTATTAGTCCCTCTCCTATTTTATTCCTTGACCTTCTTGACTAACATGAAGACACTTTGAACTTTATTTTAAACTGTCCACTGAGACAATTGGAAGTTTTCAAAAGTTAATGCATGCTGCATGACTATGTTTTACCCCTGCATTCGAATCTCTTGTGATCTTAGTAGACTTTGCTTCTTCGAAACAGAAACCCAGCGCAGCGTTTTCAGTTTAGGCCTGAGAACAGGACACAAAGACGCAAAGTTCGGACGGTGGTTCCTGAGATTGCAGGGACAGACCACAAGCATTCCGGCTTGGAAATCGCTGTTCTTCAGGAACGCCCCCTCAGTCCCTTGATAGTCATCTGAGCTTTAAAAGGCTTTCTTCCCAGCTGCACCACTTCCCCAGGTTTGTGGCTACCACCTCGAACCACTATTGTTGGACAACCACTTTGATTATAAACCGCGTTTAAGGTGCCAGGTACTTAACAAAAATGGAGCAGTCTGACGGCTTAGGAGAGCTTCCTTTAGCTCTGAAATTAGAAGTGCTTTGGGATATTAATCTTTCCACCCTAGGGGAAAGCTCTTGGAGTCTCCTTTTAAGGAACTTTCCTTCCAAGGAAGTGTGAGCAATAGAAGATTCTTGAGTCCAGTCTCCCAGGGCTTTAGAGCCCTGTCCTTGTTGAGGGTCTGTTGACCATGTCATTTCTTTTAAACTAGGTCAGTGTGAGGAAGTATTCACTCCAATGTCCAGTCTCTGTATCTTGCTGCTAGAGAGAGTTTCACTGATGACTGTGTGTCAGTAGGCACGACCTCTTAAGGGTGCATAAACTCCCTGTGTGGGGATACCCTCTGCTGACTGTCTGATTTGCCTTTGTAGGAAGTGAAGCCTCCTTTTTCTGATTTTCCCAGTGACTGCGAGGCAAGCCGCGTCTTTGCTTTCTATAGAGACATTTCTTTAACTTAGCTTTTGTTCCTGGAATTTTCAAGTGGGGAAAGATGGGGTACCCAGCTGCTTCTAGAGGCTACTCTTGCCCAAGACTCCTTTCTTTCTAGGGATTTCTGTGTTCCTGCTTCTCGTGCTACAGGGCAGTTTTTAATTGACAAAAACATGGAAGAGGAATAAGGGGGATGTCTGTGTCCATTTATGCACTCCCTTCTATCGAACACAGCAAACTCTAGGTCCCCTGTTTATCCTTAGAAGCCACACATGGGTATCTCCAGGTCCTGTGGGAACACACACACACACACACACACACCGTTGCTTTTTATTTTACCCTCAACTACTGCTCCGCTCAGCTGCCGTTCCAGGTGGTCTGCTGCTAAGCTCTGGATGCCCTCAGCTTTCGCCCTGAGGCCAAAGAGAGCCTTCACCCCATTCCTAACACACACAGTGGAACTTGAGGCTAAGAAGAGGGTTGGCTACCCCAACCGGGAAGCTTGAAGCCCAAAGATCTGTATTGAGCGCTTGAGAATCGTTTCAATCTCTAACTCCCCCATTTCTCTTCAGTCGTTTCCCTTCCTAAGTTTTCTTCTTAAGTTTTCATACAACATTGGGGGTTTTGTCTCTCCTCCCTTCATTCTACAGCTAAGAAGTTAAAGAAATGTACAAAACCAAAATTATTTCAATTACCTATTTTTAACGCAAAGGAAGAAATAGAAGAGACTTCCCCACCACAATAGTATCAAAGGCAAAACTCATTGCCAACTAGACACATATTTTTGAAATTACCGTAAAGGCTAAAATAAACAAAATTAACTGAATTTAGAGGACATGAACTGTGTTTAGAGAAAAAGTACCAGTGAGTAAAAACTTCAGTCAGCAAAGCCTCCAGTTCCAGGTTTCCCCGGGTGAACCTGCCCCGCTTTGGCTCCTGTCTCCCTTACGGTTTTCTATTGAGACCTGTTTTTGCCAGTATTTCCGTAAACTAGAGAAGAGCTCAAATCTTCTCTTCCAGTCCAAAGAAACGTAGGCCAATCTTCCAGGCAACTTCTGTTCCTTCCCTTCATTTTAAGTGTAAGATGTGGTTAGAGAAAATAGAATAAGGGAAGTGGCATAGAAGAAAGTTTTTAAAGAACAAAACAACAACAAAAACAAGAAGTCCGGAGCGGCCGCGGTGAGTGTGTCAATCAAAGGGTTTTGTGCCTGGGGGCTCCTTTTGGTTCCAAGCAGAGGTGTCCCAGGGCGGCCCCACAATGAATATGAATAGGAATCCTTGCTAACTGGGACAGCAAAGCGCACCGCCCTGAATGATGGCACGTCATCTTAACTAGCCCAGGATAGATAGGAGGGCTCCTTTTGTCTCTTTTCTCCGCTGCGGAGCTATAAAAGCCCCTCTTTTACAGCAAGAGGTTAGTTCAGGCACACACCAATGCGCAGTGCGGGAAACAGCTAAACCAGAGAGAGATAGCGAGGGGAACCGGGAGAGAGAAAGGCGGGGCAAGGCAGTGCCTTGACTTTGCTTCTCCCGTCTTACAACTTGGAAGTGGGTTCCTGGACCTTGCAACTTTTTTTCTTTTTAAATTCAAGATTCTCTTTAATTTCCCGCCTAAAGCCTCCTCAACCATAAGGCCACATCTCCTGTAATAAAATGAATTCTGATTCGAGTTCTGTTTCCAGCAGAGCGTCATCTCCGGACATGGATGAAATGTACCTAAGAGACCACCATCACCGCCACCACCACCACCACCAGGAGAGCCGTCTTAACTCGGTCTCATCCACACAGGGCGATATGGTGCAGAAGATGCCTGGGGAAAGCCTTTCGCGGGCAGGCGCCAAGGCTGCAGGAGAAAGCAGCAAGTACAAAATCAAGAAGCAGCTGTCGGAGCAGGATCTTCAGCAGTTGCGGCTGAAGATCAACGGACGCGAACGCAAGAGGATGCACGACCTGAACCTCGCCATGGATGGTCTGCGCGAGGTCATGCCCTATGCGCACGGGCCCTCGGTGCGCAAGCTCTCCAAGATCGCCACACTGCTGCTAGCCAGAAACTACATCCTCATGCTCACCAGCTCCCTGGAGGAGATGAAGAGGTTGGTTGGCGAGATCTACGGGGGACACCACTCGGCCTTCCACTGTGGGACTGTGGGGCATTCGGCCGGCCACCCGGCACACGCGGCCAACGCCGTGCACCCGGTGCATCCGATCCTGGGCGGCGCGCTCTCCTCTGGCAATGCCTCGTCCCCACTGTCCGCCGCCTCCCTGCCGACCATTGGCACCATCCGACCTCCGCACTCACTCCTCAAGGCGCCCTCTACGCCGCCCGCACTACAGCTGGGCAGCGGCTTCCAGCACTGGGCGGGGCTGCCCTGTCCCTGCACCATCTGCCAGATGCCGCCACCACCGCACCTGTCCGCTCTCTCCACCGCCAACATGGCCCGGCTTTCGGCCGAATCCAAGGACTTGCTCAAGTGAGCCACGGGCTGGCCCGGTCGGGAGGAGGAAGGGAAAGCTGAGGCAGGGGTCGCAGTGCGGGGGCCAGGAGGGAAGGGGAGACTGCTCGGCCTGCGGGAGGGTGGGCGCGCGGCCCCGAGTCCTCGCCAGCGCCCTAGAGATCCAGATTCCACCTGACCCACCCCAGCGGGACGTACCAAAACCAAACTGGAATACCTAGGTGTTAGTGAAGGGGACTGGAACCCGACGTTCTGTTTTGCATGCAAGCTTCTTTTCCTCATGCAGCCCCAGTATTTCTCACTGCCATATGCTCTTGTCAAAACTGCATTTTGTTGTTTAAAGATGGGATGGATAGGTGGAGTTAAAAACTTGCAAAGGAACTTCGGAGTTGGCGTTTTCTGGCTGTGTTCTTATCTTGGAGGGAAGATGGCCATCCCTTTGTGCAAAGCAAATGTAAATATTTCATCGAGCTAGGTGCAGTTATGATTGTCTCTGCCCTTATAGTTTTTTTTAGAGACAATGGAGAGAGAGAGAGAGAGAGAGAGAGAGAGAGAGAGAGAGAGAGAGAGAGACAGAGAGAGAGACAGAGAGAGAGAGAGAGAGAGAGAGAGAGAAGAGAAATTCAGAATCCAACTTTTGAATCTCAGCCCAGGGCATGAACCTCTTATGTGGGTTTTTCATTCCACACAATATAGGTCAAAAGAATGCATGCACGCTTCTAAGTGAATCTTATGTAAACATGTGCGGGCTATAGTGCCATTTTCCTTGTAACAAGGATTTATTAGTAAAATCTCCAAAGTACTCCATACATCTGTCTGTGGTTGTAATGAAATGAAAAGGGGGCCAGAACGCAAAGATTCACACTCAATGAACATGTGATTCTTTCCCCAAGCCCATGTCTGTCCCTGTCCCTCAAATGTCATTCCAACTTTAGGGTTGTTCCAAGGGGCTCCGCTACAAAACTGGGCCTCTTCTAGAAGTTCATCCTACCCCCTTGCCAAATAATTCTGCATGCGGGGTTGGCTCTGTCTGTTATCCCTCAGCTTTGAAAACATACTATGTTTGGGGGTGGGGGGCTGCCACTTTTATTTTCCTGAACATTTGCCTGAAATATTTTGTTAGGGCCTCAAAGACAATACCTGTCTTTATTTTTTATATATTCTTGATAAGTATGATATATTTATTAATAACCAGTGTTTCTGGATGAGATTTCAAATAAAAAAGAACCTTTAAATCCGGTATTTGCCTTTGCTTAAATTTTTAACCTATGATTGTTGGATAAGAAACACATTGACCCAGTAAACGGTCTGGATATGGGTGGGGGATTTTGAAGGCTTTTCTCTGGTCATTTTTAAGTAAAGAAGAAGGATAAGTTGACACTAATCATCAAACCTAAATGTCCTTCTAATGGGGCATTGTCTGTATATGCACTCCTTTCCTGTTTGAGATCCTTATTTCTCTGCAGCAACTAGATCCTCATAGACTCAAAAATTAAAAATCGAAAATAGAATCTGGAAGCTCCAGGTGGCAGGAAGTGAGATGCCCCATGGTGACAAGAGAGAAGCAGTTAAGTTAACTTCTTTTTGCCTTTCAAATGGCCTTTTTATCCTGTGTGTGTTTGTCAATCCAGTAAGTTTCAAAAATGTAACAAGTTAAGCAACACTCACCTAGCCTGCCTGCCAGGAAAAGAAAGGAAGCCCACATCTGCTTTGTAAGTGAGCTCCGGAGAATGACACTCAAGCCTGAGCATTCCAAGGGTGCTTAGTAGGAATTCTTCCTTGTTTTATTTCTTAGATGATTGCTGTGGTGATTAGCTCAAAGTTCTTGGACACCGTGAGATTAAATATGGGTTAACACGTGGTCATTTTTATTAGTTCCATTTTGTTTTTCATTCTCACCACCCATGTCTGAAGTGGAAACACTCAGAATTCTTTCTGAATAAAGGAGAGTGATCCAGCTTCAGCCGGACCATGGTTTTGTTGAAAGAAGACAAGAAACGGAGCTATGGTGACAGTGTAATGGCAGTGTGGGGCCCAGGGCCACTGTGTCTCCCAGAAAAAAAAAAACCCAACCCAGAATTGGCTTCTATGTCAGAAAATATAATATCACCTTCCAGGCAGTGAGGCCCTGGGTCTCTTTTAGAATTCAAGCAGAAGAGTGACTCTAGAGAACCCTTGCCCTCCCCTGCTAGGTCTGAAATAACTGCCTAAAACCCTCAACATTATTGAGTCACCTCTATCCCTCTTCTATCTGCCTGCTCCCACTCTCCCTGTATCCACTTGCCACACACATCTTAGGGAGGAATTCTAAAGTACAGTCCTCAAGGAAGGCTGCTTTTTCCTCTGCTTGTAGTCAGACAAATGGAAGAATAATCGTCTGTTTCCCAAGTGTGATTCATTTCTCTGAGTGAGGAAAGCGCCTGTTGAGGATTTATTTGAAACGAACACACAAGGCAGCCCTCCAGCCTTTGCTGGAGTTTATTATTCAAAAAAGGGAGGGGAGAGGAGGGACAGTTTCATCAATCAGGAAGGCAACTTACTCCTGAGTCTCTAGTCTGTTGCCACAATTCTGGTCCTGGGGAAGACCTAAACCTCAGGGTGAGATTCTTCTCTAAGAATTCCAGATTCTTCTCTAAGATTCCAGACTTAATTAGAGGGTGGAGGGGAATAAAGCCAAGCTCTTATCCCCCACCACCACCCCTCTCTGGAGAAGGAGGAGGGCTGGTGCACTGGAGCTGGTGAGCTGCTCAGGTTTTTGCCTTGAGTTTCCCTAGTTGTCTTCAGCGATCCACTTAATGGGCTCTAAGCTCCACTTTCTGAGGAAAGCTGAAGCAAAAGGAATCTAAAATGCAGGACGCTACACTTACTTTCAGCTATTCACTGGAATAGAAAATAGACAATCCTAACTCACATAGACCAACCCATATAGAGGAGATCTTACAAATATCCCAAGCTCTTTTCCCAGCCATAAAAACTTTCTTCTGCAGTCCAAGAGACAAAACATTCTTAAAACATGACAGCAGCATGGATGAAAGCCATCGAGGACTCAGGTTTCTGGATTTATTGAAAAGGAGAAAATATTGCCAGTACCCTCTTTCATAAAGTTGGGTATGTGTGGTGTTTTGACTGGTCCCTGGGTGTGAGTGTATAGATTGACCTTTGTTTACAATTTTTCCTGTTAAAATTTCAAATTCACACCACCACATTGACGGGGAGGTAATAACAGTTCTTGCTAGGAGGGCTGTTTCAATCATGAGTTCATAACTTCCTCAGAAGTTTACTCGTTTAAAGTACTTTTAAATTCAATCTAAAAACACAACCAGGATACTTCCATTTCTGATTAGATGTTACTTTGCACTGAAGGAGGGAATACAATCCACCTGAAAAACTTCTTGGAGCCTTCCATGTCCACTGACTGAGAACTTAAGTCCCCAGAGGAAAGTGAAAGTAAGGTTAGCTTTAGTCACCAGGCCTGCACCAGATCATTGTTCTCAAGAGACTCACACCCCACACCAGCCCCAACTCTGAGGCTTTGGACTTACTTCTCTCAAAAGATCCACCTGTGCTGGTGAAGCCAACATTTCCTAGCTCCAAGAACAGGAGGCTCCCGCATATCCTCAAATTGTCTCCTTCCTACTTCCACAGAATCCTGGCACCCACAGAACAAAATGCAAAGCCCATTCCATACAGGTGTAAGTTCCAGGAACATTAGTTTAGACACAGATTTTTCTGTGTCTTCCATTTCCCACGAAGAGACTTCACTTTTGAGAGACTCCTCTTCCCACCTGCCTGTGAGACAACGGCCCAACTGTCCCCAAAGGCTGTCTTTCAGGTTGGAAGCTCAAAGGCTTTCCAGCTCCTCATCTCTGTGGCTAGTGGGCACCCGAACTGGCAGAGCAGGCCAGTCTCCACATCAGGACTCTACACAGAAGTTGAGTCGTGACTCTCAGCGCGCTGGCAGACAATCCTTTATAACAGCCCTTTCTCTCTTGTCCTAGGGCTGCCTGTGCCCCAGGCTTGAGTCTACTGTCAGATTACCTCACCCAGAAAAGGAAAATACCAAAAGAAAGCACCTGGTCCAGGCTCTCACCCTGGTGGTCCTAGACTTGTGATCTGCTGTACCTCCACTCACCAACTTTAGGGAGGAAGGAAGTTGGGGAACGCAGAGGTGGGGAGAGGGAAAGAGTGGAAGGAGAGACAGTAGGGAAAGAGGAGAGGGGTAAAGTGGAAGAAACAGCATCCACAGAAAGCTCTGGTAGGTCTTGCTCTGGAAGACCTAGGCTCAAGGAGGGGCCCTTGGTAGGGGCATCACCTCTCCTGAGAGCCTCTAGAGTGCTTTGTGGGCCTGAGGAGCATTCCCAATCTCCCTAGTTCTTGGCTATGGAGCTGCCTAGTCTTTGAGGGTTTTCAGTGAGACCATCCCCAGGACACTGCGGCCTCTGCAGGCTCTTGGCAGTGGAGCTGTTTTGTCTCTGAGGAAACCTGGCCCCCAGACTTCAGGAACTCTTTCTGGCACCGGAGCACCGCCTCAGACTCCAGCTCCAGGTTTGCAGCTCGAGCTGAATCTTGAGGGAATTGTCAGTCTGGATACCACTACTCCAGGCTGTGTTTCCCTCACCTGGTCCCAGAAGCAGGTGGGGCTCTGGTGTTAAGACGTTCTGGAGAGGAGGGTATCTATGCCTGTGGGGACTACACCACCCCTTCAAAGAACCTGGCAACCCTTAAACGTTTGTGGAAATAGGGAGCGAACAGACCTAGGGAAGATAAATCCAGACTCCACAAAGAGGGGCCAGCACTCTTTTCTTTTACACTCAGGCCCTGCCTGACACTCAAAAAATTGCAAATCTTGCCAGGGGCATCGGTTTAGGACCCGCTCAGGTAATCTCAGGGCAGTGTCCCTTCTTCACTCTGAAACTCACATAGGAAAATCCCTCCATCTCCGTAATGGATCCCGACCACCTATCATGCTGCCTTCTTCCTTTAATTAAAACAAACATGGGACCTTGTTCTGATCACCAGACTTTGGTTCAAGGTTTAATGTTTTCCAGAAGTGAGGGGGCTGCTGGGAGACCGACCTTAGGGAGGGCATAGGGAGCAGGTGAATGGCTCTAACCTGTGAAACCAGAACCTTACCTTTCCTGTGGTGTTCTTGATGTGGAAATAGACTGGTCAGTTTTCTACTTCACAGGGAGACCGGAGCTGGGGACAGGCTATGGAAGATGGTCTGGGGCAGTTTGGGAGAATTTTTCTCTAAACTTTCAGGTTTCTGTCCTTTCCTGATTTTACCGGGGAGCATCATTTCCCTGCTAGCTTGAGCCCTTCAGTATTGGAGTCAGGACCTGAAAGCACTCATCTTCTCCCTTGGATCTGGAAAACTGTTTAAATCTGGTCGTGATTTTGTGTGCTTAAGATAGGATGCTAAAAACGCACTCCTACCAGATTCTTGATTCTACAGAAATAGAGATCCTAGCTTGCACATTTTGCAGCAACTCCCACCCCATGTGTCTCCAGCAGCAAAGAACAGGAAACGCACCATCTTTTAAATCCCATAGTTTAATAGGAGCCCTCAAAGTCTTGAGATTACTTTTTCTCTGGGGTTTCCCTTAATTTTCTTCTACTTTAGTAGTGGAACATTCTTTAAACATTTCTACGTTTCCAAGCACTGTGAGGAGCATCAGCAGAATGACAAGAGTAAGGCTCGAGATAAGACACTGGTTATCTTAATCAGACAGATAAAATCCAACTGTGCAGCAAAAAGCAGATGTTTTCCCCACCCCACCCCCACACCTCGAGAAACTAACTACCTCTTTCTCCTACTAGACAGAAAGGATAGAAACTGATGTCTTGATCAATGTGGAAATAGACAGAGAGATGGCGGCAGAACTTAGTTTCTTCCCAATTGTTGAGAGATTTATTAACACGGAGATAAACTTCAGTCTGGGGCCTCTCTAATTCAGGTTTCCAATTGGTACTACCAAATGAGCAAATCCTTTAGCAGTTTTATAAAGTAAAAAAAAAAAAAATTAAACAGAGGGAGGAAAGTGGAGGAAATCTTTTAAAAACAGTATTGGCGGCATTATTGATTCCTTGCCTCCGAACCTGTGAACTAAAGAAACTCGTCTCTGGACTGTAGCATTGTCACGGCTGAGTTGGACACATAAAACAATCCTGTAATTTCCCTCCCAGAACAAAAGTTTCAAAGCAGTGACCTGTAAGGTATCCTCCCTTCAATAAAGCAGAGAGGTAATGGTCTGCTAATTACTCTATTCCTGCAGAGGGAAAGGAGCCTCCAAAGGACCCAAGCAGAAGCAAACCCTCTGTTGACTGAAGCTGTGGTCTGTCCCCAAATGTACAGCTGGGCTGCCTCACTGAAAACCCGGAAAAAAAAAACCCCAGAAAAATATTCCTACCTAGAATTCAAGGGTCTCTCTCTCTCTCTCTCTCTCTCTCTCTCTCTCTCTCTCTCTCTCTCTCTCTCTCTCTCTCTCTTCCTCTCTCTCTCTGAAGCTCTGTAATCTTTAAAGCTTGGTGGGTTTGTCCACAAAAGGTTTTTTTTTAAAAAAAATAAAAAGCTTATTTGACTTCTCTATCCTCCTATCTTTCTATACTGAACTCATTTCTTTCATTTGACACTTTGATTATAATTCATTTATCCAATCTTTTTTTTTTTCTGATCTAATGGCGAGATTGTTTCAACATTTAATGGATGTTTCAGTCTGGTGACTTTTTTCCCCATTGTTATTCAAGTTTTGAGGAGGAGACAGATTGGATATCATGTGTCCTAGCAAACAAAGTAGAGAAATAGAGAGGCAGATTTAGATTCTTAGACTTTTCATATCTGTTAGGTAGCAACTTCACGGTACAATTAAATGTATATCTAAAATAAATTTATAAAAAGCTTATTTAAGCTGAAGTAAAAGTCAACAACCATACAATTAACTTGGCATTACAAACAGTTGATTGTCAATTGTCAAATTAAACACCTCTTTAAGGAAACACACACACACAAACAAATGCATTTTGTGCTAATGGGGAAAATAATTGGTTTCAATTTGTTGTACATTTGGCTTTTGTGGCTACACTTAAATAGTAAACTGCCAAAAAGCAAAATCAAGCATCTGTAGATTTACATGTTCTAAAAGTCATAAATACACGGATATGAAAACAGTCCTTTGGCTAAACAAAATAATTGTAAGGGGAGTCTGTCAAGCCACACAATTTGCAATCCATCACAGCTCCTGAATGAAGTGGCCCCTTGCCTTCCTTGCCACAGTAGGGTAACACCCCCTGTTCCCCCCCCCACTCTCTCCCCCCACCTATGAACTAGGAACTAGGTGGGAAGGCAGTCTTACAAAGACAGCCGGGGAGGGGTGTCTCAAAGCTCATCCAAATGAAGTTGAGCCTTATGCGTGTTTCATGCAGAGAGGAGGCCAGCACACCTCTCTCACTGGGGAAGTATAAAATCCTAGCAAATAATGTAGAGATGCATTATTTAAGCAGAACTTTGGTTCTGTTTTTCTGCCTTGCAGGCTGTTCACTTCAGCCGTATGAGAACTGGGACCCCAGCAGGACAGACTTTGTGAACTGGGACCCAGATACTGTTGCCCCTTAGTATCCCAGGTTTCTTCTGAATGTCTATACAGTAGTAGTGTTTCCGTTTTTCCACCCAGATGTACAGAGACAAATATGCTAATCAAGAAGCCATTCTTGGGACATAGGTTTTGGGGAAAATGGAAGCAGAGGAGGGCATTTGCTTCGTTTTTTACTAAAATGAACTGGCTTATTGATAAAAGTAGTAAGTTAGACTCCAAGCATGAATAAAGCACACTCTCAGGAATTTGAGGGACTGGATAGTAGACCTGCTTCTCTCTCTCTCTCTCTCTCTCTCTCTCTCTCTCTCTCTCTGCTTGCCAAGATGTCATTTCCCAAAAGAAATTTGGATTTGGAATTTTTTCCTCTCAATTTTTCCTTTAGCTACTGGGTTCTAGGCATTTCCCTTGTCCTGTGAAATGTTAGGCAAGCTCTTAACCGAGTCATTTGTGTTTCTCATGAAGTATGGGACTCTGCACAAGAATTTCTGTCATTGATAAGTATGAAATACTTGGGATTTTTTAAAAAAACAAAAAAGTCTGTACTGTTCACAGCTAATACTTGCTCTCCCCATCAGACACTTACAGACTTTCAACTTGTGAAGACACACTAATAGTAATTTAGGGGATACATTAAAATGGAGAGAAATTTTTTAGAAATGGTTTTACTTATGTATCACCCAAATGCTAATTTGTTCTTAAAGATGTTGGTGTTCGTAGTACCACGAGGGTGCAGAGAAGGAAGGAGGGAAAGAAAGAAGAGGGGGATGGATGGACAGTGACAGCCCTCTAAGAGGTCGCTCCCAGGAATTCTTACAGTGAATACCGAAATGCTCATCACTGTACCATATTCTAATGTGTGTTCTGTGTCTGTCTATCTCTTCTGTATACATCCACGGGAGCAGTGAGAAGTGAGATAGTTTTCATTGTTATTTGGTCATTCTAGATTCTTTCTCTTTCCTATAGTTACGGTCCTCTGAAAGTTTGTACAAATTTTTGCTCGTCCAAACATATTGCATATCATTTCAATGCAAATGGGTGTTCAGAGTTTGGGGAAACAATCAAGTTTAGTAAAATTTTCCATAGTCTTTTCCTCTATAGACTTGGGTGACTTTGTTGCTCACTCCTGGCAGAGCGATGCAGAGGGCAGCGCTGCTCAGGCAGGAGATGTGTTCCATGGAAGGGATCTTGACTTTAGAAACCTCCACTCTTTTGAAATGGACCTCCAGAAGATCTGCCTATCGTTCATGTTTATTTTTGTATCCAGGCATTATCCTTCTACCCTCAAACATAAACAAACCTGTCTTCTGCTCCAGATGGAGAAAATGTCTCCATTTTTCCAAAGCTATTCTTTATCCAAACACCTCTCTCGGTGGATAAATCAGAGTAAAGCTTATCTGTAACTCTGATCACACTATATATAGAAATTCATGAAAAGTTGGTCATCAGGAGGGTTGAAAGGAATACATTCTTCAGTGCGCAGTCATCCCTCTCTCCTCCTACACGCAGGCCCACTGCAAACATGTTAGATGTGAACGTGCTGGACATACAGGAGTCCTGACAAAGCAATCCACACTGCTTTATGAATGCACTCCTAATTTAGGAACCGGCTGTATTATAGCTCCCCTTTTCCTCCCACTCAGATGTGTTTTAAGGTTTGCTCACTTTGCCATTTGCTAGTCCTTTGCCTAACTTCTGACGTTTGCAGATTACCTCCTGTGTATCCTGTGCCTCCTTCACACCTCATTCATTCCAGCCCGAGGGATGCAATCGTACTGCTCCTCGATACTTTGCTAGGGAAGAGAGCCACAAGCATGGCTGGAGATGCTTCCTCCTAAGAGACACAGCCTGTATCCTCTTCTCTTCCTACTTACTGCCTGTGATTTTTTTTTTCATTGCTGGAGTTCTTTACATAGACTCAGTATGGAACTCCCAAGGTTCCAGTGTTGGAGACATAATCCACAGTGCAACAATGCTGAAAGATATGACCTCTTAAGACAGGTCACAGACACTCTGACCCCACTCATTGATTAATGTTGTTAATGCTAAAGTAGGTTAGTTATGGGAATGGGTTTGTGATGAAGGGTGAATTCCTGTCCCCTTCCTGTCCTCTAACGTGCATACTCTGATGATACATACATGTGATGCTTTCTAACATTTCATGAAACAGCCAAAAGGATTTCACCAGATGAGGTCCCTTTCTTTATCTTGGACGTCCTATACCCCAAACCTTGATTCAAATAGACTCAATCATCTCCCATTTTACATTGTTCCCATATAGCGTCACAAAATAGACTTAGTTTAACTAATCGTATTTCCCCAACCTAAAATCTACTTGCTACTGTTTTTTGTTGCACATGCTTATCTCTATGTAATACACACATTTTTTGAACACAGGTTCTGTTGATTTACGGTGACATCTTTACCATATATCAAACTGCAATATCCAAGGCTCTGTTGCTCACCTCTGTTCTGCCCATTGATAGACCATCATTTTTATGCTTACACTAGTATGCTGTTATTGTCATGACTTAATATTCTATCTTGATTTTGAGTAAAGAACGTTGATAGAGAATACATTTGTGTGTGTCTCTCTGTGTGTGTTTTCTGTGTTACTGTGTGAAGGGGTGCACACCTGTGTGCATGGGTATGAAGGTCAGAGTTCAACCTTGTGTATTGTTCCTCAGGTATCATGTACCTTAGTTTGTATGCCTGTGTGTGTGTGTATGTGTGTGTGTGTGTGTTTCTATGTGTATAAGTGTACACATGTGTACCTGAATATAAAGGCCTAAGGTATCTTCTTTGGTCCCTCTCTACTATATATTGAGGTAGGATCTTCCCGTGAACGTAGAGATTATCAATTCTGGCTAGTCTGACTAATCGCCTTGCCCCCTGTATTATTCTGCCTCTGCCTCTTGTGTGCTCAGATTATAAGGAGTCACTATGATTGCCTAGCTTTTATACTGGTTCTGAGAATTCAAATTCTGGTCTTCCCACTTGTGCAGCAAGCACTTTATCCAAAAGCACCTTCTTGCCCTGCCATTACTTACTTGTTTGTTTGTTTTTAGTCTCATTGACTTGTTTATTATATTATTATTTATCATCATCATTATCATCATCATCATCATCATCACTATTGTTCTCATTGGCTTGTCAATCATTCTCCAGAGATATACATGCCTCTACTTTCCTGGCACTGGGATTTCAATGTAGCCACCATGTGGATTCTGGGGATTGAATTCAGGCTTCTTTTGGTGTGGCAAGCATGCTACCAACTAAGCTCTCTGCCTAGCCCTACTTGCTTGCTTGCTTGTTTGGTGTGATCCCCATTTTGTTAGCCAATCTTAATACATCCTAAATGAAGTAGAATGATGGGTTCTGAAAACTTCAGTGTTGCAGGGCATGATGGTCCCTGGCTTTGATCTTAGTTCTGAAGGAGGAGGAGGGGATAGGCAGATCCCTGAGTTCAAGACCAACCTGGTCTACAGAACAAGTTCCAGGACAGCCAGGACTACACAGAGAAACCCTGTCTTAAAAAACCAAAGAAAAAAACAAACCGAGCAAACAACAATAACAACACTATTCTCCCAAACTACAGAGCTAATGCTTGTAGGATTTCCATTACCTGCTTTCCCTGTACATGGTGGTGTGCAGCAGGCCCCTTAACAGTGGCTGTAATCAGCTTCTTACTCTTCCTTAGCCCACAGCTAATAACCACAGGTGGGAATTCTTCAGCATTTGCCTCCTGACTTGAAACAGTTTAATGCTTCCTTAGTCTGAGCTTAGAAGCAAGAGTTTGCTTAATACTAAAACCCCAGAGGTAAGTTCATCACTGTATCCTACTATACAGCAGATTCTGCATCCTACCACTGTACAGTGTCCAATGCAGTGGCTGGTAGAAATGTTCCCCCAAGAGAGAGCTTCCTGGTGGTCAAGAGACAGTTTTTTCCCAGATAGATTCCAATCTAAATGGGAGCCTTTGGGGCATGGATATCTCCTTCAGAGCTCAGCCTGTGCACCCACTGTTCCACTGTGGAGACTTATCCACACGTACTTTCTTCCTTTTGCCTGCCCAGTTCTTGCCAGCCCACTATCACCTTCCTGCAAAGCCTGGGCAGATGTCACTTCGATGTCACTTTTTCCCCACTGTTTCTGAAGTGTGTTTCCCCTTACAACACTCACCACATAGAAACATGGTCTTGCTTCTGTCGCCCTGGAATATGGGTGTGACAGGCAGAACTCATTCACCCCACTGCTCATCTGGACATTTTTAAGTACAAAAAGAAGAAGAAGAAGAAGAAGAAGAAGAAGAAGAAGAAGAAGAAGAAGAAGAGGAGGAGG
>NW_021605225.1:1054359-1077585 GCF_004785775.1 Grammomys surdaster | reverse complement strand
AGGGGGAGGAGAAGGAGAAGGAGAAGCAGAAGAAGCTTTAAAGGATACTCAAATTTTGTGTGCGGTAAAACACAAACTGTAGTTTTTCTTTGAGATTACACGGCCATATAGTACACAATCATGCTCTGAATACGTTAATTTTTGTTAAAAAATGCATAACTACATTTGAACAGAGGCCATTAGCCCATAACACCCTGGGTAATATTTAGAAAGTGAGGTGATAACTTAGCTGAAGATAAAGAACCTCATTAGCCTGAAGGAGCCACTTCTATGTGCTATGCTGAGAGCAGCTGCCTCTTCCTGAGTAACATTCCGGAGAAGCCTCGAAACGTTGGAAGGACAGTATTTACTAGCTCCCTTTTCCAAGGAAGAGAGCAAAGTGTGCCCTCTGCTCTTAAGTGTCATGACTGGATTTATGAGCTCATTCTTTCTTACTTCAAACTGGTGTTCCTCGAAGCTGCCTGAATCTTCATGGAGATCCTTTCAACTTTGCCTCTCATCCCTTTCTTCTCTCCAAGTGGTCAAGCTTTATTGACAGTCACTCATACATCTTATGCTAATTGACCTTCTGAAGTAATTACCTGATGTGACTAATATCAACCAATAGCTAAATTGACTTATAGTATTATTGCATTTGATTTGTAGCTGGAGAGATGGTTCAGCAGGCAGGTAAGGGATCTTGCTGGCCTTGTAGAAGACCTGGGCCTGGTTCCCAGAACCCATCTGAAAGCTCTCATCTGACTGACACCAGTTCCAGGGGATCTGATGCTCCCTTCTGGCTTTCATGGCACCGGGTATGCATCTAGTACACATATATACATGCAGGCAAAACACTCAAACACATAAAATTAAAAATATTTTAAAATGTGCTATGTTTAATTTTAAATTGCATTGACTTGAGTGCCCTTGCTTTATTGATGAACGATAGCTTCTAGATGGTGCTTAGAGAAACAAATTAGTGGTCGAAATGTCCACGTTCTTTACTGGTATTCGGGTGTAGTGCCTTTACCCAGCAATTACTTTCTAGGTCTGTGCACAGTAAGGACAAAAGCTGTTCATTTTCTTTGTATGAATAGTCACATTCCAGAAAATGATACACTGAACCTCCCTTCCCATATCTATTAATTAAAGCAATCTCTAGAATGTACTAATCTTTTACATATATGAGGATATTTGGATATTGTAAGGGCTCTTCTACTTGCATTAAACATACCACCCATGTTCCTTCTCCTGTACCTCCTTTTGAGAGTGCAGGAACTAAGAAACTTAACTGAAAATATTTTTGAAAATGAATTTCTGACTGTCCTTTTGTAAATCTTGTCTCTGAGAGACTATCAGAGAAACTTTTCTTAGGTATAAAACCTCCATGACTAATGAGCTACTTCTTTAGTCGAATTTTATTGACCCTGTTGAGATTGTTTTGAACAACAACAACAACAAAAAGCAAAACAAACAACAAACACACAGAGAAGACACCCCCACAAAAACTTTGAGCACTTTAATTTTAACCTCTTCTTTACTAAACTAATTTACAGGTATCTAGAAAGTTAAATGTTTGTTTCAGGACATTTTGCCAAAGTATGCAAGCAGAGTTAAGGCTCACTCTAATTTCTACTGTTTCCAAAAGAGGTTTCCGTGAACTTGAGGCAGCTTTAAGCAGATGAACAGTGGTACTGACCTGACTGTGTCCTCTGGTTCAAGCTCCGCCCCCTTTTTAGCCCCCATTAATCTTCAGCCAAAACATAATTACTACTATAGAAAAAAAGAGAGTCAGACGGTTTATGATGGCTTTGAAAAGAGAGGCAGCTGAGAGTTTCTTTCCCCTCAAATAAATACAGGCTATTTTCTGAAACTAACTGATGGGAAGGCGTAACGGCCTCCGAGAAGAAGTGACGTTACCTCTAATTTTAGTTTTTCTGGCACTGGAGTAAGAAAAAGGAGTATGTTGTCAACTGTTTCAATCCATGCTTGTCACTTCTTGAGGCTGGGTGGTCCTTTCTGGGGACTAGAACACTTGTGAGTTTTTTTTTTTTTTTTTTTTATTGCATTGGAAGGTCATCAGCCGACTCCCGGATTTCCTGGCTGTCTCTCCGCTGTACACTGAACAAATAATTTAACAGTTGATTTGATTCAGAAAATAACAAAAACAAACATGTCTCTTAAATCTCTCATTCAAAGAGGTTGCTTGTTGTGGAAACCAAGGAAGTTAAGACATTAAATTCTACTTTCTTGTTTTAAACGCGTTTTACATATATCACCACCAATCAGCTTGTAAATTTCTGTCGGTCCTCAATCCAGGCCTGTAAAGGAGCTGGAAAAATGTCTCTATGCTCTCAAAGGACACACCTGTTATCTGAAACAGTTTTTAACCAGCTTGTTAAGCATCTTTGACAGATCAAAGACCCCAGACAATAGACACAAACTTTAACAATAGTGTAGCCTTGAGCAAAAGACCCTATCAATGCTGGGCCTGTGCCCATGGCATTATGGCTTGCAACTGAAAATAAATTTTACTTGAATAAGTACCTCAGCCGATTAGAGGAGCTGCCTCTGCTGAAACAAAAGCAGTTGGGGATAAGTTATTGACCGCACTGACAGCCTGAATGAACTTCATTATGCCAGCCCACTCTTGCTAAATGTGTCAGGTTTTAAACTGAATTAGGTGGCAGGTGCATGGACCATTTTCCTGCTCCCCTTGAGACAGCAGACAGCCAATCATCACCTGATTCTACAGACAAATGTTTAGATTTGTTTTTCATATTGCACAGTCATAAGTGAACACACATTTAAATATCTTTTCCTCATCCTCCCTCACCGACATGTTTTGTTCCCATGAGCAGGTCTTACCCACATTTTGATGTAACGGGATTCATACAGAGCCAGGCTGCCATCCTACCCCTACCTCCCCTTTCTCCAGGGCATAGATTTCAGAGACTATCTGTGGATTTTTATTTTTTATTTTTTTGGTGGTTATTGGATTCTCAGCCTTGAAGCAGTAGCGCCTGTTTTATTCTGAGCAGCTAACATGGGACGACACGTAGTCTGAATCCAACCTAGCTACCTTAAGAAGTTTTGAGAAGAAGGGACACTCCAATAGGCCTTAACTCGAAAGAGGACATACTGAACTGGCATTCCATCTGGGAGCTGCATTACAGAAGTCAGATATTTTAATATGTACGAAAGGTTTCCCCTTAGTTAAGTCCAGAGTTCAAATGGCATCAGTGACCGGCGTTTCTCTACTGTGAAGTGTCAGGATACGGACATATCTATTCATCCACTTTGCTTATGTATTTGGCATGTGGACATTTTTGTTTTATGGTCTTCCCTAGACCTATAAGGATAAATGCAAGATCAGCTAAACTTCAGATACTTTGATGGCAGCTCTCATTACTTAATCATGACGAAGGACTATTAAGACTCCTAAAAATGAGGATTTAGACTTCCGCTCAGAGAGCAAAAGTTGGCATGGATTGTCGGCCGTGGGCCCTATTAAAGTTAATGAGCAAGAAGATGCCTTTTTCTTAAGTGTCTTAACGATTGGAAGCCTCCTCTCCCAGAAAATATCTGGCTTCTGAATAATCTTTTATTATTCAGGTTAAATATTTGTGTTTTCCTTCTCACATCAAGAATCAGAAGTAGAACTCCTTTCAGAGCTGTGAGCTCGACCTCTGGGGGATGAATAATGAGACTATTTTAAAGTCTTGGATGAGAACATCAGATTAGTCTGTTGTCCTTGTCATGTCTGACCACAGTTTGGCTCAAATCTCTGAAGGAGCTCGGTTCAGTTCTGAATAATATTTGCTTCAAAAGATTGTTCATCTGAATTCAATGATCGATTTTTTAATAGAAAGAAGGATTTGAAATGTTTTCACATCTAGGAAAACACTGTTATTCTACATTGCGTGAGTGTGAGTGTGGATGGCAGATCCCTCCAGAGCACAGAATCGGCTTTCCTTTAAGGCTGTCTGAAGGCTGCCTCCAGTTAACACAGAGAAGGGGGTCCACAATGGCTCTCACTCCCTGGAGCGGTTCCTCCCCCCAACCACAGCAGATGGTGTTTCATAGTTGGTCACAAATGGCTGTCAGCGAGTGTTTGTCTGCCTGCCAGTAACCTGTGGTTCAGGGACTCCCTGCGAGAGTGTACCAGCCTTGACTCTGCTGGTAGCAGCATCTGAGAGAGTGATCTGTCCTTTCTTGTCAGGCACGGAATGGGCCATCTTACTTTGAAACTGTTGACAAGGGGGATATGAAAGAAGTAAGCACAGAAGCAGCCCAGCTGATATTGCCTCAGCTTCAGCTCTTTGAGTTTCATGCAGATGAAACTAAATGAGGGCTTTATGACAATGGCATGGTCACCAAATACCATCTTGGAGCCATCCCACTTTGAGTACCAGCACTTCCTGCAGGGCCTTGCTTGAACTTGCCATCAGACCAGTTTTGATCTTCAGAGCAACAGATCTTCCTTCACCCCAGGGCCTCCCTAAGTCATACTTCATACCCAAATGACCTTCAGTGGCATCGCCCTGGATAAATGTCGAGGGAAATCCCAAGAATGGCAAAGGTTCCAGCCACCATCCTTTTGGCTCCTGGCACCATCCCCAGTTGGAAAGCAGGTTGCCAGCCCATTAATCTTTGCAGATGTAACGCTTCCAATACATGGACAGCTACTAATGAACCAAAAGGAAAGAATGAGAGAAAACGAGAAAGCAAGAGTCAGACCCAAAAGAAGAAAGACATGACAGAGATTTGGAAGGAAATGACATTTGTTGAGAAGCTATGATGTATCAAGTGTTGTGGACATGGCTGGCATCAAACGTGTGATACTCCCGCTAACGTTATCGGTTAGGCATCATTGGCCTACTTTATGTTTGGAGATCTGAAAGATTCCAGTTCTGGCCAATACATTTGAGACTAAAAGCTGAAATGACCCTTAAACCCTGGCTTCACTACCTCACATTGCTTACTCCTTTCAGCCTCTATGTCCTTGTTAAGTGAGATGGAACTGTTTAAATAATACTTGCTTCGTTAAGTCATTGTAAAGGATAAAGTTGATAAATAACCAATTTCTCTTGAACAAGAGCAAGCATCCTACAGTGGAGTGTTTTATTCTTTCCTGCTTTAGTGAACTTCAAGTATTTGTTTTTGGAGTCTGGCAAGTGGCCCCTTGCAAACAAGTTACCCTTTTGGAATTACCACTAGAAACATTGTCAGTACTCCAGTTACTTGTTTCTTTGATGTTTAATTAGATGATAAATTCTTTGTCTGTATTATAATTTTGTGTACACATATGCAAAGTGCAGCAACCTTTGTATTTGAAAGGAGTTACATAGTCTAGCCAGCCTTCAGTCTGTGCTCCTTCCCTTCTCCCTTTCTTTCTGTCTTTCTCTGAAGCCCAGCACATGGCAGGAAAGCCCTCTTCTGAGCTGTAGCATCAGTTCGTGCCATTATAAAACAATGCAATCCTGAACAAGGCGCCACATTTATGCCTATTGCAATCCCAGCCGCCTCCCCCCGCCCCCTTCTCTCTCTCTCTCTCTCTCTCTCTCTCTCTCTCTCTCTCTCTCCTCTTTTTTTAAGACAGAATTTTTCTTTTTATCCCAGGCTGTCCTCAAACTCAGGAATCCTCCTGCCCCTACCCCCTACCCCACCCCCAAGTGCTGGGATTAAAGGAGTGTGCCACCACATCCCAGCCCAGTCTACTTTCTTTAGGATGGAAAATGCCAATGATAAAAAGTGTATAGAGTGCCTGTTGTACATTTATGTACTTAGTAACTTATATTTGCTATTATTTACTACAGTAATCAAAGTTAATTTCTCTCGTGCAGATATACAGATATCTAGAGGTCATAGATTCATAGGTTATCTGGAGTGTGTATGCAGGCTAGTGAGCTGATGAAGTTGACCCGTTTCCCCCTTTCTTCTATGACATCTCTCATAGTTAATTCCCCGAAGCAATATACTGGATAATGATTGCCAACTGCTGTAACCATTTTGTTTGGCAATGAATGTCATTGCTTCACCCCAGACTGTGTCCCGCTCTTCAGAAGGGAAGCTTAGACCTTGGGGAGCTTAGCACCAGACTTCTTTCTAATAGTGTAAGCTTCTGTTAGGTGAGGTCAGCATGGTGATTACGAGGAACATCCTTCAAACCCTGTAATCTCTCCAGGAGAAATAAGAGCTACCTCCTGCCAATTGTTAATGATAATGGTCTTATAATTCAAACACTGCATTTCACTCAGTAGGCTCCCAAATGCTTTAATGGATCTACAAATAGTGTCACCCACTCTGCCCAGTAGGCATTAGGTGGACAAAACTTGGAGTGCAGCCATTGTAGAAGAGCTGTTATTAAATTAAAAAACAAGCAAAAATAATGTGTCCCAGTAACTATAAAAGAAGGGGCTGTAAATGCTTAACTTAGCATCAGTAGCTAAAACAGAGTAGGAGAAATGGTGGAGATTGGTATTGTGTGTTATTTTAAATAGAAATTTAATCATTTTACTGATTCTTAAAATGTGGAACTCCCAAATAGGCATTGCCTGTTGCCACATCATGACTTCCTTTACAGAGCTGTATGGCGGTCACAATTTTTCAAATTAAAGTACTCACCAAACCCAGGGAACACCAAAGTTATGGACTAGATTAAGAAGAAATGATAGATTTATGAAGGCACTGTTTGCACACAGCTTCCCAGCTATCCTGATTTTGACAATAAACTACCAAGAAACCAGCCATCATCAAATCTGATGTCTCAAAATAGTAACTGCTTCCTTGTGTTTGCGATTTTTGTTTCTATCACATCCTTTCTCTAGTAGACTTCTAAGACCTCTGACATGGAGTTGGGCATGAACAAGAATGGCTCTACTCAAGGGCAGTTTCTGAAGCACCAATGGGACCCAGCACTGGTGGCACCACTGTGTTATTTACTGGTCACAATAGAGTAGTCCAGCAGAATTCCTCTTTCATCTGGTTAAAAAAAAATCAAACAACTAACTGGAGCTTCGGAAGGTTTCCCAGGTTAGTTATGGGAATCAGGATAATCCCTCCATAGATGAGCCTTCAGGCCAACCTTATCTCAACAGCCCTCACTGGGACTCTTTTCTCAGGTGACCCTACACAGTGTCAAACTGACAAAATTATCAGGATCCTCCATAAGTAAGTGCTTCATATTGCTTTCCTATGATCCGTCCTACTGACTCCCCTACTGACTTTCTTCCATCCTTGAATTATTAGTTCCCGGGTTGGAATGGTCCTCATCATATACCTGGATAGTGTGAATTCCAAAGATGAGAAGACAGACATGATCCTACACTGAAGAAAGGGGTTATATCACTTCAGTGTGGCTTTTCCAACTGCATCCGTTTTTGCTAAGAGTAACTTACAATATTTCTCCCTTACCACACCAGTTATTTAGATTTTCTTTTCTCCAAACCCCTTATTTCTTTTATGAGTCTGCTTAGTGGAAGCCAGTCACCTGTCTACTCTCAAGTGGCTGAAATAGAGAGCTTTAGTGTTTTACCAAAGAGGATAGATTTCACAAAGACAACAAGGACAGGTGACTGTAGAAGAACATATAAAGGTTCATGTCTAGAATATTCTATCTATTGAATGTCCTACCTTCTCCTTCTCTCCAAAGTCAATCTTCAAAACTATAAGATTAGCAACACATACCAGGTCATATAATACAACTATCTCTTATTAATGAAAATATCTTTTTATTCTTCACAAATTGATGGCCTTAGCATTATTTACTGACTGACTCCAATGTTTCAGTGACACTTATTCCTTCTCCATTACAGAGACAATCTCGTATTTATGCTTTACAGTTTTAAAATGCAAATTACAAAGTTAACCACTCAGTGAACAAATTTCAAGATGTCATCTTTAAGATGCATCATTATCAATGTTGTTCCACATAAAAGAAAAAAGAGAAAGAAGCATGGTCATTAAACCATATTCATGCTTAGCATTAATTATAATTTGCATTTTAATCTCTGACACATCATCATATACAAAATGTGCTTTTATGCATTTCATGGACATCAACATGCAATGAAGTTAATATAAAGAAGTAAAATAAAGCAAAAATGAAGACAAGGAAACTTCATGAATATGCAAAATAATGAATTTTTAAACTAATTTGTATATATGATACAGCAAGAAAACAAGATCTATACATGTATACAGCTTCTTAATTTCTGCATAAGAGCCAAAGCTTCTGTTTATCTATCAGTTCCTTTTTCAGAATCTTGTGCCAGTGTGATGATGTGAGCCTTCATACTCGAGAGTGGTATGAATACCGCGGATTGAATAGACGATCCTACCACTTCCCATCAGTCTTTATCACTAGAAACATCTGTGAGCTACAGATATTCTTCTACTGGTGAGTAAGAATTTTATTTACTGAGTGAATTAATTATTCTAATAAACTTAGAAACTCATTTTTATTTTTCCTCCTGTGTATTTGTCTTTAGTGTGAAGGTCCTGACACTCAAACTATAACTCAATGTGACTATCCTGAGTGAACACATTCTAATTCTCAGGCAGCATCCAAAGATAGAGAGTATGTTGAAAATATAAATTATTTAGTGTAATAGCAACAAAACTACTTCCCCTCTTACATTTGGTGAAAATTTCACACTCTGTAATTGATGAATTCTATTTGAAAATCTACGGTGCACATTATTTCCATTCATATTATATAATGAATTCTACAAGTGAGAATCTCAGCTTCATAAAGTGAGGTCTAACAAATATGCTGACAGTAAGTTTTTGCTATAGGACAGACCATCATAAAGCCAGATGCTTCTCAGTAATACAGTACACATCATTACTACCAAATCTCATGGGTATTGCCTCGTTTCTTTACATCTTTTTCTTTAATGACATTTTTCTGTTTAGAAGAAATATCGACTGAGAAATAGGTATAATTTTTAAAAAGTCCACCAGGTGGTGGCATTGGCAGAAGGCTTAAAGGAGAAGAAGGAACATAAATAGCAGCCACTCTTGGTCATGGAACATAAAGAAATCAATCTGGAACTAGTTGGAACTTTCTCCCTCCTGAATAGTTTTATTTTGTTTTGTTTGTTTTGTTTTTAGCAGTGCCAAAAGGTACTAAATACTCTACTGAGAGAGAACGACTTTAACAGTCTTACCCAGCTATGAATCCTGTCAGCTCAATAATGACCCAGTCAAGATGATCATTCTGGTATAATAGTGATATGACTGTTATAGTGGTAACTACTTTCTGATTGATCTGAGGCCCATACCACAGGAAGATACCATGTCTGGTATTAAAAATCTGGTCAGGAGCCCTTGGCAGGAAAGGTCACTGACCCTAGGTAGAAACCAGTGAGTGGTGTTTTGTTAAATGATCATGCTGCCAAACTGCCTTATAAATACTTACATTCACATCCATAGATTAGTGTTGCCATCAGCAGTGGGCTGTGGTTAAATGCAGAGGCTTGTTAGAATTGCTATCAGCAGTAGGGTATGGTTAATACAACTGGTCAAAGTGCTGAGAAAGAGTGATGGTGGTGTGCTTGACTCTAATGGGATGCCTCTATCATCCTGTCCTAGAATCAAGGGACATCATGGAAGAGGGTCCAGAAAAAGCATAAGAGACAGAGGACAGGAATATGGGCAGCAGCAAGTCTTGACATGACATTGTCCTCATGTGGTTATCTATGCGAGACCTGCACAGATCGGGCCTATCAGCATTTCATCATGGATGAAGAAATCATTATTGAAGGGGGCCCATGAGGTCCTACCATCCCTGAGGGACTGTTTGCACTTAGCTGTTGCTAGGGAGACAGTGTCCTTGGTAGAAGTGATGAGCTGCCCGCGCTCCAGTAAACAACCGCTTAGCAATGCCTGCGCAAAGGACGGAGATGAAACTCAACGGGTCACACACACCAAGAGGAGATGAATGTAGGAAATCTTTCTGGTGCTAAGAAGGCTTTCGGTGACAGGAGAGGTAATAAAAGAAGATACAGTATTGATGTGTTTAAAAATGAAATAAAAACAAAACAAAAAAATCAAAAAACAAGAAAACAAACCCAACACCCCCCCTAATATTTGATTATTAACTGAAATATTTAAAAATAACATCTGTAGGTGAGAACATGGAAAGTCACTTAAATGTTTTCTTTGTATTCTACTTTACATTCTCAATAATTTTTTTTTTGTGATGAGTGGGCCAGAAAAATGCCTCAGCTAGGAAATGTACTTGCTACTAAAGCCAATAATCAGAGTTTGATTCCCAAGACCTACATAGGAGAAGAGAACCAACACCCACCTGCAAGTTGTCCTCTGAGTCTGCATGTATGCTCTGGCAAGTGTGTGTGTTTGTGTGTGTGTGTCTGTGTGTGTGTGTGTGTGTGTGTGCATGCGTGCATGTGTCTGTCTGTCTGTCTGTCTCTCTGTCTGTGTGTCTGTCAGTATATCTGTACAATTTCTTTTCTTGTGTCTCCCAACATATGATAAGGTAAAGACACCCCTGTGAGATTGCTTTATTCACCAAGGGGCTGGAGCATGGGCTGCTTCCCAGAATCTGCTGCTCCTGAAAGGATTAATTTATACTCTTGTACTTATCCAGAATTGCTGTCCTTGAGCCAAACACCATGAAGGAGAATAAAAATTTCATCTCTGAAACTTGATATCCTTTCTAATTAATGTGATTACATATAGGGATACTAATTAGATTGATATAAAACTGATGGCAACACCAATGAGCATACGTATTGATACTTAATAGCACCCAAGGAAAGAAAGTAATGAGTCAGAATGACCCCCGAAACCGAGTGTCTGCAGCCATTAACAAGTGTATTCATGCTAATGAGAGGTTGATTAGCTTAAGCCACTGCTATGAAGTTTTCAAAGTTTATAAATGATCCATTTACAAAAATCTATATTAAAGGCAACACAGACTATTTTTTATTCAAACTTAAAAAAAATAAATTCTACTTATGATTATGTCACAATGTTGTAAGAGGGTCTGTAGAAAGATAACCTCTTCTGATACATACTAAAATTATAAAATTTAAGGTTGGATTTATTAAGGCTGCAAGCCAGATGTTCCTGGCTGCTTGTAAACATTATGCTCTATGTTTATTCACAGAAGTTTAATACCAGGAAGAACAATCAAATGATTCACGAGGTCGAAGTATTGAGTTGGTGGCAGCCCTAAGTGTAAATCAGTCAGTTTGTTTATTGGGAAATAAGAGGTCTTGAAAGATTTAAATTAAAAATTAAAACCTATGAGTGCATATTAGGAAAGCACAAAGAAAGAGTATGTGAATAAAACTCCACTCAGGGCTTAAGTGATCTCAAAACACTGTTTTTAATATCCTTAGCTGAGCCTATCTTTTAGTCATTCCAACCAAGGAATGGGAAACCTATTTTTGTTAAGTTACTTAGATTTTCCAACAAATGCATATTGGATAACTATGTTATAATTTAATGTTCAAACAAAATGTTTACTGTTTTATTAAAAATAAAATTTTTCATAAAATATATTCAGGTCACAATTTTTCCTCCCTCATCTCCTCCCAGATCCTCCCTACCCATCCAACTCGATGTTTCCTTTGTCTCTTTCTTTAGAAGAAAAAAAGACAAACTAAAAAAAGTACAAACCAGAATTTAAAAAATATTTATCAAGACATCAAAGAAAAACCATAAGAAACTTACACATGCATACACATGTACACACATGTGCATAGACACAGACACCCCCCCCACACAACCAAAACTCATTCAAAAAATCAAAATTCAAAACTATAAGACAAAAACAAGAAAACGAATGAGTTTAAATAAAAATTAATACACAAACAAAGGTATATGAGCCTTCTCCCCTAAAAAAAAAAATCTCCAAATATATTGATGAGTTTGGGTTGACCTTTACTGTTGGGCATGAGGGCTACCCTTAAGTGTAGTTTGTATACACAGTGAGGCTCCATTGAAAACAGTTTTTCCTTTGTAAGCAGTTGTCAACTGGAGATATCTTCTTGCTTGTAAATGGAACCTTGGGTCCACTGCCACCTCTCAGTGATCGGACCTCGTCTGGCTTGGACCTGTACACACCCTGTGCATGCTGGAACAGTCTTTGTGAGTTCATATATGTCAGTCCTGATGTGTTTGAAGCACAGTTTCCTTGTGTCATCCTCCTCACTGGCTCTTACCATCTTTGTGACTCCTCTTCTGTATAGCCCCCTGAGCCCTGAGGGGAGATGCTGAGTAAAATCATTCCATTTAAATCTGAGTGTTCCAAAGTCTCCTCTCTCTGCACACTGTGTTCAACTCTGGGTTTCTGTATTTGTTCCTATCTACTGTAGGAGAAGCGTCTTTGATGATAGCTAAGTAGGACACTAGTCTATGAGTCTAACAGAGTATCTTTTGGAGTCATTTGATTGCTATAACTCTTTAGCAGAACAGAAGTATTTGATTTTTCTCTAGGCCTATAGCTTATCTAGTCTCAGGTTCTTAGCCACCCAAGCAGTGTCAGGCATGGGTTCTACCTTGTGGAGTGAGCCTTAAATCCAATCAGATAGTTCATGATTGGTTCTCTCTCACATACTTTGTGCCACTATGGTACCAGCCTACAGTACAGTCTTGTCACCATTGTAGATTGAAGGTTTGGTAGCTGCGTTGGTATTTACCTTTCTTGAGCATGCAGATTACCTTCCAGTACCCTGAATACTAGTCACTAGGGGTAAAGCTCTAAATATACATCAGTTCAGTTTTTCTGTGTTTAATAATATATGTATGTGTTGCCTTCAGCAATAGGAGATTACCACCAGTTTGTGGAGAACAACAAATAGCCTTGGTAATAGCTTGAGTTAGGGGTTTCCATGGGGCCTCTTTGGCCAAAAATTCAGTTAGATGCAACCTATTTCTGATACTGGAGATTTCAGTGGTAGCAAGAGATGCCTAGTTAGGGCTTTGTTTCCCTTAGTTGAACCCATTTATATCTCTTTCATATATCTAACAAAAGAAGTCAGAGCCAAAGACTCTTAGATGTGTTTCTAGAATGTACAAAAGTGTAAGAATGGGAAACAGTTCACTGGCTGTTGAGGGTCAGTTTGGAAGAACAGACAGACAGACTGCAAAAGACAGATGTTTGGAAACTTAAAAGAAAGCGTATTTGAAGACTTGAGAATGTTTACAAGTGAATGGCCTGGAAGGGATGGTTGCAGATAGTTTGCAAAGACATTTGAATTTTCTTCTGTAGTGAACAATATACAATGAATAGTGTTTAAAAATTGATCTTGGGGTCCAACAAGACTGTGTATATGTTCTAATTGTGGTAAGGTTACACAACACTGGGTTTTATTACCCTTTTTAATGTGACAGTGCCACGGTCCTTAATGGATCATATTTTTTCTGCAGTTGTCATCACCAGCTATCTTTAGAATCTATTCCTTTTTTTTCCAAGAATAAATTACACATGTTCTTTGAAATGAGCCCTGATGGCAATGTAGGGATGATGTGAATTGGGAGCCTTGAGATAGATGGATTTAGAGGATCATTTGAGAGCAAGAACAATGGGTAGAGAGCACTGGAATAGAATAGTGGGAGGAGAGATTTAGATAGGTGTAGATGTCTTTATCAGATAGAAGTGAATAATAAAATGTGGCCAAAGGAGTCTATGATGCTTCTCATTTGGATAGAAGATGGAATTCTTACTCCAGAATTTAAAACATAGAAAGATGGATGACTAGAAAAGATTGCTGAGGGTAGGATGCTCTGAAATTGTAGAGTCTACCATGGAGATGGAGAGTCAAGAATGGCAAATGGATCTCCATGAGGCATGGTCACAGAGAAGGTAGACAGACTTTTATGAGGGACTTTCCTACTCTTCTTTTCTGTATATGGACAAGGATTAATGGGAAATAATCATAAAACACACAAAATACTCTTTAACATTTTTATTACTAGTATTATTTTAAAGATTTATTTATTTTATGTGAACATGTGTTTGCTTGACTGAGTTTATGGATACCACATGTATTTATGTGCACCATATGTATTTATGTGTATTACATGTATGCAGGATTCCATGAAGGCCAGAAGAGGGCATCACATCCCCTGGATCTGGAGTTCTAGGTAGTTGTAAGCTGCCATGCGGATGATAGGAACCAAACCCAGGTCCTCTGCAAGAGCTGTCCACACTCCTAGCTGCTGAGCCATTGAATCATCTTTCTGGTCTCTGTTAATAGAATTTTTAACTGAAAAATAATTATAGATGTAGGGTGCAATGTTTAGGCACATGATTACAGCATGGAATGATGAAATCAAACTAGCTACCATGTGTATCATCTCACTTGCAGTTTTATGTAAGGAAAATTTATTCTCTTAAAAGTTTTGAAGGTTAAGTACATACTTTTTATTCACATCTATTCTGCTGTGCAAAGCAACTCATAAAACTGTTCTGTGTGTCTACATGAAGCTTTGCATCCTTTGAGCATAAGAAACTAAACAGGAAAGTAGAGTAAGAGCTGAAAAGTCATTTTACAGAAGGAAACCCACAAATGACTAACAAGAACAGATGTTCGAATCAATTAGCACATGTGCAAGCATAATATGAACAACTTCACACCCCTCACGTTGGCAAAAACCAAAAGTTTCTAAATGTGAAACAAGATTTGTAAGGAGAGGAACAGATGAACACTCATCTATCCATGCCTACAATATCCATGCCTTGCCTAGACAGAGAGATTCCTATCCACCAGGTTGAGGTAAGTAAGTACCTTGGTCTTAACTTATTTTAACATTTACAAACACTTATTGATGAATTTAACTTATCTCAAAAATCTGCAAAATACATAAATATATGCTAACATATTTGGCTTATCGCCGCATGGCTTTAATTAATTAGTTAATTAATTAACTTTGTTTTTTTTTCGAGACAGGATCTCTCTATGTAATTCTGGATGTCCTGAAACTCACTACATAGACTAGGCTAACCTCCAGCTCGCAGAAATCCACCTGCCTCTGTCTCAGAAGTGTTGAGATTAAAAGCATGCGCCACTGTGTTCAGCCTTCTTCAGTTTAAAAAAAAAAGTATTTAGAGAGGGTATGGTGGCATATGACAGTAACCCTGACACTGAAAAGCCAAGGCAAAAAGGAAGATTCTGAGTTCAAGGACAGCCTTGGCTAGTCTGGACTAAATGATAAGAGCTCAAAACATGAAGAACTAGAAATGTAGTTCTGAGGTAGGGTGCCAGTGTAGCATGCCAACCATCACCAAATAAAACAAAAGTTGGTATCAATATATGAAGATTGGTACACATTATTCTACATACAATTCATTTTCCTTATGGTAATGTATATACAGTATATATTACAGTAGAAATTATACAAAATGTTTATATGGACATATGTTTGGGAGAAAATTTAATCATAGCATACATCTCCATGTTTGATTTTAACCATTAGACTATATTTCTTTTTCTTCCAGCTTTATTTGTACAGTGAATACATAAAATTATAATTTCAGGATAGACATTTTGATATGGAGAGACATTGTGAGGATCACTACTGCATGCTATTTAGAATATGCACTGACTCTCTCTCTCTCTCTCTCTCTCTCTCTCTCTCTCTCTCTCTCTCTCTCTCTCTCTCTGTGTGTGTGTGTGTGTGTGTGTGTGTGTGTGTGTGTGTGTAACGAACTTAAGGTCTACTATGTAACTGTATTTTGCAGTGTTATTTGTAGTTACCAGGCTCTGCCTTAGGATTCCAGAGTTCACTCCTCCTGCCTTATGGGAACTTTGTATCCCTTGACCCACAACCTCTGGTTTCTGCACCTCAACCTCCAGCAACCCTAGTTCCACACTGTTTCACTTGTGAGTCTGACTGTGTGTATTGCAACTGTGAGGTGGTGCAGTGTTTTCCTTTCTTTTCTGTGGTTTTTTCTTTCCTCTCAGTATAATGTCTCCCTGTTTCCTGTGGCCTTGTTTATGATAGTAGAGTTGGAGGCAACCCAAACTTTTAACACTGGAGAAACTGAAGAATAAGTCGGAAAGATGTGCTTATGGGATTCTACAAGGTAGTTATAAACAAAAACTTGAAGTATCCCCAGAGAGATTTTACACACACGATGCTCAGGAAAAAAGAAAAGAAAGGGAAAGGGAAAGAAAATAAGAAGTGAGATAAAAAATAAGATAGGACGTGAAGCCCTGAAATGATAGTAAGACTTGAAAGAATATCACAGATTTGGCATGTAGATCTGAGATCCCTCTCGGGTGTGAGGCACTAAGGAACAAGCGCCCAGAGGCCCAAAGGTTGTGGAAGCTTCTCTCATTTCCCTCATTATCTCTGAGTAATTCTTTATCCTTACAGAAGAAAGACACTGGAAACAGAAAGGTGCTTGGTGAATTGGGCTCAGGCATCAGCCAGTTCCTGGAACTTTAGCTCCACCCAGTTTATTATTTGTTTGTTTGTTTATTATTTACTGCTGATTGAAACCACAACCTCACTTATGTTAAACATATGTCCTACCACTAATTCAACCCCGTAGCCCCATACACAATCATACACTACATTCTTTTGTTTTTATTTGTTCACTATTGTTTGCTTTCTCTAGACAATCTCCGTTTGTAGCCCAGGTTATCCTTGACTCACAGTACCTCTGCTTTTGCTCCTTGAGTACTTAGATTACCACCAAAACTGGCATTAACCACATTCTCTTACTTTCACTCTTTTGTTGCTCTCATGGTTTGAGGTAAGAACTTGTTGCTGTGCAGCTCAGGCTAGCCTCCAACTCACAATCCTCCTCTTTCAGCTTTCCAAATGCTTGATTGCCGTTATGGGCTACCACACTCAGCAGAACTACATTCCTTATGGTGGATGTTTCCTACTCTCAGTTTTCTCATCAATAGTCTGATGCTAACAATAATAAGTAGAGATTTTTGGATATTAATGTAATAAGATGTAAAACACGATAGTGTTTGTCACACCTAATTAATCTATATTAGTGGCAATTGTAATCATTTTAGAAACCTCAGTGGCTCTCTTACCTACTGTTGTGTTTATTTATACTATTTTAATCTGTGACCTAAGTAGAGACAGTGATGTTGTCCCTGTGAAATTGGGAGACAACACAAAGCCGAAAGGTAAGAGCGAGGCCTCAATCTGCAAATTAAAATAAGGGCTAATACTAATAGGACCCTACGTAAACGGGATCAACATAAGTCACATAATGAGTCACCCAGAGTGACCAGACATGACCAAAGCGACATATGAACAACCCTGGGAGTCATGCATTCTCTGGCAGTGAGCTCCTTAAGAGCCAGCCTGGGCTAGGTGCACATTCATACGATTGTGAAGAATCTTTTTCCTATTTCCATCTACCAGAAACCTGTGAAGAGGCTGGGCTCGGTTCTGGTGATCTTGGTGTGGAAGGAAGGGTCGCTAACCAAAGCATGTTTTGAAGAAGGACATGGAAGCTGCCATATGTCGAACCTGCTGAAAATCAAGAGGATTTTATGTTTGGACAAGGAAAGCTCAGGTTGGGCATTAAAGGCATCTCTACATTTAGTTAAGCAAGCAACAGAAAATCTTTTTCCTACAGCAATCTACTCACTGGTGTTGGAATGCAAGTTCTGTGGAGCAGAGTTCACTTAGCATATACTTGTAAGAACTGACCAAACAGAGGAAGGCAAATGCAATAGTTAGTCTTCGTTAGTAGCTCATTTAAAGTTCTATAAAACAATGATGTAAAAGAGGCTAGGGAGACACACCTTTGGGAGTGTCTATGGAGGCAGTTCCAGAGAGGACTAAGTGAGGACTAAGTGCTGAGTGTTTGACAGACATTTCTCCTTCCTTCTTGATTCCCAAACTTGTGAGCAAACAGCCTCCTGCTGCCTGTTGTCCTGCCTTCCCAGACATGATGAGTGTATCCTTGACCCACGAACCAGCAAAACTTCCTCATGTTGCTTCTTGTTAGATATTTGTAAAAAAGTTGTTAATGCACAGCTTTTACAGAACAGTGGTAGTTGTAAAGGACTCTGTGCAGAATCGTTACAATTTCTTTTTTAACAAGAATTTCTGGTCCGGGAGATTCCCAGATACAATATATTACACTGGATGACTTCGAAAGCCTCCCACATCCAACTCCCAGATTCCCACTTTCTGTCAAGAGCTTATTACCTGCCAATAGCAAAGCCCTTTAGGGAGGATGAGTTTCAGAGAATGCAATCTCAATCAGGGTTATTCTCCATCAGAGTAAGGTCTCCTCGATCGTGCAACATCTCAGTCAGTGTATAGCTGCAATCAGTGTAAGGGTTAGCATTGGTTTTGAAGAATACAGGTATTTTATGACCCATGAATACTTCCACATCTTTTACTACTCCCATCTCAAGATAGATATATACTTCCCATTCAATTAACACAATCCCCTTCTTTTTTCAAAATCCTTCATCTGAGCTCCTTTAGTATTTAATGCCATCTCTGCTAAAGATGTTGCTTAGCTCTCTGAAGGTGCAGACTAGATCTTAACTAGTGCAGTTTTACTGAGGTATAACTAGAACCACAGTGAGGTACAGTGAACTCACCAAACTGAGTCATCACCAGATTCTAATCCCCCAACCTCCTCCTTTACCATTGCTACCCACTTTTCTAAGTTTGGAGTAGGTGGGCAGGCTATCTTTCCTGTTGTGATCATACACTGTCATGCTTCCCGCTAAAGTTCATGGGAGTGTGGTTTGATAGACCATCTGAATGGATCCTAGAAAAACTGACCTCACAGAGGAGTATGCTGAGTGTGATGGTTTCCCAGCACTCAACAAAACTTGATAATAAGCAATGACAAGAAGGGGCCTTATCATACAGTTTGCCTTCCTCTGTGCCCCAGCACAGTCTCTAGTGCATACTAGGCAGACAGTTTACTTTCTAGATTTGTGAATGGCAGCTATGTACAAATGAGTGGATGGCTGAAGGCAGAAAGATGGCAGCAAGGAAGAAGAATCTGTTTCCTGCTTAAAGCTAAGCACATGAGGGCTCAGCTAAGTTCCCAAGTGCTATTCCTGTTCCTCCCCAGACTGCCTCCCCTCTGTTGAGTGTGCCTGCGGGTAGAGTGTTCTGGGGGTACGATCACTGATATGAGAGATGATATCAGAGATTAGTTAACCGTATGGGCTGGGTCCCAGGGGAGGTGTGTGAAATGAATCAGATTAAACAAAATTGATAATGTGAATGCTTAATCAAACAGACAAAGGTAGTCTGCACAGCTAATTAGGGGCAAATAGAGCGTCCCTCTTGTACCTCATTTAACTGACAAATTGTGCAGACAGTTTTAATGGGAGTCTGTTTAGCAAAGAGAAGGCTGTATCGTTGACAGCTTGGCGAAATGTGGTTTCTGTAACACCACATGATGCTTATGGAAATGAGGCTGGTGCAGCTGAGCTCTGAGCAGTCTTGGGTTGTGCAAATCACAGCAAACCAGACCTTTCACAACCCGCTGGTCAGGGCATTCTTAAAGGCAAAGAACACGTTTTAAAATTTTAATATTTGAAGAGGTCGAAGGGTTTAAAGTTAACATTCTTTTAAATGTGACATTACCAGATTTGATGCAAAAATCAAAATGAGTATGATGTCCTGACAGGAAAAGCAGAGTCACCATTTATATAGAAAAGAAACTATGGCATTTTGCTAGGCACACAGACCTAGACCAAGGAAGATAACATGGGGAAAGTGGACTGGCCCAAAGTTCAAAAGTGCATCAAGAATTTTTACTGTGTCATAAGCAATGTCTAAGTCTATTCCTTCCATTCTGCCTCCTGAACCTCAATAAGCCCCATTTCTCCTTGTTTTTCAGACGAAACTACCTCCCTTTCTTCACGCTGGCTTGTCTTTGGATTTGTCACGTGGTTGAAGAGATTTCACAGTACAAGCATGCTCTCGGGAACTGAGAGTGTGTGCTCAGCTGGTGTTGGTCTCCAGGGTTACAGTGTTCGGAAACGGTAACATGTGAGTCTCACGGTGCACACTGCCGTAGTCCGCATCATTTGCCGCTTTGAAAATGTGGGAAAGAATAAACAAGTATTCATGTGGGGACGGAAGCTCTAAGGAGCTTTCCTGTGGGCCTGAACTCCTAAAACTGTGTGCACTATCCAGCTGCAGAGGAGGACGTAACGCAGGGACAAGCAGAGGCAAATTTTGTGTTCACCTGTGTCTCAGTGTCAGCATGGCATTGTCTGTGTGCAGAGACTGGAACGTGCTATTGGATTTACACAGTAGAGTTGAACAGCCTCCTTCTTGGGTACCAAAGCATCGCTTACAGCATCCACTCTACTGAAGGGGAGAAGGCTATGCATGAAGAGTACTCATTTAATGAAGTGATATTTGTGACCAACTCCACCAGTTGGACATGGTCCTTTTTGGAAAATGAACAGTTTTGCATAAAATGGTCCATTAGTGTCAATGGAGGGGTTCTGACCTCTTCTCACAAAGCACAAGGCTGCTCTGAAAGCCTAGTCAAGTGGAACCTCTGGGGTTGGGTTGGAGCTCAAAACTGTGCCTCACTATCCCAGGGGACTGCCCTGCACTAGAATGCATTAAGAGAAAGCCAGAGTAACTTTTCATTTTGTTAATAGGCTTGGCAAAGCTGTTTACGTGGTTTAACTCATCAATAAATTCATCTTTCACAAATTATTTACAGAGTCTGACTTAATGATTTAAACCATGGCATGTTTTACCACACTCTGCTACTCTGAGAGGCTGAGGTAGGAGAATTATAAGAAATAAAAAATTATCAGAAAACTACACACATGTTCCAAACTATATCAGTGCTAGCACAGATCAAACTCTTATAAGCTTAAGCAGTGGATCTATACAACTGAGTAGTTGGCAAAACATATCTTCTGAAAAAGTGAGGAAAGCTATTTGAAATCACTATGGAAATAACTTTCAGATTTCCTTATATTTTGGTGTTTGAATTTAGTAAATTAATTGGTTTTTCACCCTGTTTTTGTTTGTTTGTTTTTGTTTTTTAAGACAGGGTTTCTCTGTGTGGCCCTGGTTATCCTGGAACTTTGTAGACTCTGAAATCTGCCTGGCTTTGCCTCCTAAGTGCTGGGATTTAAGGCACTGCCACCACCCACCTAAGTGTGGTTCTTTCTAAAAGGAGAAAACGTGGAAAATATTAAAGAAATTTAAAGAACTTACAAAGAAAAATTACTGGCTGGCATAGAACTCACAATGTCTGATGACTTCAAATTTCTGATAATTCTCCTGCCTCAGCCTTTCAGAATAGCAGAGAGACTGGGACTGGAATTCCAGACATCTACTCTACCCAACTTTAATGAGAAACTGTTCATTCTGTTCCAGTCAGTGCCTTGCCTTCAGAGTAGTTCTTGATCGTGATAGCAACTTTAAAAATTAAAGCTGTGGGAAGTTTATTCTTAAGGGGATATTGTTTGCACATGGCCAGCAGCAGGCCTCTTTAAATTCAGAGACACATGATTCAACTTCATCACCAGGCTTGTTTGCCTTTCCAGGTAGACAAAGCCACTGAGTAGGAAAGACCCTTGGAGTCTTGCAGACTGACTAGAAATTAGAAGGAAGAAGCAGGGACAGAGTGGATGAACGAACACTTACCAAGATCTGCATTGCCAGGGTGTCTTAGTTAGGGTTTTACTGCTGTGAGCAGACACCATGACCAAGGCAATTCTTATAAGGATAACACTTAAATGGGACTGGCTTACAGGTTCAGAGGTTCAGTCCATTACCAAGGTGGGAACGTGGCAGCATCCAGGAAGACATGGTACAGGAGGAGCTGAGAGTTCTACATCTTCATCTGAATTCTGCTAGCAGAATACTCACTTCCAGGCAGCTAGGGCGAGGGTATTAGCACCCACTCCTACAGTGACACACTTACTCCAACAAGGACGTACCTCCTAACAGTGCCCCTCCCTGGCCCAAGCATATAGAAACCATCACACAGGGTAATGGTGAAATAAGCAAGAACCATCACTGAATCAATTTTAAAAAGAAAATAAGAATTCTATATAACTTAAAGCAAAATGAGATTGGGAAATATTTGTATTTTTCCTATTCTTTTACTTTGTTCAGATTGCAACAAATACTTGTGAGAAGCCCCTTGAGGAAGGAGAGTTTTAACTGGGTTCGCGCTTCAGAGGGTTTCAGACCATCCTGGTGGAAGGCATTGAGGGTTGTGGGAAAGCAGCTCCTCCAGGGTGCAAAGGGTTTAACTCTCCTATTGTTCACAGCTCAGAGGTCATGAAGTAGAGAGACCTTGCAGAAGTCCTCAAGAACTACCAGGGCGCCTACCACACCGAGCAAGGGCTCCACAGCCTTCCCCAAACAACTTAAAACGAGGACCAAGTATTCAAACACATGAGTAGGAGACATTTTACATTTAACATTCCCTAAAACAACACTTCCATCAGCGGGACCCCCACATTGCTGCCAATGAGAAGACAAAGGTAGTCAGAATCATTACGTAAGCTAGGCTAACCCTCTCTCTTCCGACCTCTATTTTAATTTACTCATCTTTCCATTCACTGCATGGCTTCTCGTTGTACAAATCTAAGCATTGTTTATACAACTTAGCATCTGGTAATTTGATGGTAGTTTCATTGTAAACATCCTCCATTTGGTATCTTAGGTCTGAATCCCGATGATGGAAAAACACGTAGGTGACAGAGTAGAAATCTAGGGGCCTCCACTTTGAGTGCAGATTTAACTGGCATGTAAACATAAGTGATTTGTAACTACTTTTAATCACAGTTGGGAACTATAGGTTCTATTAAATAAATGGTAGTAAACGGTTATAGTTCACTGTTTAGTTTTATTTTCTAAATAATAATCAAAATTTTGGCTAATGTTTTCAAAAGCACTAAAACATTTATGTGCTTCTAAAAGTATTTTAAATCAAATAATTTTCAAGTGACTACAGGGGAAAAGCATACATCAAGAGTTATCTCTGGAAAAAAAAGAGTTATCTCTGTTCCTTCAAATATCAGCTTGCTGAAATGGTCTTTTATCTTTACAACTTATTTGGCACCAATATTAATATTCATTTCAGTAGAGAAGTTATTCAACAGTTATCAGTTTTGTAAACATTACTATTGTTTAATTATCTTCATCTCAATTTTTTGGCTATTTATAGTTGTTTCAGATAAGTTTGAAAAACTCACATAAATATGTCAGTTAGGTTGAATTTTAAAGAGACTTGTGATGCAGCAGCCAGTGACAATAATAACAAATTCT
>NW_021605225.1:991172-1054349 GCF_004785775.1 Grammomys surdaster | reverse complement strand
GCAGCAGCCAGTGACAATAATAACAAATTCTATCAAGTAATGTAACTGCCATTTTCAGGGTCAGAAATATTCTTCCATCATCTGAAATGTATTCTTCTACCATCTGAAATGACAAGTCATTCTGTACATCTTTCTTTTTCTTCTTTCTCTCTCTCTCTCTCTCTCTCTCTCTCTCTCTCTCTCTCTCTTTCTTTTTCTTCTTTCTCTCTCTCTTTCTTTCTTTCTTTCTTTCTTTCTTTCTTTCTTTCTTTCTTTTTTTTTCTTTCCTTTCCCTGGATGCTTCTCAGTTTTCAACACCAGCAAATGTGAAGTTGTCCCTGACGATTTCATCAGTGTGGCAGGTCGGAGGCGAAGGCGTGTGCTTGAGCTAATTGATAAACTTCTCCTTTTGATGGTCAGGGTTAGCCTTCTGTCCAGCCACACAGTCTATTGGTCCTGCAAGGCACCAAGATTTCCTTGTGGAATTCTAGCAGATATTGGAAATTGTGGTGGCAAATTAGTGGGGGTCACAAACCAGAAGTGACAGCTCCAGAGCCCGGATGGGGGGAACGTCGCAATCCCTTGCCCACAGCAATTGGCCAGGCTTATCATATGGAGTAATGACAGCAGATCTGGGGGAATAATGGGCACCAGATGTTATCGCTTTGTAGGCAAGGGTTCTCCAGGGACCACGCCATGACAGGAAGGCTCCCTAAAAACAGAAAAGAGAAGCTGCAGCTTATTAATCAAACCAGAAACTGGATGTGACCATCTACTCCTTCCTGTGCTATGGTTTCTTACTGCTGTTAATGAGTAGAGGAATAATTTCTGAGACAGAGTGCCATCTATATATTCTTATCAGTTGTTATCTGCTATCTTGTTATGTGTTATGTGTTTCCCAGATTAAATCTCACTTGATTCAACTGCATTTCAGCAGTGATATATTGGAGATTGTCTTCATTAAATCTTTGATTTTCCTTTATCTTATTTTTTCTAATTATCTTCCACTTTAAGATTTAGTTTTTGCAGATTGTGTCCTAAAAATAAGAAAAACAAAACAACAACAATAACCAGAAAACCCAAAGTTGAGGCAAATCATCACTTCTTTAAACATTGTTTATTATTCATTGTTTTAACTGTATGCACTTCTGGATACAGGGTGATAATTTTATACATGGTTGAAATATATAGTGATTAAATGCTTCTTCTTTCTGTCATCAGCAAATGTGAAGCTGGCTCGGACAATTTCCTCGGTGTGGCAGAAGGGAAGTAGTTAGCTTTTCTGTCTTTTTAGACATTTAGATATTTGCTGACTAACATGTAATAATTGTGTGTGCTTATTATAGTGTGATTACCTCATGGTGCATCATTATATCATACATAGAGACTAGCCAAATCATCATAATTGAGATTATAATTTCCTGTTGTCTTTGAGTACTTCTTTTCGAGTTATTCATAAAATAAACAATGGCTCACTGTGAACTGCGCTCACCTCATTGTTGTGAAGAACACTAGGGCTTTCTGCTACTTATGTTTTGACACCCATTATCTGACCTGTCCTCTGCCCTCTGCACACCCTCCTCCAGACACTACTGATCATTATTCTACATTCAGAGAAATGGTTCAAACATCTGCGTGTAAGAGAGTATGTAGTTTTGTCTGCATTTGATTTCTGTTTTGACAGTCCTTATCCACCCTTCTCCTATGCCCCTCCCACCTGCTTCCCAGACTCACTCTTCTACATTCAGATTTACCTCGTCCTGGCAGGCTAATGACATTGAGCAACTCTCATAAACATGTTTTCCGCTTCATTACTTCATCTGAGCAATGTCAATCATATCTATCCTTGTTTTTTAATTGAGCTTCTAAACTTTCTGTTACTGAGTCTGTTGAGCCCCTCACAACATCTAACAAATCTTCATGCTTCTTGATAGTTCTCCAAGGATAGTCTGAGGTACCTCAAATGTAGCTCCTGAAAACCAAACTGATCCAATTTTTGCATATTACACTGTGGTCTAAGTGAAGCATTTACCTAGACCTAGGATTATCTTGTTCCTGTGTCTTTCTCAGTCCTTGTCCTCATTCTGTCCCCAAGAGACAGTATTGTCTTTATTCATGCTCTCTCTCTCTTTCTTCCACTTGTTTTTTTTCCCTTTTTACTGCTGCTGGTTTCTCATCAAATACTCTGATACATGGAGAACTACTGTAACCTCCAAAACAGCTTTGCTTCCTGTCTCTCCCTTCCAGTGTGATCTCACGGTAGGGTCAGAATGAGCTTCACATTCCTCACCACCCTTAGCTCCAGCCATGCTCACCTCTTGATCTCCATGCCACTGGCTCCATTAAAAGGGGGGAAGGCAAGTCTGGAACCAGAAACTGCTTAAAGGCTCTTAAAAAAATCACGGGGCAGAAGTGTGGATATAGTTCAGTGGCAGAGCACTTACCTAGCATACATAATGGCCTACAATCCTCAGGCCTGCACATTTGAGAGAGAGAGAGAGAGAGAGAGAGAGAGAGAGAGAGAGAGAGAGAGGAAGAGGGGGAGGGGGAGGGGGAGGAAGAGGAGGAGGAGGAAGATATTCTGGGGAAGAACTCATATTTAAAGTTACATATATATAATTATATATATATATATATATTTGCCATTTTCTTAGTAGTAAGTATACATTTTAGATGAGATGACTCCAGGAGCACCAGTAAGAAAAACATTTCATATCTGCACAATGTTTACTGGTATCAAACACTGTCTGAAACTTTATCAAGAAGTTAGAGTTATTGACTCTTTTAAATATTGTCATGGAAAATCTCAAGTCCTTCATTATGGAAAATTTCAAACAAAGTCATATAAACAAAGCCATATGCTTTTATATTCCCACAAACCAAACTAACAACTGCAAACTCGAGAGAGACCCTATACCAATTTTAGCTCATTTCCTACCACATGTGTCCCAGGTAAGCAAAAGCTCAGATAATACGTCATTTTATCTATCCTAGCTTTATTCTAAAGATGATGGAACTAAGGTATATAGACGTTAAGCAACTTGTTAAAGGTCACACAGCAAGTGAGTGGCAGAATCCAGATGTGAACTTCTGTACGTTTGAGTTTATGCTCTGATGTGTTGTATCAATATCCTGTATAGCACTAAGGGTCTTTATATGCAGTACGGCCAAGTGGACCAACCCAGGGACAGATATATTGGGATAAAATGACATATTATCTGAGTTTTTCTTTAGGTAGAGAGATTAAAAGGTGGGGGAATGAGGAGGATGAAGGAAGGTCTGGAGAAGCAGGAGAAGAAATTGGTAAGAAGTTGAGAAAGTTCTCGGAGAAGGTAGAGTGTTTGGCTCAGATAAAAGATGGGGCCATAGGAAAATGCAGAGTTATGTGGGTTGGATGAGGAGAAATGGGAAGTAGAAGGAAGTAGAAGATGTGATGGATGAGCAAGCTCCTGCCAAGCCCCGTCATGACAGGAGAAGCTTGCCCCTTTAGCTTTTCCTGAAAGCCCCTTTCTGTCATTGCCAGTTGTATGGCTTCCTGCCCTGTCTTTATTCCTAAATTAGGATTCAGAAATTAGGAAAGAAAATTATTTTCACATTAGCAACTCATTAAATAGCTCCACACTTGTAGCTGAATCTCTGTTGGCCCCACTGCAATGGTTTTATACAACTAAACTCTGAGACTTAGAGGAGGCATTGTCAGCCAGGGCTTTAGGAAGGGAGCCCTTCTGTCATGCATATGGGTAAGTAGGTGAGGGGTGGGGCTGTGTCTCAGTCATCCATCATAGTCCGTCAATGTCAATGCCACCTGCCGAGACACAGCCAATGGGGCAGTCAGTCACCCAGGCCTGACAGCTGGCCAATCAGTCTCAGGTGGGAGTTCTGCTGGCTTTTTAAAGTATAGTTTCTGTTGTTGTTGTTGTTGTTGTTGTTGTTGTTGTTGTTGTTGTTTTAACTACCTGTGAGCTCTAGGAAGATGTCCGTCCTCAGAAATGGATAATAGTTTTATTCCCCTTCACAAAGTTGGTCAAAGTCAGGCTAATCAATGGCGGATTTGACCAGTCCTTATCTAAAATTATGACACATCATCAAAGAAGAGCAAATAACAGGCAGTTTAGGAAGGAAGCCATAGCAGACACTTTTAGACAAAGCATAATGTTTATTTTAATGTCAAGGCTTTAGCATCAAGCAAGACTGAATCACAGCAATTGACCAGTAGCTGGCTGCCATCAGTATCTATGAGGTAAGGCTTTCTGTCGTTTACTATCTTTGCCTCTGAAACATTAAATGGAACCTCCTTTTTAAAGCTGAGGCCTATCTGTTAGACCTTGATGTAAAATAAAGTTGATAAGTAAGTATGTATTTGCTATGATGATACAGACCACCATAATTATCTCCCAGACTATGATATTTGCTTTAGTTTCCACCAAAGAGTTCATAACAGCACATATTATAACACTTCAGGAATTTTTTTAGTCGTTTCCTGCCATAAAAAGATGAAACCACAAAATCAAAGCAGAGTCAAAGTCTTCCTTCTGTCAGTGTGCTTGGTGAAGCATCTTGTTATAGCAGGTACCTCAGTTTTCTTTAAATAAATAAAAGATTTCCTGGACAATCTTTAAGTCAAGATATGTTTTTAAAAGTCTTAAATTCTTAATATGAACTTCAACAAGCAAATCAAACAAACAAACAAACAAACAAACAAAAAAACCTATAGGAGAGTAGACAGAGCAAAGCAAGTTCCCTGTTCCCTGAGTGCAATATCATTTTAGCAAATGTTGAATCACAGGCAGAGATTTTTTCCTTAGAACAATTAGTAAACTAACATGTATCCTCATAGGGGGACTTTCATGCTGAACGTGGAAGTGATTAGCGAGGTGTGTGAGCCTTTATCTGAGAGACTATCCTCCAGCAGCAAGGACCCTAAAAAGATCTCATTGCGTCTAGCCAATTTTCCACAGCCTGATTTACCACATCTCTCCTGTCCCTCAGAAAGGACAGTCCCCAGCACATTGGAGAAAATAGAAGTGGAAAATATGCACATTTATTTTATTATTTTTGAAACTTTAATATCTGTGTACTGTAGTTACATAATTCTATCCTTCCTCCCCTTCCCCTAACTCCTGTACCCCTGACTTCCTCTCAAAATCGTGACCTCTTCTTCTGATTGTCACACACAGCATGCATGCACACACACTCACACAGGCACACACACTCACACAGGCACACACACACACACACGCACACACACACACACACACAGAGTTTATTTACCATTGCCCATTTGCACATGCATTTAACTTTGATCACTTGGGATTGGTTGAATAACCTATCAGAGGCTTTATCTCTGAAGAAAACCAAATGTTTATTTCAAATTGGTATAGAAACATGCTCATGACATATCAAAACTTAGTTGTGGGAGAGAAATTTTGTATTAAATTGAAAATCACTGTCAGTATCAGAGACTACAAAACCCATGAAAGATGCTTTGCTGGCTGCCAATGTTCTTAGATGACTCCTAGCAAAACCGTCTTTTCTCCCTTGGTTTCATTTCTTCTGCGTTGTTCTTAATTCTCAAGCCTTATGCTACACTAACCTTTTAAGGCGTGAGTCTGGGGTGTTTCACACAAGTTCATATGTTGAGGACTTGAGTTGGTAGAAGTGGTAGTAGGTTGCCTGGTAGGCTGAGGAAAGTTATGAGGAACGAGTTGTTGGGAGTCAGGGTCTTGCCTTGTTTCTGGTCCTTTTGTTTCTAGGTTATTTACAAGGTGAGTAACAGCTGGCACATCCTCCTGATCATAGAGACTCGGCCTAATTTTTCCCACTTGCTGGCTGAAATCTCTAAGACCCACATTTCTAAGTCAGTCCCCAAAGATTTTGAAGCAGTAACCCTCAATTTGGAGTTTCAGGAACCTGAGTTAAGTTGTAATCACTGGTCCAGTATTACAGAGCCATGACAAGCCTAAGACTTAGCACTAGCTAGGAAATATGAATTTTAGGGATTAGGGTTGGGGCCCAGTTATCCTCAAGCTGCATCTCCTCCAACTCCTAGAATGGTTCAGCCCTCACATGTGGGCTTCTGTGAGACTCGACTCTAAGACCTTTCTAATCTACCCACAGGTCCATATGCCTCACCATCCCAAATGTACATTATATTTTATAATTTTGATTTTATAGTCCAGTCATCTAATAGAATCTGGGGGCTGATGAGAAACCACTCTGTGGTTCCATGTTCTGCACCACCACTGGAGTGATGAAATACCGTGGGGGAGGCAAAAAGTGTGAGTACTTGACTGTTTGACTGTGTCTACAGGTGGTTCGCTGTTGTCACTGCTGGGTTTTAGGGAAGTGCTGAGACATCGCTCAGCAGTGGGAAAACACAGCCTAAGATGAGGGAGGCAGAAGGTAGGGCTCCCTGACTCCTGGGAATCCAGTTACTGCTGGGGTGCCAAAAACAGAGGAGTTGGGAAGGAAGGATCGGGGTCCACAGGCTGTGACTAGGCTGAGACTGGAGCTTCCAAACTCCTGGACATCCAGGCACTCGAGGGCCCACGGGGCTGATTTAAGTTACATAACCAGGAGGAGTCCCAGTGAGGATCCAATATTGATGATGTCACAGAAGCCAGAGGTCTTGAACCAGACCAATGTCTCATTACAATGAACATTTGCAAGTGAAGATATGTGCACACAGGAACTTTATAACTTTAATTTTTTTCAAATCCTAATCTTAATTATGGTTCTTAAGCATTTTAACATTCTTTATAGCCCACAACTCACCAGAGGTAGTGGAAAAGAAAGGATACAGGGGAAGGAGATCTGTTTAGAAAGGTTCTTTGGAGCAACTCTTGTCTGTGTTGTCTGGAATGTTCAGTTCACAGGTTAGCAGGCAGTGACAGCTCGATCCACTCACACTTCATGGATACACCAGCAGTCCAGTTTGGTAGAGTCGGGATAGCAAACAGGAATCAGCAGCAGCAGTGGCACTACCTAGCAGAGACAGCCAGGCCTCAGCCTCAGCTTGAGTCAGCAGGAGGGACCAGGAGGAACTCCAGGAGAAGTTCTCTAGGCTGTGCTTCTCTCAGTGAAGATCAGTGAAGATGTGAGACCCACAAGTGTTGCACACTGTACCAGCAAGCCAAACTCTGTCTTCATCACTCCATGGAGTCCTACTTAGACCCTCCAGACATCACTGGTTCTCCACGTGCCTTGCCTCAGCGCGTGCATCCAGTCGGTCTGAGTCTGCAGGGTCCTGACAGATGGAGTTGAACTACATAATGTAAGGCAGATCCATACAAGCATGTTGTTAGCAAAGACTCCTTCATCATGTGTCCGTTCTCGTGCTTGCTTTGACTGAACATCTTCTCTCTTGTATCAGTGAAATGTTCCTTCTATCTACCTCTCTTGTATCAGTGAAATGTTCCTTCACAAGTCTGTCTTAGTCTTTTACCTGTGTCCACTTCAAGAAAACACTCCTTCATACGTTTGCTCCAGCAAAACATCATCCAACACAACTGACTCTCCAAAGAACCCTTAAATTTTCACTTCAGGACAAACTATGGGACACACTGTGACACATTACAGCTTCCAGGATGAGATGTTTTCTATGCATTGTCTTGTTGTTGTTGTTGTTGTTTGTATTGTTTGTGTGATTTTTATTTCGGCAGGTTGCAAGGGCAAAGAGTGGGCATGAGGGGAAGGGGAGATGAGCAAGACTGCCTGATGTGAAAATCACAAAAAGTGACTGAGTAAAACGTTTCTTCTTTTTTTTTTTTAAATTAAAATCAAACAATATGTTCCAAGGGAAGATCATTTTCAATATATGTTAGAGTTCTCCATGCTGAAAGTCATCGTACCCAACTGAAGTTGCCTGAAATTAAACTACAGGTAGATAGGTTCTTTAGGTATAGATGCTTAATTTAGGATTCAAGAAATCTTACCAAGCTCCTGGTTCCATCTTTTCCAGAACTTTCTCAGCTCTGTATTTCCTCCTTTTCAGACTGGATCTGTTCTTGTAGGAAAATGGTAGCCATGGTCACATATCTCAAACATGCACCTACTCTTTCCAGGAAATATAACTGTACTCTGGGGACCTACCTTGCTCATTGGACCTAGTATCTGGATTAATCACTGTAATTCATAAAAAGTGTATTGGTGCTTATAAACAAATAACCAGGGAGAGCTTTAAAGCTACTTAACAGGATAATTTAGAAATAAAGATTTCTACATCAGTGAAAATTTTACTTGTATGCTTATGTTTGAGAAAAATGGACAACCAGGTAGGAAAATGATTGGTATGATCTAATGGTGAAAAAATAAAGAATTCTGGCAATGTCTGTTAGGGCTTTTTTCTTGTTGTTTCTTTTTTTAAGATAGGGTCTCATATAGTCCAGGCTGTCTTTAAACTTGTTTTGTGGCCAAGGATGATCCTGAATTTTGATTCTGCTGTCTCTGCCTCCTGAATGCTGAGCCTTCATGCTTATGTCACCAACCCTGGTTTAGGAGGTGATGGCAACTGAACCCAGATGGTGCATGCCAAGCAAGTACTCTACCAACTGAGTTGACCACCGTTATATACAGATCATTTATTGCTTCTCTATATGGTATCTCTTTTGTCGGTTTTAAGGCAGGACATTTGTCACACAGACATTTGTCTTTAGGTACTTCAGAGACTAACAGAGGGTGATAGTCTCAGGCTTTATGGTTAGCTGTGGAGGTGAAGGAAGAAGCTCTAATTTCTGTGATCCATCTCAGAGAAGAGGAATTTTGCTTTCTATGACCTACCTCAGGGAGAAGTGGGAGTGGAGGACTCAGGGAGAGCTGCTAATCTCTAATTCTCTATCTCATTGCAAAGTACCCAGCACATTAAAGCACTAGTGTATAGAATATCATTTTGTGAGCCCCGGTGGCATGAGGTATGAAAGACTCTAAGTATCAAGAATTATCCATGGGCCTTTTGGCTGGGGCAGACACCTAGCTGGTCTGCTCCCGTGAAGATATTATATTCTGAGACATCCTAGAGAAGCCACTACACTCAGAGCAGCAGGTAAGAACCCTCTCCCACTACCCTACACCCCAGAGCTATAACTGGGAGCCAGGGTTGCTCAGGAGCCATCAGCCACTCAAACCTCACCTCTCTGGAATACCATTTCCCTTCCGCCCCTCACTTGGTCCTTTTGGCTGGGGCAGAATTCTATCAGACCTTCAAGGAAGACCTAATACTAATTCTCTTCAAACTATTCCACACAATAGAAACAGAAGGAACATTACCCAATTCGTTCTATGAAGCCACAATCACGCTGATACCTAAACCTTACAAAGACCCAACAAAGAAAGAGTACTTCAGTCCAATCTCCCTTATGAATATAAATGCAAAAATACTCAATAAAATTCTCGCAAACAGAATCCAAAAACACATCAAAACAATCATCCATCATGATCAAGTAGGCTTAATCCTAGGAATGCAGGGATGGTTCAATATAGGAAATCTATCAACATAATCCACTATATAAACAAACTCAAAGAAGAAAACCAGATGATCATCTCACTAGATGCTGAGAAAGCATTTGACAAAATTCAACATCCCTTCATGATAAAAGTCTTGGAAAGATCAGGAATTCAAGGCCCATACCTAAACATAGTAAAAGCAATATACAGCAAACCAGTAGCCAACATCAAACCTCGTCCCAGCCTCATTTTCCTCCTGGTGCGTGGTGATGGAAGATCCACAAGGTACTCGCAGCTGGTAGAGGAAACACATTAGAAATTCATTTTTCCTGTCATAATAACAAAGTGGGGAACGGCAGCCTAGGCATAGTTTTGTGTGGGAAAACCCACAGAAAGGGACAGCTGAAAGAAGCTGTGCTTTTCTCTGATTTTTTTGTCAGGGAGAGCCATCCTCAAAGGACTGGGAGAAAAAGAAAAAAGAAAGAACGGGGAAAAACCTGTTGCTTTTGGTCATCTCATTTTTAGGGGCAATTTAGTTCTGTTCTCCCACCCTTAAGCCCTGTTTTTGCCAATGGATGTGGGAACACCTGATCCAGAGTCCTGGGGATGGAATTTCTTTAAGCTCAAGTCTCTTATACAATAACAGCAGCTCGGGTAACTGTATAAGTTGTTCTTCTTGATTTGCCTTTGGAAAAATTGCCCGCTAACATTACATTCGGGTTTGTCTCTTAAGTCCTAGAGATGTTAATTTAATTAGAGGGAAATTAAGGGGAAGGGAAATGAGATCCTCTTTCAGAATAAATTAATCAACAGAAGCCAGTGACGTAAGCACACGAACGTGAGCATGCTCAGCAACAGCTTTGCATAAACTTGGGAGCATAAGGATCGAAGTCTAGGTCCTAAACAGGCAAGATGATGCAATCCAGCTGTACACAAACCAACAAGTACCAGCTCGGGTGCCTTCCTCAACGCGTTGCTCAAAGCTTCATGGCTTGACATATGAGGAAATAGATTTAACAATATGTTATTTATTTATTTATTTTTAATATGAACACACTATCAGATCCCATTACAGATGGTTGTGAGCTACCATGTGGTTGCTGGGGATTGAACTCAGGACCTCTGGAAAAACAATCGGTGCTTTTAACCACTGAGCCATCTTTCTAGCAGCAATATAAGTTAGAGTCAGTTTTCATGCTAATAAGAAAAGCAATACTAAAATACTTCCCCATCCCCAAGCTAGAGACCCTCACTCTTGCCAGGCAAGTACTCTACCACTGAACTAAATCCCCAACCTCCTGAAACATCTAACTATGAGGCAACTTGAAGAAGGAAAATATTTTAGAATCCTCAAGGAGAAGGAATGTTCAAAAGGGGCAGACTTCCTTCCCCAGAGCACAGGGCCTCCTGGATGTTCGCGATGCTTTCGGGAGCTTACAGCAACCTATTCTATCTTACCTAAAAGAGAAAAGAAAACATTTAATGTTCTAAAGTCATTAATATCATTGGGATGAGAGAGTCTCACAATAGTCCAAGATAGCGGAGTCTAGAAAAGCATTGATATGGCTCAGGAGCTGCTCCATAACCCTGCCACCTGTTTTATCCCTCCCTTGTAGGTGTGAATTAATGCCTGAGCCTTAGTTCCCTGAGTGCAGTGTCAACCAGCAGGGGCTGCTAGAGAACGGCCCAGGCCTTCTGTCTGTGCAGAGTCAACTGCAGGAGCAGAAGACAGCAAGTCCCAGAGAAACAAGCCTTGGTGAGGTTAGGGGTTGGTAGCTCACATAGCACAATTCTGACTTGACACTGAGACACGAGCTCTTCTGAGTGGGGAGTGAATATATGACAAGCAGCTTTCCTTATTTGCGCTTCTCTGAGTCTTCCTGTGCCAGTTCTCCTGTGGACTCAAAGCCTCAGGAGTCTGGTGAGGTGGACTACTATGGGGTGGGGGTGGGGGGTGTCCAGCTTTGATTGAAGTCATTCTCCCAAGGATTCCAGTCCATCTCTGGGTGAAAAGCTGAATCTTAGTCTGCTCCTACCGGGTGAGTTTTGCATTTTCTTTTGTGCCAGTTTTTAAATGAGCCAAGGTTTACTTTGTAACATTAGTCAGACATAAGAACAGGCCCTCTGGAGTAAGCTCACTACCAACAAACAAATGAAGACCTTGAGGAGGTTCTAGGCATTAATGCTGTTGCTCTCTGGTGATAGTTTCAGTAAAATGTCCTTTGAATGTCTGCCACTCTCAGACACAAAGGGCAGTTCCAGGCAAACTCTTACTTGAGGTGGCATTTACTGTATTGCTGAGACCTATTGGGTTAAAGGGTCTCGTTGTTGTTGTTGTTTTGGGTTTTTTATTGTTTTGGGTTTTGTTTTGTGCATGCACGTGTGTGTGTGGTGTGTGTGTGTGTGTGTGTGTTTTCTGGCCCAATTGTAAATGTTTTGAATTTAAAAGACACCTAAATTCATTAAATGTGTGAAATGATGGGAAAAAACGTGTGAAATTGTAACAGTGGGTTTGTAGTTGATTAATAGAAATCTCTTCTAACAATCACCAGAACCTTCCGGGGGTCATTGGAACTGAGCAGCTGTAGAGACAGCAGGAGCGGGTTAGACACTGCCCAATGAGGGCTCATGGAGTTCCAGACAAGTGGGCAGAGGCCCATGCACTCCGGGCTGGGCTGGCCTCTGGGAGAAGCTGGCTGCAAGGTCAAATGAATATGCAGATTCCCGGCAAGGTGCTGCCTTGCCCTGAAAGGGCTCCTTTTAAAGATGTATGAGGGCTTCAAAGTGGATGAAGTCACCAGGAACAAGCTGGTCACCTCGGTCCTGGGTAAACTGCTTGTCCAGGGACTGACTCTAAGCTTATCTGATTGTGCCATGATCAGAGCTTGGTAATTTGATGTGTGGCAATAACTGTAGGGAATCTTGAAATGGGTTACTTAATGAATGCAAAATTTGGCAATTGATGGAAATGTCTGGATCCCATTTGCCACCCTGCCCCCATACAGACCAGCCCTGACAAGGGCAAGGAGGGGAAATGAAAAATCACTTTGGGGAGAACTTTTTCCCCATGATTTTTTTTCTCCACCCACCCTAAACCTGTAGTGTCTTTGAAACCCTGCTGCAGGCTACCATTCTTAAGTTAAAGGAGTTTTGCTTTCGAAGAGGTACAAAGGAAACATCAAAGAAAGTGTCCTGGTAGTGACATAAGGACAGAATAATGGTGACCTAGCAGCTAGAGTCTTGGCCAAATGCTGAAAGTAATTCACGCCACTCACTAACAATGGGGGATGTGTGACAATGATATATACCAGGAGACAAGGACAGCCACTTTGCAGGGCTTCGATGCCCCACAAACCCAATTGTAGGCAGATCAATACTGTCATAAGACAATTATCAAAGACCATCACCACATCATATTTTCATACCATAAGCAGCTCAAGGCGCCAGGGATGGCTTTCCTACAGAAAGCACACAGCATAACTTTGAAGGGTGTGAAATTGCAATGATTAATAATTATAGTTATTAGCACATGTGCCAGCTGCTCGTGTATGGTTTATCCCTTGATTGATGGTGCCATAAATGCCTATCTATCCCTCTGACGCTGACTCAAGGGGGCACACAACCGTGGGCAGAATGAGTCCCTCTTTGCCAGGAGTTTCATCAAAATAAAAGAAAAAAAAAGTGGGCTTAAAAATCTCCCTGGATAGGGAGACACCTCGGTGAGAGGGTCTGCCTTTTGTTTGCCTGGCTGCTTTATGGGCCGCTGAAACCTGTCTGGTTAATGTTCCCGAAGCCTTTGAAGTTTGGACTGCAACTAACAAGAGGCTATAGTTTTCTAGGCCCCCTCACTCTCTGAGCTGTTGCCAGGCTGCGAACAATCAGTCTACATGTTACAGACAAACCCACTATGACCAACAATGAAACAGACAAAAAAAAAAAAAAAAGAAAAGAAAAAAAAAGAAAAGAAAACCCTAATCTTTGGGAAGCTGTGATCATCAGATGTAATTACAGATGAGGATTTCCCTGGGCTTCGAACATCTTTTGATGACTTCATATGCTTCTATACAGAATATCAAAATGTATTTTAAGATCTGGTTCCTTAGAAGGTATTGCCATCTTTAGGCTCAAAAGACCACTCCATACAATTCAAGTGAAAGCATATGAATTTCCTTTTCTGTACATTTTAAATCTTCTAAATCACGGATTATGGGGATCAGTCGCTACTCACAACTCGCACAGTGTTAACACTGCATGTTTGAGGAAAGAAAATGAGAGAGAGTAAGGACATTTGATCTTTGGCTTACCTTTCTTTTTCCAGCCCCATTAAAAGTAAGGACAAAGCACGCTGAGGATGCAGAAAGTTTGTTGTTGTTGTTGTTGTTGTTTTAAATTTCTGGGTCATCATTATTCAAGTCTATAGACATTAGAGAGCTAAACATTATACACTCAGAAGGAAATGCTTTGAAAGGCAGAGTAAAGCAAGCACATGGAACATAAAGGCTACAGAGCAAACCTAAGCTTGCTAAAGATGACAGAAAATGTCCTCAGGAGAGTCCCCCCAACAGGCATCAAGAAGTCTTTCCTTCCTGACAAGTTTGTGGTTCCCTCACCCACCCTCAACCCTGAGCTACATGGAAACCCCACAGGTAGTACAGAAGAGGTTAGGGCTCATGCCCCTCTTTCCTGAATCCAGAAGCTCCCCATTCTGAACCATCACCAAGATAGGAGGGCTGTTTACATTGCTAATAGGTCAATTCAATTCTGACAGACCATGCCAATACTTAGAGACCTTTCAGAATGGTATACACTGAAGTGTAGCACTCTAGAATAGGGGTATAGAATTCAAAGTCACATTGTGTGGTTAGAATCCCCCACAGAAAACAAACAAATTGAAAACATCAGCAGCTATAGCCATGGTTCATTTCAAGGCAAAGGGGTGCTCAGTGACAGTTTTGAATGTAAGTTAGAAAAGACTGCCAAACATCAGGGTTTTAAAATTGTCCCAAATAAGGACACAGTGCTTGGAACTGACATAGACTTATTTCTAAACTTCAAAAAGACGGAGCTAAGGAACACGCTAGGGATAAGTTTCAGACTCAGCAATATTGAAGCCCAGATATTTTGAAAAGAGATATTTAAAGCAAGTAATACTGCCAGAAAAATAACTTTACTCACTAATGTATACATCAGCAGGTCTCAACCTGTGGATTGTGACTGCTTTGGGGGTGGGGGATAGAACAACCATTTCACAGGGGTTGCATATTAGATATCCTGCATATCAGATACTTACATTAATATTTATAACAGTAGCAAAATTACAGTTATAAAGCAGCAAAAAATAATTTTATAGTGGGGTGGTCACCACAGCATGATGAACTGTATTAAAAGGTCACAACATTAGGAAGGTTGAGAAGCACTAATATAGAGGAAAGTGAGAAAGTCTTTGACCCAACATTTGACAAGTGAAATATAAGCAATGTTCACCGTTTGAACTGATAAAAAGTTTCCATAGGATTTCATCCAAGATGAATGACTCCTCCATGTGTGATAAAGTTACAAGCATCTATTTTAAACAGTGTTTTGAAGGCAAATCAAGAACAGATCACTATATTAAATACCATTTCTAGTTGCAAGAAAAGTCAGAAAACACATTCAAAAGCAAAAGGTAATTTTTATGAAAATCAACTTGATAGTGAAAAATATATTATTGGAAATATTTAAAATTCAAATCTGGTCAAGTGATAAATAATTTTTATTTGCTTAAATATGCCCAACAAAGTTATATACTAATGATTTATTATTTAGTGATTATAATAGTCATTTATGTAAATTTAAAAATCAGTTTAAAACAAAAAGCGCTTGTTCAAATAAAAATTTGAACAAAAACCCTTGCTCTCTTTAAAACTCATGGCCTCTTTTGCTTTAATTGTAAACACACACACACACACACACACATATATATACATATACATACATACATACATTCCTTTAGGCTAATCACCAGTTCACAGCATTGCTGAGTCTGAAATTTATTCAGGTCCCTAACATGTTCATTAGTTGCATCTTTTGAAAGTCTAGAAATAAGTCTATGTCAGTTCTCACCACTGTGTCCTTTGGATACATTCATAGTGTCACCTTGGAAGGCTTTCTTGGAGAAATCATACCAGTATCTAGGTCCACTGGTGGTGCATCCTAGAGTCAGGCTCTGTAAGGTGGATTTAATGAAATAAACCTAATCCACATGTCAGAAGTAATTTTGGGTGACAGAATAAATCAAATCTAACATCAGTTCTGACACAATTGGCATATCTTTGGTAGAAAAGGTTTGGGATTGGCGTCAATCTCTATGAGCAGCCAGATTTTCTTCGAGTTGCCAGAAACTGATCTCCAACTGTTTTTACATGTGCTTGGAACTTGAACCATACACATGTGGCCATGGGGTATGCCAATCAATATGTAGTTAGGAATTTTGCTACGGAGGACAAGAGTAGGCATTACTTAGGGGAAGGTGTATACTGTAGAAGATTTTTTTCCTTGATCAAAGAAGTCATCATATTCTTGGGGAGTAAATAAAACTTGCACCGCTCTTGAAATCATAAAAATTATCAAAGGATAGATGGTTAATGTCAAATGAATGCACAGGAAAAACATGGTAACCAAGTTCTGAAGATTCAAAGGTCAGATGAGAGAGGCCAAAGAAAGACTCATTGAGTTGATGAGATTTTGTCATGATCCTAAAGGGTCATGAGAAGGCTTTGATGGGCAGAGGAGTGCAGAGGGGGCTAACAGTGAAAGAAGAGGGTGATTTGGAGCATAATGACATGATATGTAAAGAAGGGTGGGCACCAAGGCAATCGTTAAACCAAAAGCAGATCCTAGATGGCAACCTACATGAATACTAAGTGTCAGAAGTGCACAGTCTTAAGCTCTGTGTAAATTCAACTCTGTGCTTCAGTGAAACTACCACTGTTGATTACTCTGGATACTTTTCAAACCTCAAAACACTAGTGTGATCCCTCTTCAGTGTTTTAGGTATCTCAGGATAACAGTCTATGTGCTTATTGTATTCTTGTGATTTAGGGGCTGACTCTTGGCTGTGTTGAGCTACCTCCTTTGGTACACATGTATGGCCACATTGAAAATGGCTGTGTCCACTCCCCTATTATTTGTCCAGGAAAGAAAATTATTTTTGTGTGGCAATAAACAAGAAAGAATGACTACAGTCAAGGAAGGAATGTTGATACGTCATCAGGAGTAAAGTGACTCCTTGTGATTTCACTTACATTTCCTCATTGGGTGTCTACAGGTGTGAATACCATAAGCATGAGGCACTGTACTTGGCAGAAGTTTAGCTTCTCATGAACTCTCTTTCTTTCTTATTTTTAGATGTTTAAATGATTTTGCACTCAATTATAAATGTAAATAAATATGTTTCTAAAGTACATAAACATAGTTCCTGCTTTCATATTTTCTTTTTTTTCTGAAATAAACAATTAAAATAATGCTTCTTAGTTTTTTTTTAAAGTCCTCCAATGAAGGACCTAGAATCTCTTTACCAGAACATCTCTAGCTCTATCTATCTCAAATCCCAGAAATATGGTATTCTACTCTGGCAAGTAGACTGGTCCTCAGGACAAAGAGAAGCCTTCTCCACTCCCTTCTTCTCCTATTCTTTCTTCTTTCTTCATCTTCTTCTTCTCTTCTTTTCTTCTTTTTCTTTTGTTTCTCTCCCTTCTTTTAGAAAATATTTGTATTTTTATTTGTGTGTGTGTGTGTGTGTGTGCGCGTGCGCACTCATGAAAGACAAGAGGATGTTAGGTCCCCTTGCAGGTAGTTGCGAGTTACCAGACATGGGTGCTGGAAGCCAAACCCAGGACTTTTGCCAGAAGAGAACAATACATGATTTTAACCTCTGAGCCATTTCCAACCCCAACTTTTTTCTTCTTAATAAGGAAATTCCTTCTTTGTTTTTGATATTTAAACCATGATGATGCGGCTCATGCTCTTTATCCTCAGGACCAGCAACAGATAAGATGCTGTTTGCTTTTCTTAGAGGCATCTTTTGTCATCTTTCTCTCCATGAATGCTAAACACCCATCCTTAAATGGCTCCTGATTATTCTTCAAAGAAGTCTTCTGAGTTGAATTACTCTTCGGGTTACTATTTAATCAACTTCATTATGTTTGTCCAACCCCCTAAAACAGCTGTGCAAACTCAAAAGCATTATACTTGTGCCTATAGTGATTTGCTTCGTCTTCATATCTCCTATTTTTATGTGAGACGTTAGATGGCTCCTCAGCAATGGCAATCCATCTACAGTTCACAGTGTGGTGGTTTTAATAGAGTTCTTATGTCATAGGTGATAAGATGTCCTCATTCTTGTTTGGTTCCCTTGCCCAACTTCTCTAACTATAATTGGGCTAATGTTCACTTCATAATATCATAATGGATTATTTTATTGCATTGTACTTTATAACTAGAAGGATTCAACATGTTGTCTAGTCTAAAGTCCTAACGATTCTCCATAATAATGCTTCTTCCAGGAGAGCGGGCAATGAAAGACAGAAACGACACGAGACAGTGGATTGACTCAGCTGGCAGTCAATCAAACAGTTAATAGCATAGCATCCTTCCATTGTTCTGATACAAGAGAAATTAACAAATATTATCAAGAGGCAAAAGAAGCCACAGCCAAGTATCTCATCATGTCTCTAGCATGTTTGGGGTGGGATTAAAATGTAGTACATGATCTTAATCCTGATGGTTGTACTGTTTGATGAAACACGCTGTGTAGGGAGTAAAGCAGGCCCTGAGTAAATGTATAAGGGATGAAGTCCTAAGTTATAATGGAGTACATTATAGACACAGATCCTAATGCTCAGACCCGTGGAAATTTTCGCAGTCTTCCTTTGGTCCATGTGGTCTAATGTCAACAGAGTGTACAGAAAACACGAACTGCTTCCTCCTTTTAGATTTTTACAGCTTGAGATTGCTGCCCTACAGATCCCTCCTACTGAGACTAGCTAACCCTTCTTGCTGTGCTACACATATTTGCTGAGGTCCTGGTTTGTTGTATGGTAGGTACCACCCCATCACAGTGAGCATGGTCTCACCTCATCCCAGCTTTTCTGTACATGTGTTTATGTGACTGTCATTTCTTCATCCCAGTCAGGTTTCCAGGACCACGACATGCAGGACACAGTTGTTTTGAGTTAATTTACATGTTATTGAATATATAATTTCTGTTTACTCAGAAAGGAACTGCAACCAGTAATGCAGAGCTTTTTGCTGCCTGTCCTTTGCAGATACCAATGGAAGGAGAAAAGAATGGAATCTTTTAAATTGTGTTTTATTCCAAGAGCCAGCAACCTGAAAAGACAGAAAAAAAACAACTTAAAATTTAGTTCTTCTATTTCCTCCTCAGTTGGAAGATTTTACAGGGGGAAGGTGGGGTTTTGGGGTCAAAGGCAGTCAACAATGCTGGAGCTCAGTTGCCCCTCTGGTCAACTACTCAGCCATGCTTTGAGACTTGTGACATATGTGTATCACATGTTGTCATCTACATTCTTCCTTCACTCTGTGGAAGTCTGAGCTCAGGCATTTCTTGGAGTGTGAGTCAACTTAGTGTCTACCAACATCAACCTTGTATTACCTCCAGGGACACATCAGAGCTAGAAGAGGATTAGCTTGGCACAATCAAGTGTGTGTGTGTGTGTGTGTGTGTGTGTGTGTGTGTGTGTGCTCTAATTTATCTTTACAGTATGGAGTATAAATGTACCTTTCCACTATAGAATATGAAAATGTCTCTCAGAAGCAGAAGCAGAGGTCCTTCAGTTCAAAGATGGCAGCCTTGGCAGAGAAAGGTGGCATGGGCTGTCTATGAGGGTTGTTGGTCCACTGTTTCTGTTAAACAAATTCCTTTTACCATTGCAAGAATGTTTGCCTCAGTTTAGTTATATACAAAAGAGCCTTATACCTCTTAACAGAGACTGGCTTTCACAGAAGTTTGTTTCATTCAATTTTCATCAGAACAACTTCATAATTCAGAATAACAGGAAACAATATTTTGAGTAGAGTAAATATCACATTAAAAATCAAAGATGAAAAATTCTGTAAGAGGACAAAACATCTGATGAACACAAAGATTCCTTGGATGACTACTTAAAAAGTGAATATATCAAATATTAAAAAGGAGGAAAACAGTCATGTTTTCCTATAATCAGAACCTGTGAATTCTATTAGCATGAGATTTCGTCTTGTAATTCTCACTGGATATAATTATGTGTCTGCTAAGTTAAAAGATATCAAAATTGACAATTGAATTATCATATTATTCCTCTAATGGGCTTGGAACACTAGTAGCTCTGGGTCAAATTAACAAGTTCTTGTCAAGCAAACCAGACATCTAAGCTATAGTTCCCATCCTTAGATTGTTACCTGGTTCAAGGTATGACAGTGAGCTACTACCAGGAGTACACTGTTGGTCTAGTTTCTAGGCTTGACTTTAGCTTGCAAAGTGTCATCTTATATCTGAATAGGAAAGAGAGGTAAATTCAGATTAGGGAAGCCTGTAACAGGTTAGCTCTAGCCATTTCATGTAAATGGAAATACGTGATAACAATATTGGATCAAGTCTTTTAATCACCCGAGTCTCTAAATGTTCATCTGAGTGAACTGGCATCTTCATGAATGTTTATTGTTTAGGAGACGAGGAGCGGACACTTTGTTGCTTTTCTTATTTAAAGAACTGCTACTCATTCTCAACTCAAAGATGTCTTCCCCAGAAAAAGTACCTCAACTCTCCAGAGAGGGTTGGATTTATCCCTTCGGCCCTAACTGTAGCACCTGGCACACAACTTGAGTGTAAAATGACCCTATTAGAAATACTTGTTTGTTGGCTCTGTTTTCTCTAATATTGAATCCTGGCAGGCCAAGGACTATCCCCATTTTTAAATATCTCAGTCTATAACATGGTGCCTGGTGCTTGGTTATTACTGAAATGTGTGTCTTATAGTATGTTTACAGGGACGCTCAAGGAACCAGAGTAGGAGTCACTTTGCAAATTGGTAAGTTCTTAAACCAATACCAGGCCACCTCCAGAGAAGTTTTGGTTCTAGACTAAAAGAGAGATGTATCCAGACCAAACTGGATACCTTGAGTGCCAGTGAGAAAAGGTGACATCATACCCACCCTATGATCCCAACAGCTGAAAGCATCTTTAATTGCCCTCTTGCACTGCTACCAGTGAATTCACTGCTCCAGTACCCTCTGCCCACTATACGGAGAATCTATATTGTGTGCCAGACATGTTTTCTGATATTCAAATGGCTTCTAAGACATTCATTGAGCCTGTGACTATGCATGAAAACACAAGAGATGCAGACACATTGCCAGAGTCAGTCAAGTAGACCTTTATAGGGAGTTTGGGTTTTTCAAGAGTTTGCTAATGATTTTAGTAATAGAAAGAGGGAGGTGCCATAATTCTTAATAAATAATGCATTAAAATATTAGTAAAGTTACAGAGATATAGTATGCTGACTTGTTTGTTCATGTGCACTCTGGCTGAGTACTGTCCATCTTCCTCACTCTGATGGACACTGAACTCTGTGGTGCCAATTGCCTAGAGCTAGAGATGTTACTCAGATCCATCAGTGGTCTGAAGAGACACAGCCCTTGTCAGGTGTCTTCATCAAACCCAGAGACTCAATGGCAATGGCTTCTAGAAATTGGCTTTTAAAATTGTTTCTGTGTAGGTAGATTTTCATTCTACACGCCTAGGTCTCTCAGTGTTTGGGAGACACTTCCCTTCTCCAATTCTTCTCATTTACCTATTCTGCATTTTCTTAAAAACTAACACAAAATTGTCTTAATTCAAACCAGATGAATATAAATGAACTCATAACTTCCAGGGTTATTAATTTGTCTGAAACAAAGTAAAAATTCTTTAAAGAGGCATATTAAAACTATGCATAAAATTATTTATGAGATTAGTATGTTTTTAAAAAAATTGAGAAAAAGAATAAATAAGCAGTAACAACAAGATCACAGAACAGTCAGCCAGAAGAGATGCCAGTGTTGAGGCAATAGTAAAGACAGCTGGGATCATAAGCCTTCAAGTGAAGGGAGGATTATAATAAATTAATTCTGCAGAAATCCACTGCAGTAGATTGGCTATAATCTGGAAACTTGGTAGTAAATAGGAAATTGAATTTAAAAATTTAGCTTTATTATAAATTGATTTTTTGGATTTTCCACATGAAAGGAAACCCTTAATAATTCTGTTTGAATAAAAAGAAACATTAATCTTTACATCTACATAGTTATTTTTATCATGATACTTGTCTATTCAGGCTATTTTCTCAACACTATTTGTGCTGAAATGGGCATCTGCTCAGTTCACCCAATTCAAAACAAAAATTTGCATAATCTGTATTTGCATAGCAGCAAGTGGGTGGGGCTTCGACAAGTGCACAGATGAACATAAAAATCAAATATGGGCAGGAGGAAACTCAATTTCATTATAAAAAAACATGTTTGTTTAAACATAAAAAAGCTGTGTAAACAATCTAAATGTGTTTACTGTAGTTTAGCCTACAAGGCTCCCATTTTGTTCCCATCCCCTTAGCAGTTCAATTGAATGAATGCAAATAAACTCTGGATGCTCACAAGAGACTTTAATGCAAAAATCTACTCAGAAAAGTGTAAGAAATAAGATAGAACAAGGTATAAATAGAATGGTATGTAGAGTCTAGGAAAAGAAAAGACAAAAGTTAAAAAGATAACAAAGATTCAAAGCTACTGAGATTTTCTTTTGAAAATTATGCTGTCAGAAGGAAGATTCAAAGATACCGAGATTTTCTTTTGAAAATTGTGCTGTCAGAAAATGGAAAAAAAAAAGAAAAACAGAAAATGAAGTTTAAAAGCAAATATTTAAAGAGCTTAGAAACAAATAAGCTGGCCTACTGTGAGCCAACCTACTATGAGCCGACCTAATAAGAAATGGAGTTAATGATCATAATTTAAGGTGACTATATCACTATAACAAAGACAAGGGACAAAAAGGGTCATTAAAATGGACTCTTAGAAACTTAGAAACAACAGTTTGGTGCAGTCAGAGAGCTTGTCTATGTCGGATCTAGACATAAATCTTGTAGACCGAAGAAACAAAACCCAGACCCATAGCTAACATTTTGTACAGCTGAATTTTAGCAAGTAGATTGTCATCTGTGGTCAGCCAAAAGACTGTAATGTTAGGTCTATCATAACCCAAACTGGGTATTAATGGAGCCATTAATCACCATCAAAACCGTATTAGGAGTAGATAGCCAAGGAGAGCTTAACTGACAGCAAGTGGCCATAAACCTGTCCAAAAACTAATTTGATTACCATCCTATCAGCATCTGTGCCACTTATGAGGGTTCATTTTTTTGATGAAATTAAGTAGACAAGTCATTCATGCGTATAATAGACATCTAAATCACAGTAAACATGTTGCTGGCAAGAGAAGTAGTGGAAGAAAGTGGGGAATTGTTTGGTATCTGAATGTAGGACCAACTGAATGGAGAACAGCCTTTGCACAACAGTTGGGTACAGAATGCCATCAAAGACACTTTGGATGCAGCCTCCAGCCAAGTGAGAAATGCATACTTTCAAAGTCAGCTGATGAGACTCGGAGAATGTTGTTCATTTATGGAAAAGAATGTTTTGCCAGAGTAAACTCTCACTCTTTATGGGTCATAAATGTTCCCAGCAAACAATCTGTTTTATTTGGAGACATTTGGGTCAGTTAAGTTTCAGTCTTGACAGTTGGAATGGGGGCTTGCCATTATTAGGGACAGTCTAGGGAGAAGTAGTGCCTATGCAGTGGACTGTGAATAAGAGAAGAAGCACGTGAGTAAGAGAGGAGTATTGTGAGTAAAGGGAGAAGCACTATGAATAAGAGAAGGTGCACCGTGAGTAAGGGGGAGCACCATGAATAAAAGAAGGAGCACCATGAGTAAACGCTGGAGCACCATGAATAAGAGAAGGAGCACTGTGAGTAAGAGGAATCACAATGAGTAAGGGGAAGAGCACAATGAGTAAGAGAAGGATCATTGTGAGTAAGGGGAGGAGCACCATCACTAAAGGGAGGAGTAGACTTTGTTTCTCAGTTTGAGAATCTTCCAACTATTACACTACTCCAACTACTACTACTCCTACTACCACTACACACACACACACACACACACACACACACACACACACACAAACCCCATTAGTTTTTGCTTTTTGTTTTTGAGACAGGATTTTATACGGTGGCCTAAGCTGGCCTGGAATTTACTATATATCCCTGGCAAGCCTCAAAATTCCAAGCTCTAGGACAACAGGAGGTCAGCTTTAAGAATTTTTTAAAAACGTAGGATCCCTTACCCAATTTGTATTCACATTATTGGATGCTAGAATTTGACTTCAATAATGCATAGTTCTGTTAATCTATTCCTTACATGAAAATACATTCCCTCCCCAAAATTCTCAATATTCACATTATTAGAGGACTAATACAAATCCTATACTGGGGAAAAGGTTTGTTGACCAAGTGTTTTATGCATCAAAACTTCGAATATGCTTTAACATACAAAAGAATGTACATATGAACCAAAACTGCAATCCACTGGGTAGATTCGCATAATCCCCCTCTTACTCAATATGTTCATTCTTCGAAATTAGGGTTTTGCTGTCTCATCAGTTATAATTATCTTGCCACACATACATATGGGAGCATTGAAGAGAATCAGTGAGCTCGAGGAAGAATGCATTTTTCATTTAATATCAAGACTAGGGGCAATGCTCTATGAATCTCTAAGGAAACCAGACAGAGTGAGACTTGTCTCTGGGCCTTTGAAAAGGCCACATGGCCAAGAGGAAACACCTTGCAGTGGCTACAATAAGGAGCCTGAGACTCAGGAAGCTGCCTGTGCCACAAGCTGAGGCCTTGTATGGCCTGCATCTTACCTGAGTTTGCAGATGGGCCATTTCCCAGGTGGGCCCAGCCAAACGCTCCTCATTAATCATGGCTTAAACCTCTCTCAGCGGGGAGACCTCAGGTTAGACATCATTTGGAAACAAATTGGGTGAAAAATAGCTCTGACAATAAGGAGCCCACATGGAATTCCCCTGTGAGGGCTTCAGCAGTGTGAAAACAGGCTCTTCCAAGACACTAAATGATCTGTCAGTTAGTGGATGACATTATAATCCAGTTTTGTGTCATATCCAGCTCTAAGTCGCCACAGCAAGCTCCAGCTTTTGGCTGAATTTCCATCCCCCTAGACTCAGTCAATTTACAGAGGGCATGAGGACTCAGAACTAAAAAGGTGTGTGCATGTGTGTATGTGCCTGTGTGTGCCTGTGTGTATATGTGCTGCATGTGCATCTGTGTGCATGTGTCATATGCAACAAATATGTATATTCATGGTTACATAGTAGCATAGTACCTGGCCATATGCTGTATTACTAAAATCATACTTAGAAAATATCCTGTGGGACTAGAAGAATCACATGAGGATAAGCCCTAACCTGAGTAATTTTATGGGACATTCAGAAGAGGAGGAAGAGGGAGAAGAGGGGGAGGGAGGAGAAAAAGAAGACAAGAAGAAGAAACTTGAAATTGTGGCAACATTATTTATATTATAGGTGTGAAGACTTCAGCCACCTTCCTCTCAAATGCATCCAAGCCTTCAGAGCTTTGAAACACATTTATTATTTTTGAGCTTCTTAAAAGTAACTGTGTATTTGCCTTAAAGTGACAGATGGCTCTACCTCTTTTAGCCATTCTTTATACTAACAGATTGCATTCAAACTCACTGTAAACCACTGTATTTTGTCTTTCTCATCTTAAAACAGTTTAGTTGAAGGATTAAAAAATAAGAGACAATGCCAACCATGTTCTATAAACACCAAAACTTCATTTATAAAATGAATATTTCTTGGGGCACAGAAGTTGGCCACTCTCTTAATTACACCCAGTTCTATTGGAATCCTCTAGAAATTTATTCTGGAAAATGTAGGACATGTGCATCTCTACAAAGGTCAAAGGGCTTTGTTTGAGCCTCTAGCTTTTTAGAATTCAGAGATGTTTACACAAACCATAATATGCCCACATTCCTTACCTTATTCACAATCAAGCTACTTCTCTGATTTCAACTGTGTGATAAATATGTCTACATTCTTAGTTTGAGTCTCTTGCTGGGATGAAACACCATGACTCACATGGCAGGATGAGCAGCCCAGGGATGGAATCACACATGATCAGCTGAGACTTCCCCGTCAATGACTACTGTATATCTTCTCAACTGAAGTTCTCTCCTTTCAGATAATTTTATAGTTTGTGTGTCAACATAAGACCAACCAGTACACTTGCTATAAGATCCTGGAAAGGCTTCTGTGAGTCTAATTCTTGAGGGGACTTTGGCTCTAGGAATCAGAGACACCTTCAAGGCCAGTGACCCAGAGGATGTAAAAGAAATATGTTCCCAATTTCCCCAGAATGGAGGAGTTGTGTCCTGGTTAGGACTGATAAGTGAGAGACAAGTGTGTGTGTGTGTGTGTGTGTGTGTGTGTGTGTGTGTGTGTGTGTGTAAAATTAACCCCAAAGTTGAGCCTTTTTAAAAATATTAGGTTTTTATTCATTCTTTGTGAATTTCACATGTATCTTGATCAAGCCCTCATAGCCTTTCCCCCAACTCCTCCAAGATCCATGCCAACTTCCTTCCTTGTTGCACTCCCTGTCTTACTTAAAAATTCAAGCCCATTGACTCCAATTTGTATTGCCCAAATACTTTTACATGTGAGGCTAACACCTGGAGAGCAGTTGGTATACCAGGGTCACACCATTAATGAAAACTGACTCTCATTCTCTCAGAAGCTATCAATGGCCAACAGCTCCTCAGATAAGGGTAGTACTTTATGCCCATCTCCCTGTTTCATCCTGAAATTTTGTCTGGCTTGAACTTGCAGAGTTCTCACACATGCTGTCATAAGCACTATGAGTTCATATGTGCAACTGTCTTGTTGTGTCCAGATAACACTGTTTATTGTAGTCATCCACCAGCTCTGGTTCCTACAGTCTTTTTTTCCTCTTCACAAGGATTTCTCATCCTTACTGGGAAGAGTGTAATACATCCTATTTGAAATATACCATTCTTCAGTTCCTTATTCTCTGCATGTTAACCCATTGCGGGTCTTTGGAGGACCGTGAAGGACAGCCTAGTTTCTGGTCAAGCACCAGCTGGAAATAGCAGGAGACCCCACAGGATTCCCTGCAAGGGGCAGCAGGCATTTTACCACACTTCCAGACTCCAGGATCCTGACACAGGTCTTTCAGTCACGTAGGACAAAGCCCCTACTAGCGCCTCCACAGAGAGAGGGAGTGACTACAGGCCACAAAGCCTCAAGGCAGATCTCCATATTAATGAGGTACCTAAAGGCCAGAGGGGTGTAGCCAATTAAGCATTCCTTCCCAGACCATCCTCCTTGCAAAAGGTATTTAACCTCAGGCTGGTCCTGAGGAAACTGGGTGTAGTTTCCATTTAGTTTCTGCCTTGACAATAAATATCTTAAGACCACGGACTGTTTCTCTTCTTCGAAATCCACTGTGGGGAAGAGCAGACCAGGCCTTCATCCACAGAGCCACTGCTTAATCTCCCACAGAAGAACTCTCTGCATTCCCAGCCACAGAGACCATCAACCTTGACAAGTCAAGGGAGCTGCTGCAACCAAGGACTCTTCTCTCACAGGACACAGTCAGAACTGATCTCTCCCCCTCTCCCCTTCTGCTATGGGAAAATCTAGCCCATATGCCCCCACTTCATTCTTGGTCCTTTTGGGGGCCCCCCAGCGGTGTCTGGGAGCTCAAGAGCCTAAGAACCAGCCAGTACCAGACCAACTTTTGGCCCCAAGCCAAGAGTTCCAGACCTCAGACTGCGCTCCCCAACCCCGAACAGGGTACTAAGGCTTCACATAACCCAATGCCTGCCTAGCCCAGCATGGAGTGAGCACAGTCAAATTCCCTCAAGGCCCTAGCCCCTTGACAAGACAGATTCAGGACCCATATATCAACCCATGCACACACTAAAACCCAACAGGTCTCTGTGTTAATGGCTATCTGCTGTAAGAAGTCTCTCTGAAAAGGGTTGAGAGATACACTTATCTATGGAGAATTAAGACATTGTGTGTTAGTGTTATACTGTGGCTACTTGGAATAATAATAATAATAATAATAATAATAATAATAAAAGGTTCTCCTGTAGGGCATGTGATCTATTTAGTCATTGTTTCTTAATTTCTGTAACAATGTCAAACATGGCTTCCATCTATCTAGTCAAATGGGCCTTAAATAAAACAGAAGATATTCAGTTACTCTCAAATATTCCTGCCTCTCTCACCAAAGCAGATATTAACACCTCAGTCTTATCCTCATGGACTAAATAAATACTTACAGATAATGAGTAATCATCCAACACACTGTTGGGTAGTTTGTTTCAGTCAATAGAAACATTTACCTAACAGCCTCTGTATAAAGATGTATTTATCATTGATTAATGCATTATAAAAGATGGCAAATGGTTTAGTATAAAGGTTATAGTATTCTAAACTACCTACATAGCATTTTTTCTGATTAGAAAATCCTTTCCCATGTTAAATACATAATAATAACTCATTTTGAAAAGTCACTTTATATTCATGATCCATGGTTAGCCTGAAACTTTATTTCATTTTTGACTATCTCTTTCACTCGAAGGTGGTGAGCATGTCTTCCAGCACCTCTGTTCACTGTTCCTACATACAACTGCCTCCTAAAATGCAGAAGACAAAGGTAAGTTCACATAATCTCTTAGGAAATATTAGAAATTCTTTTGATAATTCGTAGTCTTTACATGTAGATTGTAAAGGGGCCTGAGTGTCTCTCGAGATGTTCGTGGCTCCTTCCACTGGGTCCATTCTTTAGCAACTATCTCTCACTTCGCCCAGTAGAGAGCTTTGTGGATGTGAACTGAAGTACAAGGAAATACATGTGGCTCTCAGCTGGGTCTGAGAGTGTAGCTCCAGAAAGAGAGGGACACAGAAGTCTCCAATGGTAGTTGAGAGCTCCAGACATGTGGAGAGGAAGAACTAAGAGTCAAAACCAAAATCTAAATCTGTCCTCATTTGAAAATGGCACACCCAAGGAGAAAAACACAAACTGAGAACACACTTTAACAGGTTCCTTGCATTAATCAGAAGTGAGATAGGCAGCTCATAGCAAGAAACAGAGAAGGGGGATATCTCACACATCTATTTCCTTATTGAAGACACAAAGGACTCAAGAAAAACAAAACAAAATATGAAATAAAAATCAAACACCTTAGTATAAAAGTTCATACAACATTCTGTTATTCATTATGTTATTTGGGAAGGATTAGGAGGTATGGCCTTGCTGGAGGATGTGTGTCACTAGAGGAGGGCTTTGAGGTTTCAAAAGCCCACAAAAGGCCTAGGTTACTTGCACCTTACCTCTTACTGTGAATTAGTTGTGAGCTCTCAGATACAACACCAGGACCATGCCCGCCGGTCTGCCACTGTGCATCCCATCTTTATGGACTTAGACTAACTGTCTGAAGCCATAAGCAAGGACCCAATTAAATGGCTTCTTTTGAAAGTTGCTTTGGTCATGGCATCTCTTCACAGCAGTAGAAAAGTAACTAAGACAATTTCCACTGTATTAGATATTATAGGCAATCTAGAAATGATTTAAAGTGTTTGGAAGCTGGTGTGTGGGGTATACACAAATGTTATGGCATTGATTTGAACATCTGTGGCTTTTGTGTCGGGGGGGGTCATTGAACAAACCTCTTGTGGGAAATTCCTTTCCTTTGAAAAAACAAAGACTAGAAATATGCTCTGACCTGTACAGAAACCTTCCCTATGACATTCTGCCCACTCTAAAGGAAGCCAGTCTTCCTAAAGTTGCTGAAGCTTTTCCTTAGTGTGCCCTCCTGGTTTTGCTATGTCCCTTGGGGTATTTTTCTCTTATACTACATGATTATATAATAAATAAATAATTTGTAGCTTATTTAACTTTCATTATATATATATTTCATTATATATACATATATGTACATATATATATATATATGTATATATATATGTTATCATATATTATCCCATGACTTGATTTATTCTACATATCTTTTAGGTGACATATAAAAAGCCTGTTATTTCATTTTTAACAGCACTATCACAAACTACAATTTGTTTCTACATTCTTTTGCTATAGGTTAGACATATTGATTTCAATATTTTATTATCAGATTAAGATCCTAGTTTTGAGACAACACATAAATTCTTGTTGTAATGCTAGTCACATATTAGTGCCATTTCTCAATGGTCCACCTCTATACCCTTTCTGGGCATGCTTCTCTTCTGATAGTTGGATAAAACAAACTGACAAATAATTTATGAGAATGTAAGGCGCTTCTTCACTTACCTCCAGTCACATGAGTCCTAGATGTGGGACTGTGTAAGGGTACCTTGGTTCATGGCTGGGCATGGGCCTGGAACCCTGAGACTACAAGGGAGAAACGGCAGGCGTTCAGCCACGTCCCCAGAACCCAGAGTCCTGACACGCAGTCTCATCTCCATAGAACTGCATTGTTCAGTCACGTAGGCCGTTACAGCCCCTCCCAAAGTGCACAGGTAGAGGGCGTGACTACAGGCCTCAGGCCCTAGGGATTTACATACTAATGACAGAGGGCAGAGCAAATTAAGCATTCTTCCCAGACCCTCCCGCTTTCCCCCTCCCTATTTAACTCAGGTCTGCCCTGAGTTTCACAGGGGGTGGGGTGGGGGGGTGGGGTACATCCAAATCCATCCACCACCCGCCATGACAATAAAACCTTTCTGGAACCAATGACTTCCTTGTGTCATTGGGGCCTGCCGTTGCCAAAGTCCCCAGCCTCTGGAACCTTAGACTTTCTCCTGTATGTGGGACCTGACACCTCGAAAGCCTCCGAGACTCCACTGCGGCCTATTTTCCCACACCTAGATACACTGACTTTGAGTGTGTTGGTCTGAATAAAAATGGCCCTCATAGACTAATAGTGAGTGACACTATAAGGAGGTGTGGCCTTTTTGGAGAAAATGTGTCACTTGGGATGGGTTTTGAGGTTTCCAAAGCTGGAGCCAAGCCCAGTATCACTCTGCCTTCCTCCAGCCTACTGATCCAGATGCAGGACTCCCTACTCCTTCTCCAGCACTATATTTTCCTGCAAGCCAACATGCTTCCTCCCAAAGCTATAGGTCAGCCAGCCTTATTAAGTGTTTTTGTTTGTTTGTTTGTTTGTTTTGTTTTGTTTTGTTTTTATAAAAGTTTCCATAGTCTGAGTGTCTCTTCACGGCAACAGAAACCCTAACTAAGACAGTGAGTCATTTCACTTCTCAAGTGAGCACAGTCAAATCGCAGGTGTATATGCCACAACCCTAACAGAAATATTAATTTCACAAAATTCTACCTACATATATATACATACAGAGTAGTAGCAAGCAAATATCAAAGACGATGTAAGTTGAGGGAAATGTCACATATTAACCTGAAATCCTATCATCAACGTCATTATACCACCAATTTCTAGCACATGCTCAGCACTCTCTCCACACCCAGCACAGTGCCAAGTACTTGGAACGCATTGTGTTATTTAATACATGATTTGTCCTTATGTGCTAAGTACTGATTGGGCTGCGCGACAGGGTCATGGAAGGTTGCTGTAGTGTTTCCTTTTGTAAGAATGCATGCTTCCCAAGGAACAAGGAGCACAGGAGAGGTAGCATGGTAAAGCCAGCAGTCTGTCTGGATTCTGCACTTACCTATTGAGTGAAAGGCATGACACTCTCAGGGACATTTAGGTTAGGATTCTGTTTTCCACAGCTCAGTCAGGTATTGGATGCTCACCCTGTCACGGCTGCCTTCAGTGGCACTCAATTCCTGACAAATATGGAATCTGTGTCATGGAATCTCCCTCATGGGGAGGCTGATTCAATATCTGTAACTGTATAGAATCTGTAACTGTATAGAAAATCTGTGAAGGTTCTGCTGAGCTTGTGTATCCACTCTCTTCCAAGACCAGTGCCTCTGAAAGCCAATTTAGCTTCTCTCTGGGAAATTCCCTGAGAGATTAGCCCCAACAAGGCAGAAGAGGAACCCCCAATGACATTTTTGAAGCCCCAGGGAAGGGACCAGAGGAGAACTTTATCTTTACCACTGGGCACAGAAACAAGGGAGAAGTAGACCAAAACCTCACAAACGGTTTGCCAGGATCATGCTATGCTCTGAAAAAGTTGTCAGCATCTCTGAAAGGGAGAGAGATTCCAAAGAGGCATAGAGCCAACACAATTAACTGAGCTTACATGGCAGATTGCCTTTGGATATGCAGGCATGAGCTGAGGCATTTCAGAAGCAGGACAGATACAGCAATCATCCCGTCTCAATATGTTTGCACCTTGAACTCAGTCCCCAGAGAGCAAGAAGCTTCCTCCAGCCTCACTTATCACATAGAATTCAGTGGGTATATGCTCCAAACAGCAGCCACCAAGCAAGAGGATTTATTGCTCTATCTGAGAGTCTGTTCTTCAAAACCTAAGCATGATACATCTGGGATTTAGAATCATCAAGTTGACATCTAACAGGAAAACAAACTTTGGGAGGAAGAGGAAGGTGGCACGGAAAATTGGCAGTCTTCAGAATAGATTTCCTGTTTCCCTTCTGACCCTGACTGTTGGTCTAGGCTTGGGGTCATCATGATATGGAAAGAAAGGGCAGGTGCACAGAGGCCATTAGCCTTTTATTAAAACCAATTAGAAGGTGAGAGTAGAGTGTTTACAAAATATGATGCATTTATATGACTAACAATACCAAAGTCTGGTATGGGCTCAATTCTCTGCATAAAAATCAGCATTTGAATAATCTTTCATAGTGCACAATAATATTATCCCAGTAATTCTAGTGCTGGGAGAGCAACACATTAGCTAGCAGAAAGGAGCATGACACTTAACAATCACTTTAGCTTGCTCTTGTGAAATACAAAGAGGAATATTCTTTACTTATGAGCACTCAGTTGTCTTAAACTACTGAATTATACATTTTGATTGTTGATGATAGTGTGTACAACAATTTTTTGAGAATAAAGAGGTAATAGTAGAATACTGATCATGTATAAATCACCAGATATCATTCATGACTGAAATTTATTTTAGTTGGGTTTAATCCCAACTTCTCTATTCTTTTAAAAATATCACACACACACACACACACACACACAATTTCTTGATAATCCATCCCCAAAATTCAAAATCTTATATCCACATGATATTCTGATTAGTTTGTGGTCACTTCCTTGGCAGGAAAGGCATGGGTACATTAAAAGAAGAGTTCAACTTAGGAAAATAAGGGGGCATCCTGTGTGCCAGCTGGATTAAACAGTAGGGATTCCTCAGGGTGTTGTTCAGAAGAATTCTAAAGCTGTAGCCAGACTTAAAAAATACAATGCTTTACTGATTTCTGCCAAAAATATGGTAGTAAGCACATTTGTTCTGCAATTTGTTTTTAAATTATTATTTAATTTCACTCAGGACCCAAATACCAATATCTTTATCATTGTTAAGTGCTCTTTTTCTAATTGGAATCATATTTATTCTTTAATAAACAAATATTGTCTTTTTTCTCCATTTTTTATTCAATATTTTATTTATTTACATTTCAGATGCCATCCCCCCCATTAATCCCCTATCCCATCCCTCCTCCTCCTTTTTTGCCTTTATACTGTTTAAATTACATGCAAATATTAAGGTCAGTTCTAGGTTGAGGAAATACCAATATAACAGATGCAAATAGTCAAGGAACAAGCAAGACAATAAACCCAGATAGTCAAAGAACATGCATGACAATAGAGTCCCTTGATCACTCCTGTGATCACTATTTCTAAGGACTTATCAGGATGACCAAAATATCTGAGCCTACTTCCCTGTCTTAGCTCAAAGTCATTTTCATGCCTAAAGCCTACTTCTTTGTTCTAGCTTAAGATTTAGATTCCTGTAGAAATTACTTCTTTGTTCTAGCCTAGGATTTAGATTTCTGCCTGAAATTACTTCTTTGTTCTAGCCTAATGTCAGATTCCTGCTTACAGTCCATTTCCTTGTCCATGGCCTAGTCAGATTACTTCCAAGCTGCCCATTTCCTTGTCCTTGGACAATGTCAAATTCCTGCCAGACAGCCCCAAAAGTTCTCCATATCTTCCCCTTTTTATTGCATAAACCAGACTGAGCCAGTCTTAGGTCTTTCTGACAAGAATGCCTTCCTTACCCATCATGGAATATAAATTATCATAAGCAATGCACTTCTGTCTTAGGTTGGTAAGACTCTGTGCAGAATCTTACCCGTCCTTGTCTTGACAGCCTGTTACATTAATAAACTCTGTCTGGGGGTTCATTTTTAGTTTCAAGTCATGTACTTTGGCTTCCAGCCTGTTGATGTAGTTAGAGACAAGCTTTAACAAAATGGGCAAAAATAAAGGTATTCCCAGGACGAGAAGGGATAGCATGATCAAGCTATATATGCCATTCCTGAGGTTTGACCAAAATGGAAATACTGACCTCAGGCCATGGATAATTTACAGCATCAAAGCTCAACAGAGCAGCATTCTTTAAATTCATAATGTCACTATGCAAAGTTAAAACACCCAGAGAGGTGTTAGGATTATGCAAAATAACCTACAGGTGTCTTTAAACTTTTTTCTAATTATAATGACAATTGTTGTAAATTTTAGAAGTAACACTACTCCAATGATATTTGTCATGACACTTTAGATGGCTCCTAACTCTTGAACCCTGAACCTCCTTCAGATAATTTGAATAGGTTATAGAACATCAATCCATTGTTCTAGAAACCTATATAAATCCTTTTGAATATTCAACACATTAGTAACATTTTTTTTTTTGCTAGATGGTTAACAAAAATAGCTGTCTTAACTCCTTGTGTCAATTCTATTGCAGAAGCAGTGGTGCTAGCAATTAATGAAATTAAAGCTGTTATACCAGCAATAATCAAGCCTGCTACCCTCTTGCTTCTACTTAAAGCTTAACTCACTTCTTTTAGCACTTTAAAGCTTTTTTCAGAGAATCTGTTTTTCTAATATTCAGGGCAGTAAGACAAAAGCTGGTTGATAGACCCCTGTAACAGACATGCCAGGTTGCAACACACTAACACAATTAGAGATTATACAGTCAATAAAACTTACAATAAATACTGTAGAAGACAAAACCAATTTTAGCTTGACAATTAAAAGAGCCTTGAAACATGCACTAACCCTTGTTTGAAATCCAGATCCTGTCCCAACTTTATCTCTTGCTGTTATATCATAGAGAACTGCAGATGACTTCCAAATATGTCTCTGAAAATGTCCAGATCCAGTCTTCCAAATGAAGACTGTTATTTCCAATATTTGATTAATTTCTAGACTAGTACATGATTGAGTCCTAATAGCTGGTCACCTTTAAAAAAAATACATGAGACATTATAATTTCTCTTTTTGATTCTCTGTCCCACAAGGCCTAAAAACTTGAGGCAAGGCAGCTTGTCCCATCTGAGATATTGGCAAGCAAAGGTGGGTTAGGAACATATGTCCAGTACAGCTTCCCAGGGACCCTTCCTTGTCAGGTCACTCAGCAAGCTCACAGGTCAGCATCATTCTTTGTCTCAGCAACAGCATGTCTCACCAATCATTCTGGCAGCCACTATGTGCCTATAGTATCCTGCAGAAAAAAACACAAGCATGACCTCTTCCTCACATTAGATACCTAGTTGGGATCATGCTATATGCCTGTAAGTGGATTCTTCCTTTTCATCTAGGCATAAGTATGCCTAGTTGAAGAGTGCCATAGGCACTCAGCAGAAAGTTCCTTGGCATCCTTTTTTTTTAAAATTTAAAATAAAAAGAGTATGATTTAAATAAATTTGTGATGTTCAGGCATATACCTCCCCCTTTTTTAATTTTATTGACAGTGTCCTTTGGTTTACAGAAGCTTTGCAGTTTTATGAGGTCCCATTTGTCAATTCTTGATCTTAGAGCATAAGCCGCTGGTGTTCTGTTCAGGAACTTTTCCCCTGTGCCCATGTGTTGTAGGCTTTCCCCCATTTTCTCTTCTATTAGTCTCAGTGTATCTGCTTTTATGTGGAGGTCCTTTATTCACTTGGACTTGAGTTTTGTAACAGGAGATGAGTATGGATCAATTTGCATTCTTCTACATGCTGACCTCCAGTTGAACCAGCACCATTTGTTGAAAATGCTGTCTTTTTTCCACTGGATGGTTTTAATTACTTTGTCAAAGATCAAGTGACCATAGGTATGGGGGTTCATTTCGGAGTCTTCAATTCTATTCCATTGATTTTCTTGCCTGTCTCTGTACCAATACTGTGCAGTTTTTATCAATATTGCTCTGTAGTACACCTCCAGGTCTGGGATGATGATTCCCCAAGAAGTTCTTTTAATGTTGAGAATAGTTCTCACTATCCTGGGTTTTTATTATTCCAAGTGAATTTGCAAATTGCTCTTTTTATTTCTATGAAGAATTGAGTTGGAATTTTGATAGGGATTGCATTGAATCTATAGATTGTTTTTGGCAAGATGGCCATTTTTACTATATTAATTCTGCCAATCCACGAACATGGGAGATCTTTCCATCTCCTGAGATCTTCTTCAATTTCTTTCTTCAGAGACTTGATGTTCTTGTCATACAGATATGCCACTTGCTTGGTTAGATTCACACCATGGTATATTATATTATTTGCGCCTATTGTGAAGGGTGTTGTTTCTTTAATTTTTTTCTCAGCCTGTTTATTCTTTAAATAGAGGAAGGCTACTGATTTTTTGAGTTAATTTTACATCCAGCCACTTTGCTGAAGTTGTTTATCAGGTTTAGGAGTTCTCTGGTATGCTATCATATCATCTGATATATGATATATCATATCATAGTGATATTTTGGCTTCTTTTCCTATTTGTATCCCTTTGACTTTCTTTTGTTATCTAATCGCTTTGGCTAGGACTTCCAGTACTATATTGAATAGGTAGGGAGAGAGTGGGCAGCCCTGTCTAGTCCCTGATTTTAGTGGGTTTGTTTCAAGTTTCTCTTGATTTAGTTTGATGTTGGCTACTGGCTTGCTGTATACTGCTTTTATTATGTTTAGGTATGGGCCTTGAATTCCTGATCTTTCCAGGACTTTTACAATGAAAGGATGTTGAATTTTGTCAAATGCTTTCTCAGCATCTAGCGAGATGATCATGTGTTTTTTGTCTTTGAGTTTATTTATATAGTTGATTGTATTGATGGATTTCCATATATCGAACTATCCCTGCATTCCTGGGATAAAGTCTACTTGATCATGATGGATGATTGTTTTGATGTGTTCTTGGATTTGGTTTGCTAGAATTTTATTGAGTAGTTTTGATTCGATATTCATAAGGGAAATTGATCTGACGTTTTCTGTCTTTGTGAGTCTTTGTGAGGTTTAGGTGTGAGTGTCATCGTAGCTTCATAGAACGAATTGGGTAGTGTTCCTTCTGTTTCTATTTTGTGGAACAGTTTATAGAGACTTGGTATTAGGTCTTCTTTGAAGGTCTGACAGAACTCGGCACTAAAATAGTCTGGTCCCGACTTTTTTGGTGGGGAGACTTTTAATGGCTGCTTCTATTTCTTTCGGGGTTATGGGACTGTTTAGATGGTTTATTTGCTCCAGATTTAACTTTAGTAACTGGTATCTGTCTAGAAAATTGTCCATTTCATCCAGATTTTCAAGTTTTGTTGAGTATAGGCTTTTGCAGTAGGATCTAATGATTTTTTTTAATTTCCTCGGTTTCTGTTGTTATGTCACCCTTTTCAGTTCTGATTTTATTAATTTGGATACTGTCTCTGTGCCCTCTGATTAGTCTGGTTAAGAGTTTATCTATTTTGTTGACTTTCTCAAAGAACCAGCTCCTGGTTTTATTGATTCTTTGTATAGTTACTTTTGTTTCTACTTGGTTGATTTCAGCCCTGAGTTTTTTTTCCCTGTTGTCTACTCTTCTTTGGTGTGTTTGCTTCTCTTTGTTTTAGAGCTTTCAGATGTGTTGTCAAGCTGCTAGTGTATGCTCTCTCAATATCGTTTTGTAGGCACTTAGAGCTATGAGTTTTCCCCTTAGCACTGCTTTCATTTTGTTCCATAAGTTTTGGTATGATGTGTCCTCATTTTCATTAAATTCTAAAAAGTCTTTAATTTCTTTCTTTATTTCTTCCCTACACTACACTATCATTGAGTAGAGTGTTGTTCAGTTTCCACATGAATGTGGGCTTTCCATTGTTTTCGTCATTATTAAAGACCAGCCTAAGTCTATGGTGATCTGATAGGATGCATGGGATTATTTCAATTTTCTTTGTCTGTTGAGGCCTGTTTTGTGACCAATTATATGGTCTATTTTGGAGAAGGTAACATGAGGTGCTAAGAAAAAGGTATATTCTTTTGTTTTAGGATGAAATGTTCTATAGATGTCTGTTAAGTCCATTTGGTTCATAACTTCTGTTAATGTCAAAGTGTCTCGGTTTAGTTTCTGTTTCCATGATCTGTCCATTGCTGAGAGTGGGGTGTTGAAATCCCCCACTATTATTGTGTGAGGTGCAATGAGTGTTTTGAGCTTTAGTAAAGTTTCTTTTATGTATGTGGGTGCCCTTGCATTTGGAGCATAGATGTTCAGAATTGAGATTTCATCGTGATAGATTTTTCCTTTGATGAGTATGAAGTGGCCTTCCTTATATTTTTTGATTACTTTCGGTTGAAAATTGATTTTATTTGATATTAGAATGGCTATTCAAGCTTGTTTCCTAGGACCATTTGCTTGAAAAATAGTTTTCCAGCCTTTTACTCTAAGGTAGTATCTGTCTTTGTCACTGAGGTACATTTCCTCTATGCAGCAAATGCTGTGTCCTGTTTATGTATCCAGTCTGTTAGTCTGTGTCTTTTTATTGGGGAATTGAGTCTATTGATGTTAAGAGATATTAAGGAATAGTGATTTTTGCTTCCTGTTATTTTTGTTATTAGTGGTGGCATTATGTTTGTGGATCTTCTTTTGGATTTGTTGGAAGAAGATTACTTCCTTGCTCTTTCTAGGGTATATTTTCCCTCCTTGTATTAGAGTTTTCCCACTATTATCCTTTGTAGTGCTGGGTTTGTGGAAAAATATTGTGTAAATTTGGTTTTGTCATGGAATATCTTGGTTTCTCCGTCTATAGTGATTGAGAGTTTTGCTGGGTATAGTAATCTGGGCTGGCATTTGTGTTCTCTTAGGGTCTGTATGACATCTGTCCAAGATCTTCTGTCTTTTATAATCTCTGGTGAGAAGTCAGGTGTAATTCTGATAGGTCTGCCTTTATATGTTACTTGACCTTTTTCTCTTACTGCTATTAATATTCTTTCTTTGTTTTGTGGATTTGGTGTTTTGATTATTATGTGACAGGAGGTACTTCTTTTCTGGTCTTGTCTATTTGGTGTTCTGTAGGCTTCTTGTATGTTTATGGGCATCTCGTTCTTTAGGTTAGGGAAGTTTTCTTCTATAATTTTGTTGAAGATATTTATTGGCCCTTTAAGTTGAGAATCTTCACTCTCTTCTATACCTATTATCCTTAGGTTTGATTTTTTCATTGTGTCCTGGATTTCCTGGATGTTTTGGGTTAGGAACTTTTTGACCTTTGCATTTTCTTTGACAGTTGTGTCAATATTTTCTATGGTATCTTCTGCACATGAGATTCTCTCTTCTATCTCATGTATTCTGTTGGTGATGCTTGCATCTATGACTCCTGATTTCTTTTCTGGGTTTTCTATCTCCAGGGTTGTCTCCCTTTGTGATTTCTTTATTGTTTCTACTTCCATTTTTATGTTCTGGATGGTTTTGTTCAATTCCTTCACCTGTTTGATTGTGTTTTCTTGTAATTCTTTAAGGGATTTTTGTGTTTTCTCTTTAAGGGCTTCTACCTGTTTACCTGTGTTCTCCTCAATTCTTTTGAGAGTGTTATTTATGTCCTTCTTAAAGTCCTCTACCATTATCATTAGAAGTGATTTTAAATCTGAATCTTGCTTTCCTGGTGTGATGGGGTGTTCAGGACTTTCTATTGTGGGAGAACTAGTTTCTAATGATACCAAGTACCCTGGATTGCTGATGCTTGTGTTCTTGTGTTTGCCTTTTGCCATATGGTTATCTTAAGTGCTACCTGCCCTGTCTCTGACTGGAACCTGTCTTTCCTATTATCTTGGTTGTGTCAGAACTGTTTGTGGTGGGTGTTGCTGCTGGGATTAGAGCTCCTGGGAGCCCCGCCTCCTCTGGGTTTTGTGGTATTGGGTACAGAGCTGAAGCCCAAGATCTGCTCAGTGCTGGGGTACAGACCAGAAGGCTGTTAAGTGCTCTTAAGAAGAATTATTTACTCAGTAAGAAGTAAAGAGTGTGTAGGTTCATAAGGTTTGATATCACAGCTAACTTGAGAATCATAGACCCATATGGATAGGGGTATAGTCTAATGCAAAAGGAAACACTGCATAGCAACTTCATTACAACAGATTAGCACTTACCATAAGCTCTGGATGTCTGTATGCATATTCTATGTGGTGAGGAAACCCTAACCCCTTTAAAAGAATTATTTCTAGAATTAACTCATTATTAAACAACATCATCAAAGAATGACAAGCCCCTAAAGTCAGAAACTTAGATGATCATGCCAAATTTAACATTATTATGTCCTGTTTTTACAGAATAATAAGTCATATGTACAAAGACACATGAGAGCCACATAAGAAACTCTTTATGAATCCAGTACACATCAGATTGTTTTAAATATCTTCTGGGCTTAGTGATGATTTTGATTAAATGCCAATTGGAAATAAAGTGATTAGAAAGATTTATCAAGGTGATTGAATCTCTAAGAAACTACTAGCATGAATTTCTGCCAGGGGTTTTCCACACCAAAGTAGATGATTAATTAAAATGTGTTAGCTCAGAACTACTAGCATTAGGCAGTTTCTGCGAAAGAGAAGAATCACTTTTCCTTAATTATGTGACCCTTGGTAGGCTGACCACACACCAGGACAGAGTCCACTCTCAAGACTAGCTAGTAACACAAACTGGAGTCCACGAGGATGGGGGGGGAGGGGAAGTAGAGGAAGAAAAGGAAAAAGTTGTGGAGGAAGAAATAATATCAAAATTGGGTGATATGGGCTGGAAAGGTGAAGAGAATTTGAATGGGAGGGTTTGGAGAAGTGAATATGTTCAAAAGACACTGTACAAAAGAATTAATAAAAATATTGCAAAAACAGAACAAAAAAAAACTACCTACCACATCTTTTCTCAGAGTCCTTAGATCTTATAACCACCCTTTATGCCTTTTGGTTATCCAATTATGCTGTATAAAATTGTTCTTGCCTCATGAAAAGTCATGGCTTTAAAACAGCAAAAAATTGTTTAAACTATATTTCAATTCTTTAAAAAACAAATGAGAAAAGTTAGCTCCCTTCAACAGTAAGACATGTAATTTAGTTATATATTGCAATAAAAGTAGTCACACTATCTTGGTGTCCAAGTCTCTTCAAACATCTCCATTAGCTACTTCTCAGTATGAGGAAAAGATCATCAGAGGTTTGAAATCCCCCATTTAACATTTAACTAACTCACTCCCAGCCTCCGTCTCAAATATGCCCCACCCGATTCCAAACACTCAGGGTCTGGTACCTGGATGTGAACAGCTACACACCCCACAAACGTGGTTCAGTTTTTTGTGTTTCCGCTGGAGTGAACCAGGGGAAATATTGTCTGTAAAGTTTGTTTTCTGTCACTTAGTTTGCCTTTTCTTCCCGGTGAGGATGCCTGGGATTTACAGACGGGTAGACAAGGCAGTTCCTGCAAGGGTGGAAAGCGTCTACAGAGAAGAGCATCTGGAGTCCCCACGCCCTCGGAGGCTTCCAGCGGGAAGAAAGCTTTCCACATTCATGGCTGTTTCCTAAGGAAGGGGAGAAAGGGGACAAGAGAGGAGAGAAAAGGAGCAGGGAGTCTCTTTGTATCTGTGTCCAATATGGTCTCTTTTGATTTTTCATTCTCCATAGTGAAGGGCTCCCCAGGGATTCTCATCTGTTACAGGCTGGGCTGTACCTGCCTGCCTGTGTGAAAGTTGCTCAGCTGCTGCCCGGATGAGGGGAACATATCACATCTATCTCCCTGGCATCCTCTGAGCCAGCCCGCGGCCTGCAAGGATCATGCCCCACGTGGAGCACAAAGGCAGGTCTGAAGAGAAAGGCCGACCTTGTGCATTGTCGGATGCTCTTTGTGTTGGACTCTGGGGGTCAGCGCTTGCTCTACATTCCTGCTTACTCTGTGAGACAGGAAGAGAGTTCCCGTGTGCAGGGTGAGGTCGCTGTCTTCCTCTGGACAAAAATGCAAGATGATTAATGGTCAGCCATTTCCCTACTATTTATACCACAGCATAAAACTGAGGACATCAATACAGCAGACAGTTTTGAAAACCAGTTTTGCTGCTGCTGCTGCTGCTGCTGCTGCTGCTGCTGCTGCTGCTGCTGCTGTTCTGATACATGACAGTATTTTAAATTGTGATTTTAGGAACATCAGATAGAGACTTGGAGTTTGTTTTAGATTTAACCAGTGTCCACTGACCTTAGAAGACAGTAAATATCAGTTATCTTCTTCAAAGTCGTCATCCATCATTAATTACCATCACTGTTCAAATACAATTTTAGAAAGCATGTGATTGATGACTAAAGGTCAGAGCAGAGCTGCACAGAGAAGGGATAGAAAAGAAAAAAATTAAATATGGAAAACTTTGATGATAGAAAAGTTTGATGATATAGTTTATATTGCTCAAAACGTTTCATTCAAAACCATGTAACAAGCATTGAACAGCTAGATCCAGGCACGGGATCCTTTGAAGTCCTTATGGATACTGGGGCTATAAACATAGACCACGAGACTTAGCATCATTACTTACCTTTAGCATTCTTAATGCCCTGGGCGTCCAATCTCTATTGCCACAGAGGGGGGGGGGGGAGCGGGCGGGGAGGGAGAGAGAGAGGGAGAAGTTAGACGTGGTGACATGGTTACTCATCCTTGCAATCGGGAACTCTTGGGAGGCTGAGGCAGAAGAATTACCATGAGTTTGAAGTCACTTTGAGCTACATAATGTTTGAGGACAGCCTGAGCTACAGAATAAGACCCTGTTTCAAAAAGCAGAAATGAAAAAAAAAGAAAGTATATTCTTATATCTTATGTACTTGCTGTTTGACAAAGTTGGTTTGTTAACAAAAATAAAATAAATTAAAATAAAATAAAATAGAAGGTTCTGGTCCATTGGATCCTACTCTTTGATCTTTTCACAGATCTTTACAGATCTTTTGTCTGTATATAACCTTTTCTTCCCATCCCCATTTTTAAAAAGAATGTTGTATCATGACTTTGAAGAAAATAATTTTCCAAAAATTAAAACTTTTTCCTAAAACTGTCTGATATATTCTACTTGGAGAGCGTTTGTCACTGCAGAGTTAGAAACAGTAAGATATCCCTCATCTGTGATGTCTGCAAACCACCACAAGCCTCCTAGGCACTCACTTGCATTTCCCCCTCCAAAGAATAGATCGCCAGTCCCAGCTACAGAAAAACACTAACCAGTGACCATGCCTTATGACATAGAATGTCACCCTAAGACAAGGTCTACCTTTTCCTGCGAGCACTGTGTCTTTAAGAAATGCTTTCTCTACTTATTGTCTGCCTTCTTCTTGTATCTGAGAAGACTCTGAAGAAGTTTAAAAAAAAAAAAAAAGACAAAGCCAGTGCACTCCCATTCGTTCCACCCTGCCCCCAGAAAAGGCAGATATTTTCAGGTTGACTGAAAGTTTAACTTTGTTATTTTTTTTATTTCTCAAGGAAATCCAGCGTGACATGGCACGTGTTAGTGTCCTCTTACTTAACAAATTACATGTTTTTTTTTTTTGACCTAAGTTAAAAGCTGTGCAAATATCCCTTGTCTGTGTTTGCATTGTGTATGGATTTCCGTGATACAGCCTCAAACTCATTTAAGTGTAAGTGGTGGGATTTGGAAGGCTTTCTGCCTGCAGTAGCTACTCCTAAGAAGACATTATTGTCAAGAACATGGTGTTTTTCAAAAGCCACACTCAGTGGCTTTCCTATGAGTTGTCAAGAAGAAGTAAGGGTGAGATTCATATACCTAGGGCACCACTGTCTCCCTTCTAAAACAGCTGACCTTTTGTCAGAAAGGGAGGAACTATTGAGGCTTCCAAGTTGCTCAAAAATGTCTTCAAAGTTGTAAAAATAAAAACACTCATAGGAAACACAAAATCTAGCTTTTGATTTTTGAGGAATATTTTAATGGTGCACCAAATTCTCCTTCAGGTGATAGTATAGTTTAGACCAGGACTTGAATTGACTGCTACCATTTTCCCTTTCTGAGGCAATGATGTCCTGAAAGAATGCTACCTTTTGAGGGGACTCTCACTGGAGAGATGACACGTTTAAATCCCTAGGCAGCCTCTCTCTACCCTTTGACTGAAGGCACCAGTCCTTTTTTGCTTCCTTAGAGAGCTTGCCAAACTAGAACCTTGTTTTGGCCTTGGGTAATGAGTGTTGAACTGGTCCTGCCTGGGGAGACGGCCTTTCAGCTAAGCCCCTTCCCCACTAATGTCTATTTATATATTCCACAGCTGTAAATATCTCTTTCTTTGCCTGCTTGCAGTCCCTGTCCTTATGTGGGGCACTGCCCCTCAGAAGTTTTTATTTGGGTTGGGCAGGTCAATCTGCTATACACTCTGGCAGGTGATCCCACAGAGCAGTCAGGGGCCAGAAGGTACTTTGAAGGCCTCCTCTGTAAAATAATGGTAGGGTATCTTTGTTTGCCTCTCTGGAGCTCTCTATGACAGGTTATGCTTCATGACAGATGTCTGTCCACAGGTTGACCATGTTCTAGCTCCAGCCAGTCTGTTTTCCAGTGCAGGGCAACCAATCCCATGTCCTTCCAGAGAACACACTCATTCTCTTCAGTCATAGCTGGTTATAGCCATGAAGAAGGTCTTTTAGGGCCAATTTTGGAGAATTGAGGAAATACCAAGGGTAAGACATTCACGTAAGGTTTACCAGGTAATTGCCACTGACCACCCTTCTGTTTTGTTCCCACTAATGAAATTTCACCTCACTGTTTTTCTTTTTGATTCCCTTACTATTCTACGAACATGGTATAGTCTTATCATATTTAGAAAACTTGTTTCTGATGTGTTTCATTTTGTTTTCACTTGTTTTCTTATTTTTTCTCTCTAATGCTGTACACAAAACTTCATGCTAACCCTATATCAGGTAAAATAATGATGGTTGAGTATTTCTATGCCCTATTTCTGCCTGTGGTACAGTATAACATCCCAACCAATGGCTGTGATTAATGATATATGTGATGTGCTTCTGTGGCTTAATCACTAACACAAGAAGCCAGAAATAGTTAAAGCTGAACTAACTGTGTATGAGAGTTTCATAATGAATAGAATTTTCTATTGCTCATCTGATTTTCCAGCACATTTCACTATCAACATTTGGGATCAGATAACTCTTAGCTGTTGGGAGGGAATCATCCAGTACATTTCAGGATATTTAATGCAGTTCCTTGTAGACTTTTATTTCTCAAAACTTACTTTAATTAGGGTTCTTAAATGCTTCAACCTCCCTTTTAGTCCACCGACCAAAGGTAAGAGAGAACGATGGTTAATAGGATAAGGGTATTTGTGGACCTGTTTAGAAGTTGTTCTCTGGGATGAGACTAATCTTCATTTCCAGGATATCAGCAGTCCAGTCCAAAACATTAAACACAAATCAGTTGCAGAATCCAGCCCAAACAGCAAACAGCAAACACCAAATAACAAACACAAATCAGTAGGGACTCAATCAAGAATAGTCTGAGAAAGCAGCAAAAAGCAGCCAGAATACCATGAGAAGTCCTTTGAAGCTTTTCTCTCTACAGAGTTACGACAAATGAAGATCAGCTAAGATCAGTGAAGTGTTGCAAGGTGAACCTATGCAAGACCATCCTCTCACTGTCTGTGAGGGTATATTTATATTCTTTCTAAATATCACTCATTCTCATCAAAACGTCATATGCCCTCTCATGAGACAGATCCAAAAATACAGTTTATCTGTTTCAGCAAAACATTCTCTCATAAGTCAGTTTGCAGAAAAAACATCACATGACACAACTGAGTCTCCAAAGAAACCAGAAATTTCCTCTTCAATTTCTGTCTTGAATTCAGAGGGGAAAAAATATTCTAACATTGCCAAATATTTCCTGTAGAGGCCATGATCACTTATCAAAAAATCATTCATGTAGATCAGTCCTGTCCAGTAGGACTTCCTGGGATGTTAAAAGCATTCTGTCTCCAATGATAGCCATAGTACCACATAGCTACTACCTACCTGAAACATGGCAGCTTTGCTGTGAGGTCAGACAGGCTAGCACATGGCACACATGTGTAATCACAGCACATGAAATGTGGAGACAAGAGAATCAGAAGTCCAAACTTGTCAGTCATAACAAGATGTGTTTTAAGTACAAGATACACAAAAATACTTAATATAAAAAAATTAAATATCAAGCTAATGAGATGGCTCAAGTGGTAAATTCACCTGTTGCCCAGCCTTCTGACCTTAGTTCAATCCCAAGGACCCACACAGTGGGAGAAGACTGACTCCTGACAGTTGGCATCTGACCGACATATACATAGACACATACACATAAGATTTTTAATCACAGTAATAATTTAATATTTATTATAGCTTGAATATATGTTATACATCATATATAATATAAATATTAAATATATATGATAATTTGGACATCTTTCTTTACTCTGATTTTAGCTATTAGATCCTTATAACTACAACAGCATAGTTCCACAGGTAGTAAATATCTGTGTGATTTTCTTTTTTTTTTTTAGTCTCTTACTCTCTGGCTCTGGTTTCCTGTAAATGTGATGTCAGTGAATTGTACTTAGTGACTTAAATCTGATACTCCAAGATAGATTAGCTGTATTTAATCAAGCACTGTGAAGTCAATGCAATCACTCTGAGGACCAAAGTCACCTTGGGTAGGCTCCAGCCTATGCACTCTACTCTCAGACCCAGTAGCTCTTAGGTCAAGGAGCGCTAACTCAAAGAACCATGTCCTAAAGAAGGCCAGTTAAGGAACTACTAAGAGGGAGAGATTCCATAGTGAAATGACTATAAGACATATTGGATGATAGCTTCAAAGCCTTTAATATTTTAAATTTCAATGTTGTGGGCTGGGAGTACAGTTCAGTACAGGAGCACTCTCTTAGCATTATTCAAAGTTCTGGGTTTGATTCCCAGCCCCCCCTCCCAACACACACACATGAATACACACACATATTCATGAGTCAGTTTTATACTTCAAAAAGGGAGATCTTATTGTAAAGAAACTTAATATCAAAAAGCACTTAGTATAAAAAAATAAGTACAGAGTAAAATTATAGTCAAAGCAAGGGTTGTTCTGTTTATCCTTGTCCCTGCTCCATAGTCAAATGTCTTAGTATATGAAGATCAATCCATTCACCATCTGCATTTTAAAACATCCTATAACTGCCATGAAAAGTAAATATAAAATCACAACCTGATGCAGCATTATGATTTCAGCTAACCACACCATTATGATTTCAGTTAACCAAAAGCATAGCTTTTTAAAGCAGTAACAACAATTTTTTTCTTAGAGATTGTTTCTGGTTGCTTATGGTCAGTATTGTAAATATGTGCTTGCTGTTAGTGAAAACCCTTCTACTCTTGGGTTGAGGTACGTTCAATGGAAAAGCTTACTGTATAGCTCTATCATCCTGCCTCAGTCTCCTGAGCACTGGGACTACAGGGATGTGTAGTGTACCCTGTAACAATGAGCTTCAGCAGAGGAGGTTAGTGCTTTGTCTGAAAACTGTACTTCTAAGAATTCTATGTGAGTTACAAACTAAAGGAAAAAATAAAATCATTTAATTGATGATGCTGTTGATCCTTAAATGAAATATATTTCTGAACCTTTATCTAATTTCTAATTCTGTGAGCTCTGTTTTAATCATATATTTATGAATTATGAGAATAATCTTCATTACATTTCATTCATCACACTACCGCTTTTTATTTTCTATATTTCCAATCTCTATAAAGTAATAGAACATTAATTTTTACTTAAAATATGCTTCACGGACCAACAGAGTTAGTATTATCAGGACATGTCTTCTAAATACCAAGAATCAGTCTCTAAAAAGATGAAAAATGCTTGGGATATATATATATATAATATATATAAATATATATACATATGTATATTTGTGTGTTATAGGTGTTTATATATTATATCTAATATATATTTCATACGTATTTAAGAATCACTGATTTTGAAACCTGTTGACTGTTTACAATAGTAAGAATTAAAGTAGGAAGAACCAAATGTTTCATTTTATACACGTAGTTATACTTCATCCTTGTTACTATATTTAAGAACTGTTGTTATGTGACCAACCAACATGGCTGATTTTTTGTTCCACTTCCTCCACTCAGTACTAACAAGCAATGAAATCCATAAAAGGTCCATTTCCCAAGTCACAGGATAGTAGGAGTGAGTCTTAGGATTCTATGATGACTTAACAAAAATTGCTCATGTGTGTGAGAACGGGGACCTGGGAATGCAGAATCTGGATGTAGATATAGACAGCCTTGAGGCTGGAAGCCACAGAGAGTGGAAAGGATATCAACTTGGCCAGTGTGGGTGGCATCAGAGTGTATAAACAAGCTTGGCAGGTCACAAGTCAAGGATGCATCTCTTGGGCTCAGGAGGAGGAAAGGTGGCCCTTAGGAAGCTATTAATGGTCTGACATCGAAAAGGGACCAGGAAATGTGGAGAGGGGATAAGGATTATACACAGCATATCAGGCAGGCTGGGAGTGGCAACAGGAAACCATCCTCAGCAGATTACTTGCTTGTAAATATGTTTATTGGTAGACTAAGGCACCAGAAGGTCTACTGAGGACTAACCAAGATCATCTTCTTTTTCTTCCTCCTCCAATTCCTCATCTTTTCTGAAGAAAAAAAGATATCACTATCTTGCCCAAGGTGACTTGTCACTCATTATGTATCTCAGGCTAGCCTCATTCTCCTGCCTCAGACCATCAAGAATAGGAATTATAAGTATGAACTTACCCCATGCCCACCAAGATCAAATTCTTGATTACCACAGATATTTTATGTGTTGACTAGATATAGTCTCTGTATCCTGTGCTATGGATATAAAACAGTGTTGTAGTAAATGACCAAAAGAATATGGTTAAGTTTTAACTAAAAGAACCCCACACATATTTTCTCTATATGAATAGTGTCATTTGTCTCCAAGGTAGAGCAAAGCAACATGCAATGGTGTAGATCTCAATGTGACAATGTTCTGTACTTAGGTCACTGAGTCACAGTGTGATTTGCATATCAGTTGTCTCCTAGTAGTCAATGATGCTCAGCTACACTCTCAGAGCTCTAGCTCTGCAAGGCATTGAAGGGTCTGTCAAAGGGCACGTTGTGTTCTGCTTGCTACAAAAGTAGCTGCACTAATTTGGGTTGTGATTTGACTTGTTTTCCCCAATTCTTCCTGAGGTCTAAATTGGATTGTGTCAATCAATGGTGTCTCATTACTAAGCTCTCTCTTTTTTTCTTTTTAGCTCCCGAAGTCACTTTGGAGACCAGTTTTACTAAGTCATTTGAAAGACATCATTCAATTCTTCTTACTAGTAATAGTCACCACGGCCTGCTTCTGCAGACTATGGGAGAGAGACATGCCTCATATCCAGTGCACTTAACTTGCATGCTAGTTGATCAAATGAATGTTCGATTTGCATCCAAGTAAACAGCTTTGAGTCCTTATTTATAAAATTGGGATATGGGTCGTGTTTCTTTATAAAATTAATGAACAAGAAATGACTTTATAAACTTAAAAAAGTGATATGCAATTAGTATAGGTTATTACAAGATTTTGAGTCGTCAGGAGGGAAGCTCCATCTGAACCAGTGAACAAATCAATGTAATCAGCCTTTCACGTTAAAGAGTACAGCTCATGTTCTAATGCTTCAAGTCAAATGCTTCTCAGAAAACAGTAACTAACAAGAATGACCAGAATCAAAGATTGGTCATGTTTGCTTTAGCAGCAAATATCAATTACCCTTCCATTAGCAAGAGTGGTAGTTATCAGTAATGATTATAATTTCCCAATGAAACTAGTGGAGATATTATGTGAGCTACTAGAGGAGACAAAGACACATTGGAAAACTCTAACATCTTTATATGTAAGGACTGGAACAAGTCACTGTGATGTGTCCTATGTGGTAAAGGCCACAATGACTCCTCTTTCTTTTTTATAGGACTTGGCCCTTCTGGTTTTAGAAAATCATCTTAGGCTTCACACCCCCAAATATTGGAACTACCACATAAGATACAAAGACTCTGAGACATAAAAACAAAGCACCATAGAGCTGAGGAAAGCCAGAAAACTGGCATCATCATCATATTCACAATGATAATGATAGTCAACTTTCTTGAACATAAAACTGCATAGTTTATGGTTCACTTTTTCCCCATTTCAAGTTTTTCTAGTAACTCAAAAGTATTGTGTTCCCATTTTGATGTGATGGGACTAAGTTTAGAAAGGTGTGGCGACTGATCTCCATCACTTAGGAGCTCATTTCTGGAAGATCCAAAACCTTATGGTTTTTTTTTCCAATAAGCTAATTATATCGCTGATCTTTTCCACTTGGTTTCTAAAGCTAATCTATATTTGCATGAGAGACTAGCTCTGCAGTATGTAGAAGTCGGTGCTGAACAGTAGAGTAAAGAGAGGCGAATGTTGAGCTAAATCATAATCCTGAATGAGACTTGGAACAAAAACAAAAAACAGAAAAGGCAAGAAGCAGGTTTTTGAATGATTGGTTTCTTCTATTTAGGTAAGGAAGGTAGATGGTTTTTCAAAGATTCACTTCATTTTTTAATTACGCATGTATATATATATATATATGTGTGTGTGTGTGTGTGTGTGTGTGTGTGTGTGTGTGTGTGTGTGTGTACATGTGTGTATGTGCTCATGAGTATACATATCCAAGAAGGCCAGAAGAAACTGTTAGTGTTTTAGAGGCTGGAGTAATAGGAGACTGTGAGCCACCCAACTTTATGGCTGGGAACCAATCTCCAGTCCTTAGCAAGAACAATGTGTACACATCAGTACTGAGCCGTCTTCCCAGGCCAAAGGTAGAGATTTAATCTTTAAATAAGTTATCTTTCTTCATTTGACTCAAAAACACTGTCGCCATCTAGTAAACTTACCAAATGTAAGCACTCATTCATTTTAGCATTTTTAGTATAATCAAAAGAGTCTAGCAGAAAACATAATTATCTGGAGGGCATTAATTGGTTTTTGTATCTATTCATAAACAAGGTGCCTGTTGTGTTTTCTCTTATTTGTGTTAGTATTGAGTATTGAAAATATAAATACTGAAAAGTTAATATTGAAAGACTCTAATGTGCTGTGATTAGTTTAATTCAAAGCTAATCTGTAGAAATATGGCACATTTGTACTTCTTCACACAAAAGCCACTTCCATACAGACTATTCATAGTGAGTTTCTGGTTTCTTTCTCAGAGGCTCAAAGATTTCTATTCGCAGGGTGCTTACCTGGGGTTCTTCCCATGTCCTACACAGGTTGAGCTCTCATATTGAAGCTGTCGATTCCTTTGATAGCCTGTCCACTCCACTGCCACTGGGCTATGTCTCTTAATCAAAGTCACTTCAAAGACCCCAAACAGATCGATTCACTTGTGAACACTACCCAAAATGTTTTCAAAAGGAGGAGGGATTCTAATCTTACATCCCTTTGAACCTACTGCTGCTCATTTACTACTATTTACTTTGCATGGCCTATGGCTGAACCATGGAAATTGGAAAACAAACTCCTATTCAGTAAGTCATGTCAAAGGTGACTGTGGACCCAGAGTGTTGACTGTGGGACAGACATTCTTTCTGATCAGGAGGCCTCTTCTGCGGTGCTGCTGTCTCCACAGTTACATACCTGTCCATGGAAGCCTTTCGTTTATCTTGTCTACGTGGGAAGTCCTAGACGATGCCATCAATCTGAGACATGAGAGAAATGCCCATTTGACGTGCTAACAATAGTTGCAGAGGGGAAAGACGAAGAAAAGGAAAAAAAGAAAATTAGCCAGACCTTGAGCAAAGGTCTTTTGAGCTGTACCATGGTTATAGGGAAGATTCAATGGCCACTTTGTTTAGAATTGTACTTTGTAGTGTGTTGGACACACAGTTAAACAAGGATTTCCATTTAAGATCATGAAACAAGTACTTTCTAAAGACAGTGAAGAGTGGATCAGGAAACAACCATATTCCTGAGTTTGCTTTGTAAAGAAACAGATTTCCTGGTGTTAAAAATCTGCAGCATGCATCTCTGCTTAACAATTATCAATGGGAAATGTATATCCTCTTGGTGATTCTTATGGCAGAATCAGGGACAGGATATAAAATATACCAAATCTCAGTGCTTTATGAATGCTGTTGTTCCTGCACCAGAATTAATGGCATTCTTATTAAAGGGTTAAACATGAAAAAATATTAACATTGAACTCTTGAGAGATATATTTAAGTTAAGTTTAAGTTCATTTAAATGTAAAATGAAGAACCAGGATGCAATTATTTGTCTTTGAATATGCGTTTTATTTCTTGATGGTGTCTTAAAGAATTATTGTTAACAGTTTTCACAACACACACAGGAAACCCTCTAAAACACTCAGCTTACCGTAGCCATCACCATCATTTGGTCTATAATTTGAACATTTAGTTGATGGCTTCCTCTATGACGGATGTCACTCCTGCCGTGTCACTAGAATTGAAATGAAGATGAAACTTCTCTTATGGGAAGGTCCTGAGCTAAACAGTTTGCTGCCAAAATCACAGCACTCTCCCTAGCTGGTTTTGAGGGCAAGGTGCAAATTCCATCTGTTTACACAGACTTGGCTCTGTGGGAGACAATCTGAGAAGAGAATTCACAGGCATGATGTTGAGGAGATGTGAATATGTGTATTAAGTACCAATTTTCTTTGATATTCTATTTACAAAGCGTTACAAACATACCAATGCGGTGATTTAAAACACTGCAAAGGGGTATTTACAAGTCTATTTAAGTAAAAATACATGTTGAGAGCACAAATTCAAATATACAGTGAAAAAATTCTAACATGTGGTGAATGGGCATTGATTTGAATAATAATAGTCTTTTAAATACCATTCTGATCTCAGTGTAGTTGAAAAAATGTTTAAGTAAATGAGAATAAGGTGGATTGTACTCATTACAGAAAACCACATACAATCAAAATTCAGGCTGTGGAACAATGGATACATCTACAAAATAACTCCTGCCCCTAAGGCTGAGGACAAACTGCAGAAAAGAAGAGTGCAAAGTTTGTAAGAGCCTGAGAATCAGGGACTTCGCTGTGAGACTGTGTCTCCTAGTAACGTGAGAAGCTACACCATGAAGATTCACTAACATGACTGCCTAAACATGAGATGAGCAGGGGCAGCGACAATAGCCATGCCAAATTAGATCACGAGGAAAGATCATGACGATTCAGCCTCATACAAAGAACTACAGGCAATTAAGGAATGCCCCAAGTGGGAGAAATTGTCTTGCCCAGGGAAGAGTACTCCAATATTCAATATCAAATGGTCAGCCTCAAAAACATACAAACAAGTAACATTATACAGACTGAGCAGATTACATTTAGTAATACACACACACACACACACACACACACACACACACATGTATGTGTGTATATATCAGCAATTAATGAAAAGAGGGCCTTGCATTTGAATAAGAGCAAGAAGGGGTATATGAGAGGCTTTGGAGGAAGAGGAAGGAAGGGGAAAGTAATGAGATTGTACTTTAACTTCAAAAATAAAGGGAAAAATATTAGAGGTGTCTATTGAGAGGTCCTATGTCAAGTCCAGTGATGGTGACATCAATCGTGTCTTCTGCACAGAATTCACCACCCTTGTAGTGTTCCTACAGATCTGCTGCAAGATTATCTATTATCCTTAGACTTAGATTCTACATATCCTGGTAAGACCATAGATGCTTCACATTGTGATCTCTCTCATCTAGGTTATGACCCTCTAGAGTGCTGTATATGGACTCGAGAAAAGGGGCACAAGTGTTACATAGTTTTGAGACACATGGTACATTGTACTAGAAGTTTTCACATAATACTAAATACATTCTTAGAACTTAGTATCTGTTCTTTATACCTGGCCTCTCCCTAAAGAACAATTTCCTAGAATATTCTCATTAGACCATGGATAATAGATTCTATACTTGGAATATCTTGTTTTCATATGTTGTTCTCTAGAGCCACAGGTAACAGTGGCTGTGTGTATTTCCTAGCATTAGTGGGAAACAGAAAAAAATCTTAGCTTTTTTTTTAGCATCACTTTAAAGTCATCAGATCTCTTCAGCCTGTGAATAAATACCACTGGGTAAGGGAGGATGATGGATCTGATAAAGTTATCATTGGTATATAAAGCTGTAACACATAATTTTATGGGCTTAGGTAATATTTTACATATTAAATAAATCAATTCCCCTCAGATCTAATTTTCAATTTGCATTTTCTTTTCTGTAAAGCAAATCTATATACTGAGCTACAATTAACACCTGCTGGAGACTGCTTATCCATAACCAACTAGTGCATTAGCTCTCAACCTGTTGGTTGCAACCCCTTGGGAGTAAAATGACACTTTCATGTAGACCTCACAATGACTCTGTGAGATGTGCACTAACATTACTTCAATAAGATGGGAACACAAAGGCTTAGAGAGTAGAATAAGCTAATTCACTGGTGGTACCAGAGCCTACATTACCATTTTCTGGGTTTGCCTTTTCCTCTAAGCAACTTGTACCCCCTGGTGACTCAATAGATTTGGTAAAAATAGCCACACCCATTAAACTGAGGAGTATCTGTGTTAATTGATAAGGAGACTGACCCAGTCAAAACTACAGCTCAAGAACCAGATAGACAAAAAATAAGGGCTGAACAAATACAGAATGATCAAGGAAATGGCTGCTAAAGACATTCCATTTTGATGTCCAAAGTTTACTTGATTGCTGCCAGTACTGCTGGCATACAAATGGAGACTGGGGTGAGCCTACACACTTTGTTCTCCAGTGAAGCAAATTAAATATTCTCTTTGAAATCTGGCTCACAATATCTGTTTCTCTAATCTACCTCAACCAGAGTACAGTGACTTGATCAGACCCCTGGGAACTTTGGAATTGTGTTTGGACAAGTAGGGAGATCTCAATGTGTCTATTTACCTTGCAATGTGCATTAATCCCTGAGAGTAGGTCTCTCCTGCTGGTGATAGGTTTGTCCCTAACTGAATTAGCCTGGAGTCTTGGATTTCTCTCCTCTCACCCTTTTGACACTGCACGTGATAGAGTGTAAGTCTATTCCTGCCACCAACAGGTGCAGAGTGGGAAAGAACACAGTTCCGTGGATAATAGGCATGCGTACGTCTGATGGATTTGATTAGATGCAACACCTATTAACAGTTTCTGCAGATGCTCACAACAAATCATTTGAGTTAATTCTCCCACACTCCACTGTTTGGTCTATTTTCTCTTTTCCAAGCCTACTTTACTCTTCAACTTATGAAAGTTATATGATGAATGCAAGCTTCCTTCTGCTCTAGGAATCTAGATACTTTGTCTTCTTCTGTGTGTGATATTGAAGAGACACGGCTGCTTGTAGTTAAGGTCTTTTTCTTGTGGCCATGTCTAGCTGCATGCTCTAGCACACGTCATATGCATGCTGGTTTCTCTGAGACGCACTGGTCCACACAATCAAATAAATCAGAAGAAAAAGGCTACATTTATCTGGGCGGCAGAAGCTAAATTAAGAGCCTTATTCCCCAAAGATGTCTAGAATTATATCAACACATTAAAATATTGGCATTTAAAAGCTTTCTATAGCCTTGTGTGGTAGCACATGCCTTCAATCCCAACACTTAGCACACAGAGGCAGGCCACCCTGATCTACAAAGTAAGTTCCAGGACAGTTATGACTACACAGAGAAACCCCACTTGAAAAAAGAAGCTTTTCATACTAGAGTAAAATGAATACTTGAAGTAGGAAGGAGACCATTAGACTGTCACATTCTCATCACTAATGAGTCAGGTGACCTTAGCTACAAAATTCATCCAGATCTCTGTACGTATATACATATTCACATGTACATACATGTATGCTGGATATTAAACTCAGGGCCTTAGACATGCTAAGAACAGATTTTGCAACTGACCAACTCCTAACCCAAGATGCTACTTTTATGATTCCCTGTATTCTACAGGCATAACTGGGAATGTTATGTCTGTCATGGGAATATCAGAATTTTACATATATCCTTCCCTTTAAATTGCACAGGAGTAGTATTGGGCAGATAATAGTTATTATTCTGATTTACCATAATTTCTCTCAAGGGCATATTTCAAACATCTTTAAATTGATGAAGAGATGTATAACACATCGGGTAGTGACACAGCAGGAGAGAGAGATCCAAAGTGTTTACTGTGCTTGCTGCTATCCTTACCATTTCCTTTGGGTCTCCCTGAGTCCCAGCTATCTGGGGGTGTTCTTCCCAATCTTTCAGATTGGTCCCTGAAGTCTTTTCTTTTGAAAAGTGGGAGGAGTTAATGCAGGGACTCACACCTGTCTAACATGGTGAGAATAAGTGGTGTTAGCGCTTTGGCCTAAGAAGAGCATCCATGTCAGCCTCCCCAGCAGCCCCACAGGCAGGGAACGATCACAAGGGCTGGAAAGGACAGAAGAGCCAGAGGTGAGAGAAGAGCAGTGAGATGCTTCCTTCAGGATTTGACATGGCTGTTGTAGGCGTGAACTCACAAGAGCTGTGAACTCACAATAGCTATGGTTCCCTACTCTAGAGCCAGACACAATCAAGCAGCCAAAATCCCAGCATAAATGAGAGAAGGGCTCATGAGCCCTCAATGTTAGCTGAGCTTTTAGCAGTTGATAGTGGCCTGGGAAGGAATGGCCATTTTTCTTTAGGATTGTGGCCATTTCTAGGTTGCCCAGTCTTCAGTGGATGACACCACACCCACATGCACATGGCCAGTACCACTTAGACACAAATGAGACATATATATGAACACACACACACAGACACACACACACATGTACACACACACACACACACGCACACGAATTTCTCTAAGAACAAATTAAAATTAATAAATAAGTGTACACAATTTCTCACAGCCACTTCTGAGATTCTGTGAAGCAGCCTTGCCTCCTCGTTTATAATAGCCACTGCTAACTACAGGTTGGGTTTGTGTAAAGATCTGCATCAGCATTTATTTCTCCACCTATCTAATTTTTAGTTTCATCTATTACTACTACTGTGTGTGTATGTCTATATGAGTACCTGTATGATGTATTTGTATGGGTATGGCCATGCAAATGAAGCAGCACACATGTAGAGGTCAGAGGACGACTTTTGGGAGTTGTCTCCTCCACTTTGGGATCTGGATATGGAACTCAGGTCATCAGGCCTACAGCAAGTGCTTTTATGTGCCAAGCTATCTCACTGGCCCTTATTGTTTTTTAAGTAGTGTCCTTTAAGAAAATAATCTGTTAAAACTAGTATGCCATTTGTGGTCTTCTTTAACCTTTACGAATGAGAAATTGGCTCATGCCTCCCTTGCTAAGAGCACCTTTTATCTGGGCACCCTTCCGTTTTGAGATGGAATTGATGCATGGACTCCCCGGGCTCCTGAGTGAATGAGAGAGTTAGGGTTATTGACATCATCAGCAAACATCCCTGCACATGTGTACACAACATACTTAGTCCATTTTGCATTGCTTGTATGTACGTGTGTCCAGGGATGACCACTGAGATTGGAAGACAGATATGCTTATTATCTGTCTTCAGGAGTTATTCTGTTCAGCACATGTAAACTGTACATAAGGTAACATCACCATTTATGCAGAATGCTGTTTTCTTCCCTATTTTTCAAGAACAGTTAAATACACACACCTGCTTAAATAGAGGATACTAGATCTCTGAGGCAAGAGATTTCTAAAAACATTCTGGGTCTAGTGGTCTGTATTTTCTTTAATGCTTTCTGGGATGCAACCTTCCTTAATTCCAATTCTAGAAGAGTGTTAATATACTAGTTGTATAAAAGGTCACAATGTAAGCAAGCAGCACGTATGGCCTAGGGGCCACTTTGATGGTATGTAAAGAGACCACATCTGTTCTTCACCTCTAACTCGCCTCATAGGACTTTATGATTCCTTCCAAGCCAGAACCAGGGAGGAGTCTGTCTTTTCCAGGCCTGTCACTTCTGTTTGCCTCCTCTCTACAAAGCAGGCCACAGACTGGGGCTGGGAACTATTTGGCAAAGAATGGCCCTCTTCTGTGGGATACTGCAGAGGTGACCCAGATTGAGACCATAGGCATCCCTGGGACGCTGACCCGACCCTGGGAACTGACGTCCCTCGGATGCCTGCAGTGCTGTTATATGACCCCATCCCACTGGGCAGCTGTCAACATCACAGTGGACAGACATTTTGACTGGAAACCTGCCTTATTGTGAGAGGTTGCTCTGAGGTTAAAGGAACACTTTCACAAAAGGATCTGCTAGAAGACGGCTTGGGAAATGATGGAGCACCTGATGTCTGTGCTCCAGGTTACTCTCCATCAGATTGATGTCCTCACCTTTCTGAAGATCAGCGTCAAAAACTAAACAAAAACAAAACAAAACAAAACCTGCTGTAGACAAGGGACATCACAGGTGATGCATCTTCCACCCAATCTGTCCCCCATAGAATGCAGTGTTGTCAGGGGCATTTTGGCACAGAGAGTTTTCTGTTACTAGTTACTAAAGAAGAACCACTTTCTTTTTGCTTCTGTGCTTGGCAAGCCACTTAATCCTTCATGTACAAGAAAGTGACATAGGTAAAGAAAAGAATCAAGTCTTGGAAGTCACTTTAGTAAACTTATTTTCTACCCTACAGGTTCCTTTAGTTGTCTCATTATTAACTCAGATCCAAATGGTGTGTGTGTGTGTGTGTGTGTGTGTGTGTGTGTGTCTGTGTGTGTGTGTGTGTGATATTTGGTATGTGTGTTTTTGTTTGGTGTTTGGTGTGTGTATGTATATGTGTATGTTTGTGGTATTTGCTGTGTGTGTGTGTGTGTGTGTGTGTGTGTGTGTGTTTCCAGCCTTTCCTGGCAATTGAGAAGAGAAAGGACACACACCCTAAGGATGGAGAAGTGTCCTGTGGATCTGTTTGTTTACCTGCTATGGTCCTAGTTAAGCAATTATTTGTCTATCGTTAATGTGTTTAATTCTACAAAGACAGCATGAGAACTTACAAAACCCCAGGAAGGATCCAGGCAGCTAAATTTTCTTGCTCTGAATTTCAAGGACATACACTTGCTCCCTGAGATATTTCAGGGGAACAGAACATAGAGTATGGGACAGACTGATCAATTACAAAAAGTGAAAGTATTCACCTAAACCCCAAGTCATCATAATTTTATCTTCATGCAGATGCCCCTAGGAAGGCTATCACTCAGCCTCCCGGGTCCTACCAATGAACATCACTTTCACAGTCCAGGTCCCCCCAAACGCTCCCCACTTGTTTAGCTAACCTCACTCCATGTGACTGGTGTCTAGTCTCTGCTCAAACCACTGAGAAGAAAGGCTTCAATACCTACCCTACAAAGTGTGTCTTTATCAGAAGTTTAAGAGGAAGCCACTTTGTAATAAAACTAGCAACACAGGCAGAATAAGGATCTAGACAGGCATGGCTGCACACATCTCAGTTTCAACATCAGGCTGGGACAGTAACTCACAAGTTCAAGGTTGACCTGCCAGCTCACATAGTCAGACCATGTCACAACACAACTCCCCTAAAAAGAGTCTGACTCCCTTTATTGAAGCTCAGATTAAATAAATAAATGATAAGTAAATAAAAGTACAAAAGGGATCTTTGATTGGTACACAACTAAAATATTCTATATAACAGGCCGGTCCACATCATTTTAAAATTATTATTAACATGCCTGTTTAAAAGCATAAGCACATATTCATTAACAGTTACATTGACCTAAAAAGATTAACGACTAGTTGAAACTATCTTTTAAAATACTTTTAAATAGAAGTAAACACTCAATTATCTTACAATTTCCTTATGCAGTCATGTTCTTGGGTCAAGATGGAATCATCAGATATTTTTGTATCACTTCTTGGCATTTGCTCAAAAGAATTAAAATCAGCTTATTACAAATTACAAATGCCTAAAATCTATGTGTATTGCTGTCCTAGTCACCAGAGCCAAGTTATAGAGTCAACTTATGTATCTATCAATGGACAAATTGGAAAAGAAAAAATATGAACTATATATGCCATGACTTTTGGTTCAGCCATATGTCTGTTATCTGCAGAAAGTGGACAGAACTAGAAGTTGTCATGTTTGGCAAGATATGTCAAAGGAAAAGAGATAGAAAGCACTTGTTTTTCCTTATATGCATAATTTACAGGGAGGGAGAAAGAAAGCAAATATATACAAGAGGCTTCTATGTACCTGGAGGGGAGTGTAGCGGAGGAAAGGAGACGGCCAAGGGAATAGCTTATATTTATTTAGAAGCTTCTATTTTATTTATTTATTCTAGTTATTTACTCCATTTAACTATACACGTGTGGAAATGTCACAATGGAATCATTTGTCTTACACATATGACATATACTAATAACTTTTTAAAGATTTATCTTTTTGAGGATTTGGTGGAATTAAACAGCTCTCCCCATATGAAGTCACGTTCGTATAAATAAATCGTATAAATAATATGTGAATTTTATTATTTTTTAATTTCACACTAGTTAAAGCTAGTCTGCCCATTTCTCCTCCTCCTTCCAGCTCCACTCAAATTTTCTTAATGCTTTTAATTTTCCTATGAAATGATCTACAAGAAATACAGTCAAGACAATACAAATAAGGGAGAACTGCTTTTCAAGCAGTACATAGAATTTACAAAGTATTTGAGAAAAAAGTTAAAGGCCATTTGGGTACATAAATATAACCAGAGATTGGGCTATGAAATGAGGAATATTTAATATAAACAAGTATCATATGAGCTTTAGAAACAGAAATATTTAATGCAATTGTCTGAATAATAACCTATACAAATAAATATTCAATTCAAAAGACATTTTCTCTGGTGCAAAAGACTCTAAAACATCAGCATAAATAGACTTCTTCTTAGGGAAATGTTTATCTTGAACTTAAAGGATATTGCTATAAGGACATTAGAAACATACATTATTCCTCTTATCTAATTCATTTGGTTAGTAAGAAGATGGAAGAAAAGCAGATGAATATGGAGTTAAATAAAATAGTAAAATATGAGGGGAGCTTTCAAAAATAGTAGATCTTTTTTATTCTCTTTCTTTTCTTTGCTTCTTGAATGATGTCAAATTACAAAGGCTCTGCAGGCTTCTCTCAATGGATGCTCAGCCAGGGATCAGCCTGCTCTGGGGCCTCCAGTGCTGTGAAGGCTCTACACTTTCCCAGCCCCATGGCACCCCCCACCTTGTTTCCCAAATGGAGTGTGCTCTCAAGTGTGACCCTAGCCTGCTCTCCCCTCAGAGCTGCATAAATGTACTGACCGAGCAGCTCCGTAAAACAGGCACATGCATCTTTGAAAGCAAGATGACATAAAACTGTACAGACAAAATGCAGTTGTAATCAATGGCTTTTTTCTTAGAAGGACACATCAAAGTGATGAGAAACCATTCCTCCGAGATGTATGTTCTCCTATCTTCTATGTCTGTAACTCAGTGAGGCTGCCGATTTACATGACCAAAAAAAAAAAAAAGTCTGTCGCTGATAAAATGAAGTTCTCATTAGTTAATGAAAATGAAATATACCAGAGTACAAAACAACAACAACGACAACAACAACAACAAAACCGTGGAGAATACTCCATTTGAATTATAGTCTACCTCCTCGCCCTCTACTGTTGTAAACACTCACGGGCTTCATTCCTCTGTGTATTAGATATGCGGACAGATTTTGCTGAATCGTTTTCTGTTATTCCAGTTCCCAGTTCAGAACGTGCAGACAAAGGGTCTAAACTCAGCCTGGAACCCTGGAAGACAGTCACATCATTAGCCATGAGGAATACCGGCAGTTTACAACTGCAATCATTTATAAGACAGTAAGAGCAACAACAATAAGGTGTTTTGCGTCTATTATTAATTCACAGTCAGCTCGGTCCAAGGCATATAGCTCTGGCTTCTTGCCTGACAGCATAATAGCACATGAGTTAACGTTGAACTAGATACCCATTCTTAATGTTGCTTACGTGGATCAGAATATGTACCAGTATTTCAGGATGCAGTTATTTCTCCTCAGTTTATTCAGCTAATCTCCTCAGTTTATTCAATGCACATGACCTCTAAAGTTGGTACCAATGATGCCACCTTGGGGGCAGTAACCTCTCCACCAAAAAAATACCAGTTCCTACCAGTCAGCTGCCTACCAGCCTTCCGGGAACCCCAGGAAACTCCTCTGGGTCTGTCAAGGCTTTGGCTAACTGCCCACTCAGCAGGCATACTTCATGCTCCCTGAACCCACCCAGCATATTGCCCTGTTAAAGGTGGCAAGCAGTACAGCGCTGGTGTCCTTGCTTGGAGTTGAGCAATAAAGCGTCATTCTGGCTTTGCCCAGCTTCAGCCTGGGGAGGAACAAATAGCTTCCAGAAGGCCTTGCATATGATTATCCAGAGCCAATGAGCAGCCTTGGACAAAGCAGAGGTTGCCAACAGAGCAGATGTGTCTGAAGTCTGCATCGGTTCATCTGGTGACCTCCTGAAATCAGCGGAAGATTTATATAGCTAATTATAGACTTCTCCCCTAATTTAGTCGCCCCTCTCTTCATTAAAAAAAGAACAGAGATAAAGTCATAGTTTAAAAAACCAATGTTACTTTACAAAAATGTCATCATTTTTAGGGGTTTGGGGACCACAGTTTAGATTCTCTTGAGGCAATCAGGCAAAGTGCATGTTGCTCTTTACATGAATAGAGCAATTATAGAGCTCAGAACAATTTTTAAATTGTACTTTGATTAGAGTTTGGTGCTTGTAACCTCAAAGTTTAAAAAACATTCTAACATTGATTCTGTCACTGCATAATTATTATTGATACATGAGACTATGGGAGAAATTACAGGATTACCCATGCCATATTGCAGTGATCAATTGTTGGAGGTGATTTCTTGTTGCCGTGACAAAATATCTGGTAAAAAGCAACTTATCGGCAGATCACATGCCCAGTGGTAGATTCCCCACACGAATGAGCTCAGTGATGGTTTCGGATGTTCTTTGCATCGTAATGGTTTTGTTGAGGCTTAAACAAAACAAACAAACAAAAACACCTTTCAGGTCTTTTGAGTATACATTATGCTTTTTGATTTTGTGTTTATTTGGGATTCTTATGTGAAA
>NW_021605225.1:981529-991072 GCF_004785775.1 Grammomys surdaster | reverse complement strand
AGGGAGGGAGGGAGGGAGGGAGGGAGGGAGAGAGAGAGAGAGAGAGAGAGAGAGAGAGAGAGAGAGGAGAGATTTGGATGGCAGGGGAGGGGAAGTGTGGAGGATATGGGAGGAGTTGGGGAAAACCGTAATCAGAATATATTGGATGACTAAATTCTGTTTTGTATAAAAGGAAAATGGCAAGGATGGCTTGGTAGGAGTGTAAAGTAGCTAATCAAGCTATGTCTACATTTAGGAGAAAGGGAAGGGAGAAAGGGAAGGAGGAAGGGAGGGAGAGAGGAAGGGAAGGAGGGAGAGGGGGAGAGAGGTATATCCCTTTTCTTCAGTCTGAAAACCCTACAGGAATAATGCCTCCCGTACTCAACATGAATTTTCTGTCATCTACTACACTTCTTTGGAAAACTATTTCACAGGAATGCTTAGAAGCTTGTCTCTAAGTGACTCTAACCTTGTGGTACTGATGATCAAAGCTGACTGAAGTCCTCCCTTCTCAGTGTGTTACCCAAACACGTTGAGCAATCAGAGCATCTCACCACTGGCCCTCAGAGAGTCAAGAACATCTCATAATTCAAAATGCATTTAGTTCCTATGTAAGACTCCTCAGGGTCTTCATAGCTTGGGCATTATTTTTTAAAGCCCTACTGTAAGTCTGGCTAATAGCCAGTGGCCAAAGTGGTCAAAGGCCCAAGGAGAGAACCTAGTGCTATTATTTTGCTAAATGAATATATTGCCAACCTAATTTCTAAATACTGATCTTCATACCCCTAGGCCAGCACAGCTCTATTCACAAAGGGTGGCCATTAATACAGAGACTCACAGTTGAACAAAGTCCAGAGAATAAGTGAATGCTGAGTTATCACCCCTAAATGGGATGTCTATACCACACCCACGCCCCTTGATAATCAGGGAATATCATGCAAGAGGAGGCAGAAAGATTGTGAAAGACAAAATTTGTCAAGATTCCAGTGGGGGTAAAATGTCTTCTGGAGGTGATGGGGTTACTAAGCTAAAGAAGCCACAGCAGCTACAGTTACATGAACAAGACCTGTATACACTCAAGCCAGACAAATAGATTAAAAATGAGGAACATAAAATCTACTCATAATTGAGGAATTATTATTACTGAAGGCTATGGAAGTAGGGAAGAGAGTGGTTTTCTTTTGTAATGTGTCCATGGTAGGTTGCTCAACCTTCAGGAAATGGCTCTGCTCAAACAAGCATAGGCAGCTCCAACTGGACTCGGAGGATTTTTTTTTAAATAGAAAAAGGTCGTGAAGTTGGGAGTAGGGCTGTGTGGTGGAAGATCTGAATTGAATTGGAAGAGGGGATTTGGGAATGGGTATAATCAAAATAGACTTTATATATGTACAGAATTGCCAAAGAATAAATAAAATATACTTCAAAAATCAAATAAAGAGCCCAAAGTTTCTCCATAGACTCAAGGCAAACTGTGAGTCCCTGTGAAATGTTTTTTAAAACAAACTCTTTTCATACCTCCAACATACAACAGCATGGTATAAACATTTTCATTTTAAAAAGGAAGAGCGATGGTACAGCAAGGAAACACTAGCTCAAAGCAGGACTGAAACCTACTGTGGCCAACACAAAGCCTCACAATTCCATGTTCAGCATCTGGGGCTCATAATGGAATCACTTGAGTGGTCCTACCCATCTAGTTCTTTTGTTTGTACCAGATGTATGTTCTCTCTTGGGTGGTTCCAGTCCATGCCTGCAGCTTACTTCTGTGTAAATCCCACATTCCTATCTCCAATATCTTGTGGTCTTCATTTCGATTTAGGCTTTCCTTTCATGGCTCCATGCAATGGTCTTTCAGCTTCTTATTGAAAGAAATCCCAACCTGCTACTCATTGTTTGGCCCTAGCAGCTTTCTGGAACGTTGGGACAAGCATCTATGAATCCATAACTCTTAAATTTTCCAGGTCTACAAAAGTAGGTACTATATACATGCTTCCCAGCTAAAATATAGCATCATTCCCTTCTGACACAGCTGTAGTGATTTCTGTATGTTCTTGGCAGCTAAACCTGGGAATCCACTCTCTACGCATTGTTTTTCGTCAGGAACCCTCACCCAATATTCTCATTTCAAGCTGTCTCCTTTCGAATGAATTGCATTCTCATATGTTGAAACCTTTGTTCCTGCCCTTAGGGTACATTTCCTGTGGTCCCCATGTAGAGTGAGTGAAACATTCCTCTTTAGTTGTTCTAGTCTCTTTGATAGCTGTAGCTGCTTTTTCCTGCTTTGTGTGCAACTTTAAACTTAATCTTACTAGATTGCACATTAACTCTCCATTCTCATTGTAGAAATATCTAAGAGCAAGAAGCAATAACTACACCACAACTTGAGTATTATATGCTGCTTTGAAATTTCTTCTGCCAAAACCTTATAGTCCTTAGATTCATCCTCACCTCAAGCTTTCCAGACATGAGAAGAAAGTAGCTGGACTTTTCTGTCATAATATGAACAACCTCAAGCCCAGCCACTCAAAGAGTTCTTGTTCCCTTCTTAGACCACGTGAACACATTTGTTGTGTTCCTTCTATTGGCATTATATCTTCCACACTCTCACCAGAATGACCCATTCAGCTCTGCTTACAACATTATGAGGATTGTTTCACTTACAGATACAAACTTTTACCATAAACTAGTCTCCAAGGCCTCTGGTCCCATGTTAAGGTTTAACACAGAAATGACTCCACTCTTGGTTTCCAGTTTTTCATTTCAGTTATTTTTGTTGTTAATATAAACCAGTGTGTGACAAACAAACAAACAAAAGACTTGAGAAATCAAGGGTTTATTTTGGCTCATGGTTCAGAGAATGAGGTTGGTCATGATAAAGATATAGCACAAGAAGCATGAAGAGGTTGGTCACATTGCTTTTGTCATCAAGAATCAGAGAAGAATGAATGATGTAATTCCATTTTCTTTCTCCTTTTTGTTCAGCCAGGAGCCCTACCTAGCCCATGGGATGGTTATCTCACATCCCTAATTATTCCTCTTTGGAACACTCTTCACTGACATACCTACAATGGTCTTCACTGACACACCTACAACGGTCTTCACTGACACACCTACAATGCTCTTCACTGACACACCTAAAACACTCTTCACTGACACACCTACAACAGTCTTCACTGATACACCTACAGGTTTAATCCCTTGGATGATCCTAAAGTTTAACAAAGTGATGGTCAAGATTAATCATCACAGACATATTTGTGAATATTGTTTAAGCCAGGGAGAATTCCTTCATCTACATAGGGAAGGAGCAAATCCACGAAGCTTTCTAAAATAACAAATCATCTACATAGGGAAGGAGCAAATCCATGAAGCTTTCTAAAATAACAAATCATCTACATAGGGAAGGAGCAAATCCACAAAGCTTTCTAAAGTAACATGGGAAAAAGATAACCCTTTGGGCTAATAGTTCATTGGCTTGCCTGTAGAACATAAGTTCAGATTTTTCATGCATGGCTCCATCATCCCCACCAACATGATAACTGCTCCTTGTCTGTTTGTCTTGGAAAAACATAGGTTTAAAAAAAACATACATTGTCTATCTTTTTAAAAATAATAAAATTAACCAGGAAAGATACCCACTACCCTGCCAAAGAAAGAGCTAAGTAATGAATTTGCTACTGCATTAAAAAATAGGTTGGGCACTAAATATGCACTCCCATATTTGGAAGGAGCTCCAAATCCATACAGAGTATGTAATAGATATATGTATAGAAGGGCCATACTGAATCAGAAATATTTTTAGGTATTATGGTAAAGATTTTTATCTTTTTTAACATTGGAGGTTTTTAAATGGGATTTAAAATTTTTTAACCCAAAACGAATAAACAAAGTAGTAGAAGATTTATAAGATTTATTTTATTTTAGAATTTACATTATTTGACATGATTGACATTACTTCAAGATTTAGTTTTGACTTTAAAACTCTACATAGTCTTCTGCATTAATGTCACTATTGGGTGTTTTTTGTTTTTTGGTTTTTTTTTTTTTTTGGTAGAAGAACTACAGTCATTAATCTTTGGTAAGAACCCACCCAATGGTGTTATAGGCCACTGTGTATGGTCACAACCTACACTCTAATCTATAAAACATGAACCAAATTGTCTACATGCAGATGGCTGTAAACCAGTTATTTCCCAATCCCAGAGGAATTTGTTGTCAAGGACCTGACTGTGTATGAAAGGAATGCTGTCTTGTTTCAGAACTAAAATTTTCCGACAAGTCAGAGCATGAGCTGTCTGAAAGGAAGGGGCTTTTTATGTTTTTCTCACAAACATGCTCAGACATAGCTTTTCTTTCAGCTAATTAAGCTGGTTTAAAGCAAACTGGTCAAACAGTGACATCCTGGTGGGGAGCCTTGGAGTCAATTTCATGATATAGAAAGTAGGACACTTGGAGGATGGCTTCAACTATTGTGCTTTCTGCCTGAATATTTTCTCCTTGGTCAATGCTGCCAGAGTGACCCCATACAATTGGGAGAATTCAAAGCCACTGACCTCAAGAGATGCCATTAAGAAGGCAGCCACAGAATAAGATTTCAGGGCCAGAAGCAATCTTACTCTCTCCTACCAAATCCTGAAGCTTACAATATTTTGAATGTATGTTTTCTTCCTGTTGTTAACATACTGCTAAACAACTAAATAAAATAAAATAGAATAAAATAACACAGCCATTCGCAGTCTCCAATGTAAAATATATTTTTTTCTATAAGAGAAGTTGATAAAGCAAGCAAGTAAACAAAAAGCAGCTCCTAGATTAACACTATGTAGTATTTAGAGCACATTTCTCTCAGTGAAGCACACAGTAAGAATGATGGGTTCTTTTGCCTGGTGAAGTATTATTTAAACAATGTGTGACACGTATTACCCTTCAAAGCTGATGGACATGATAGTGGTTTTGACATTTCTCCAAGCCAAAGCAAAAAGAAAACTGAAATTTTCTACAAATAATTTCTAGATTGTTGAAAATGTTTTCCTTTTGTTCTCTTATTTTAAACCCCAACACATTAGATTAGATCAAGGGTAGAAATGGGTGTTTTGGTTTTTCGGTGTTTTGAGACAGGGTTTCTCTGTGTCTCTCTGGCTGTCCTGGAACTCACTCTGTAGACCAGGCTGGCCTCGAACTCAGAAATCTGCCTGCCTCTGCCTACCAAGTGCTGGGATTAAAGGCATGTGCCACCACTGCCCGGTGAAACTGTGAAATTTTTAATGAATATTTTAAACAATTCATTATTTATTGCCAAGTAGCACGGTGCTTTTATAATCAGTGCTATTATGGAGCTAATGACAAAGAAAATCATGTGTATCCTCTTGTAGAAACCAGATGCTGGGGTTTTTGACAGGACAAAAGAAACTGAAGAAATAGCTCAACACAGAAGGAGCAGTGATTAAGTTTTTACTTTCCATCTATTTATCAACAAGATGGTTCACTATTATATCCGTATTTATGTGGAAATGTCTCAAGTTTTCTTTTGATTATCCATATATACCCAACTTGTCCTCAAACAAGCAACTCACAGAAACGGATCATTTTGCTATTAAGGAGAGAGGTGATGAAGACCTACCCTTGCCAGATGTCTATGATTAAGAGAAGAGTTACTGATAAGAGCTTGTCTTAGTATTATTTGTGATTAAGGGAAAAGTTGTGATATCTAAGCTGCATAGGTTCACATTTCCACTCCATCACTTCTTGCTGTGTAACCTTAAGCAAATACCTCCATTTCTAAACCAGTGAGAGAAGGTCAGTAAGAGAATGGAGCTCATAGGAACTGTTAGCAATTGAGTTATCTGTGGGTTGCAAGAATCATGCTGTGTGTGTGTGTGTGTGTGTGTGTGTGTGTGTGTGTGTATACACGTGGGTGCACATGTGTATGTACAAATACATAAATACAAACTTCTGGGCCTGTTTTTGTTGTTTTTGTTTATATGACTTCAGAGCTGACCACTTTGTATTAGGTAACATTACAAATTTGGGAAATTTCCCAAGAAAATTTGGGAAACATATATGTAACAATAATAAAAAAAGACAAAGAGGTTGCCATTTTTAGAAGATATAAGTGGCATGGAGACTGGAGAGAGGAAAATGATATGTTTTAATTTAAAAGACATTTTTAAAAAGAAAACTAAGCCAGGCAGTGGTGGCGCACGCCTTTAATCCCAGCACTTGGGAGGCAGAGGCAGGTGGATTTCTGAGTTCGAGGCCAGCCTGGTCTACAGAGTGAGTTCCAGGACAGCCAGGACTACACAGAGAGACCCTGTCTCGAAAAACCAAAAAAAAAAAAAAAAAGAAAACTAAAAAGAACCATGCTTTAAGATCTGGAGGTGGTAACAATGAGCCAGACATGCGCCACACACGTTATTACTTTTGTAATAATGGCAAACACACACACACACACACACACACACACAAAGCATGATTCTTGCAACCCAAAGATAACTCAGTAACTATTACACATTTTTGCAAAACTCTACAAAGCTAGCTCCTTCTCTCTCATGTAGAGCCAAGGAACCTAATGTACATAGACCCTTGTGAACTGTTCTATTGCCAGAGACCTCAGGCTGTAGCTCAGTTTGCTTGACTTTAACATCTTTATTATTCATTATATCTTATTGTTTCTCACATAGACATCAGGGCACACATTTTTTTTTTGTCTGACATTCACCATACAGTAAAGCAAAAAGAAGAAATAAAGATCAAGTTCTGTCATTACTGAGCAGCTCTGCTCACATGTTGATAGAGTATACTTTATAGGACAGAGCATCGTACAGCACTTCATTCTTTCTTGTGTAAAGGAACAACTTGGCCATATTCGTGTAGCCACACTGTGAGAAGACAGAAACCAATGATGAGCACTGTGAGAGTGTCCTAGGGTCGAGTATGATGATGCTTTTAAAGATCTGTAACCAATGACACTTTCCAGTTATTGAATTCAAACCTCTGGTCCCTGAAGGAACATTTCTGGGGACTTAGAGTCCTGGCTTGCGTTGTGTGAATGCTCCAGATGTCTGTCCTCAGTCTTGGGCTTACCTGGCTACAGTGTCTATACATCACTCCCCACCTTGCTGTAGGGCCTACACATCACTGAGGTAAGGTAAATCAAGCAGAGAACAAGTGTGATTAATATGATGAGTCAGGTTTAGGTGTAGACTGGCTCTATCATTGTCCTGCTATATGAGTGACTTTCTTGTCTCAGCTGATTTTCTCCTAAAAAAAAAAAAAAAAAAAAAAAAAAAGGAAAAAAAGATGTTCCTTGACTTACTGTGGATGGTTGCATCCCCAGTAAATACATTGTCAGTGGAAGATACTTTAAGTCAAATGCATTTCATACGCCTGACCCACCCAAAACCATGGTTTAACAACACAGCATACTATAGAGCATCAGCTGTTTTCCCTGTTGCTTGGAGGACAACTTATGGGAGTTGGTCTTCTCCTTCCACCACATGAGCCCCAGGGATCAAATTCTGGTCGCCCAGCGTGGCAGAAGGTGTCTACCTGCTTAGTCATCTCATTCATGTCTACTTTTAAGATCAAAGATCCTAAAGGCCCTTGTCCCTGCTTCAAAGGCCTCATGTGGGCAAGGGATTCAATTTGGTAGAAATAATAAACGAAAGCATATTCAGGGGAACTGCAAGATAACAGTGTCTGATCATCTGCACACAGGAAGGAGACTGCTCTAAGGAGATCATTAATCTACCTTCACAGAGTTGAATCTGGATGATAAAGGTAGGAAGAAGCCCCTTAGAGGAAGTTAGGGAGCCAATGCTCTTAAGGATGCCCTGCAAGATGGGGTATTAAAAGTATTTTCTTATGGAAAGAATATTGGGAAAGTGTCTAAGGTTCCAACAATACTTTCTCAGGCACACAAAAGTCCTTTAAATCTAATGTCAACAAAGTGTAGATGAGTTGATTCATATTCAACTTTCCTACATTTCAATATTTACCATACAATCAACATCAAACTTTCTCACATCCTGTATTATTGATATGTGGAAATTGTAAGAAGCAAGCTAAAAATCTAGTTGATTTTTTCATTCTCATGAATTTTACCATGCTAATAAGCCATGTGTGCATGTTTTGGGAGCATTGCTTTTTGATAATTGACAAAACCACTGTGATATATCAGTACAATGGAATGTTATTCAGCCATAAAAATAAATGAGCTATCAAAGCAGAAGCAGACATGGACAGACTTTAAACACATGATGATAACTGAACAAAAGCTGGCCTGAGAAGGCCAAATATCCTGAAATTCCAACTATGTGATATTCTGGAGAAAAATGCAAGTATGGTAGCAATAAAAAGACCAATGGTTTTCAGGAAGTTGGGGAAAGAGAACGGGGAAAAGCAAAAGTGGGGAAGAATACATAGGGCACAGCCAATCGATAGACTATTTTTTCAAATGACACTATACCTGTAGACACACATTGTTGTATATTTGTCAAAATCCATAGAATATAAAATAAAAATATATGCCTGAATGTATCTTTGAAACTAATAAAATATATGATAAAAATTGTAAATGACCCTATATTTTAAGAAACTATCTGGGAAGTTTAGGTACAGGAAATGGGAGTCAATGCGGAAACATGCAAATTCCAATCTCTTTTCTTGAGGCAGATGGTGTAGAATCAGGAGACAAATGGGGTAGAACTCTTAAGGCACAGGTGCATGAGTTCTGTAGGTCCGAGTGGGTCAGGAACAAGTATCATGGATGCTGCTCAGCCAGATCTAAGAAAAGGGGGTGCTAAAGGGGTGCCAAGACCTCAGACATTCCTTATCACCCAGAGAGAGCCTTCAGGCTCTGAGTCAGTTGGAAAGAACAGCCTCTGAGCTCACCAGGTTTCAGTCACAGGTGAGGGTAGCAAGCAAGGTCCAGGGATTATAGGGTGCCACACCAAGACCAATGTAGGGACATTAAGGCAGGCAAAGGCCATGGTGGTAAGCAGGAGTGGCTTAGATGATCTGAAATTAAGAAATTGTCCAAGACAGTAGAGAAAGCAAACAATGGATGGATGCATGTGGCAATTTCAGGAAGCAGTCCCCATCCCTATAGCTAAGAGAATACAAAGAAGAAAATCAGAGGCTGTGGAGAGCTAGGACAGTGTCAGTCTCTTGTTAAGAGATGCACTCCTAAGGCAGAGGCATCAAAAGAGGAAGGGAATCAGGGGGAATCTCCAATTTTCACCTCCCAAAGGCCAGTCTCTTGCTGCTGTTTCTATGAAACTGAACCAAGAGATGCCACTCAGGAGGAAGTGTGAGAGACAGCCTGCAGAGTCCAGCCTTCAGGGACGCAGCAAAGGACAGGAAGGTGTGGAGTGCAGCATGTGGAAGTCAGCAAAGAACAGTCAGGCACCTGCTTCTGCAACTGACTGGAGGCATGGGAGAGCCTTTCCCTTAACACAGAGAGGCCAGCTCAGAAAGAACAATAGAACTGTCCTGATTGACAGGAAGTATTTCAGAAGATCACATTGTAAGCAAATAAACTATTTTTTATAATTGACAAAACTA
>NW_021605225.1:967953-981129 GCF_004785775.1 Grammomys surdaster | reverse complement strand
TAGATAGATAGATAGATAGATAGATAGATAGATAGATAGATAGATAGTTTGGTGTGTGGGTGGGTGTGTGTGTGTGTGTGTGAAGATAGGGGCTGTGCGTCATTATCATTGTATATATGAGAGAAAATGTTAGCTATTCATAAACCACATCAAAAATTTGTAAGACAAAGACATACATTTCTAACAAACCTTTGGAAGAGAATGTGTGTTTTCTCACCACAGTAAAAATGTTTTTCAATTTCATTCTGATTGAGGCGTAATATTTGATTTTTTTGTCTCTCTCCCTCTTTTCCCTCACCAAGTCTCAGTTAAATTCTAAAATCCTAGTGCTGGCTAATCTGTCTTCTCTTTACCCACACACTGAAGACAACAGCTTTCCCAGGGAAGTCATCTTAAACCAGAGGATCGGGAAGTTTTAGAAAATATTTGGGGAGCATTCAGGGAGACAGGATGTTTTCAGAGACTTGATGTTTAAATCACGATTAAAATGACAAGGGACCAGCTAAGAGTGGTTCATGGTCCTGCTTCCTTGGCCATTGTGACTTTTCCTGTGTAGTTGCATGTTAAACACGATGACTTGCTGTATAGAAGCCATGTGTTCTCATAATGTGACATCATTAAACAAAGTGTTTAGAGCAGTTTTAGCTGAGCCAGGACATGAACAACAAAACCCGCCAATTACGGTGTCATTTCATGTAGTTGTTAAGGTTTCAAATGTCTCCAACTTCTTCTGGTAGGCCATATTGAGCGTGTCACAGTGAACATCTGAGATAACGATTTGCTACCAGTGTGCAATTCTCGCCCCTTTTTTTTAATATCAGAGAAGAAAGAGTTCTTTATAATAATTTGGCTCAAATGTCTATACACATTTCTCCAGCGTCTGTAGCAGCATGTGTTTCTAGGATTGTTCTGGAAGAGAAAATGCAGAAACAGCAGGGAGCAGAAGATAAACAGGCAATCCGTGACTCATTAAAACAAGCATTGGTAGCCAACATTGTGGAGTGTGTGAAGACCCCAGATCCAACTCGCCTATAAACTTTTTTACCAGCTGGACTTAGCATCTGTCAGAGTTTGGAAGGAATGATAATCTGGTATAAATGATTTCAGTGTGTCACATTTATTAACCTGCCACCTTACATAACTGTGTTGACTGGGGACTCGAAGTGTTTGAGCAATGACACAGTTTATTGTTGGAATGTTCTAACTGCACTAATAAATATGCAACTTGCTATTAAAAAAAAGAATTGCAAAGACCCCCAGCAACTGAAAAACGATAATGAAGTAAAGCTGAAAACACTCACAGTCCTGAGAGACGTACGTGCCAAGAGAGTAATTGAAATTCTGTTTGGATTTCTAACATTTTCAGTTCTTTACATCAATTAGGCAAGAAGATTGTCTTTTCCCCCTTAATAGTTTCCACATCAGATTTTTGTTAACAGCCCCAGTGACAACAAACACCAATTTGGGAGCATCCTCATGTCCTTTCCTAACTCCTCACTCTGCTAAATAAGCAGCTTGCCTCTGCTGTTAACCAACTAACAACTGCTAGGGAGGCATTTCTGGCTTCAGCATTTTCAAAGCACTGACACAAAGTCAAATCATGCTTTTGCTTTGGGGTCATTTTTTGTCCTGAACGGCTTTGCCTCATAGTTCATTAAAGACAAAGAATATCACACTGAAAACCCCAAACTGCTCAGGTTATCTATCTGCAGACTTCTCATCCCTGAGTCTGACTGACTTCCGTTATGGTCTCAGAGTTTGCTTAGGATTATTTGCTCAACAAGGAACATCCCCACAGAGCAGTCCTCTCAGTTCTTAGCCAGACCACATGCCACTCATTTTAAATTAATGGGGATGTTTACTCTCTGGTACAAAATCCATGCATATTAGCTTATAAAATATGGATAAGCTGGTTTCCTATAACAAAATACAACCCTGCAGTCTCAAAAATGAAAATTGCAGAGTGTTTTGGAAAAAAAGCAGCTAAAGGAATGCTTCATGTTTCACAATGGTTAGCTTATTATTTGTAGTTTTGAAACTTTATTGGTCCCTAGTCTAATCTTTTCTGAGTATAAAAACATTAACATATGGTTTAACACAGCTCAGGGCTGGAAAGTCCATACCTCAAATGCACATTGTGTGCAGGGTGACATTCATACTGACTACCATCCCTCAGGGTCCATACTCCATTTTACCTGGGATTGGAGAGCCATGAAATCCCTGGAAAAGTTGTTCATGAGTCTGAACCAAATGGTGCACAGTGTACTGAGATACTCTCACTGTGTGCTTCTGCCAAAGGTTGGGGCTCAAATGTCTCTCTAAGTAACATTAAAAATCTGCTGCTTCATGCCTATGAATTTCAATATTTATGGCATTCAATAAAATGGTCCACTGTCACAGGGAGATGTGCCACTGTGCACTCTCTGAGCAGATGGGCAGCAATATGGCACATTTACATGGACCAGCTGTGGAGCGCAGAAATGGATGCTGGTCAGAGGCAGGGTGCAGGCCCACATCTGGAATTCTAACCAACTGGCCTTGATGCCCATTGTAAACTTTTCTTCCACAGGACAAGCTCTGATTTAGGGTTGCTCACTAGTGTGCCTTAAACTGCATCAAGAGTCCTCATTAACACAAGAGAGTAGAGGGAGGTGAGGGCCTGGAACTCCTCTGTTGGGCATCTGTTAGAGTCTGTGCATGATACTCTGCAGTCAGTTATAGATGTGCCCAAGGGAAGACTCTCACGCGTGACGCGGTGTTCTCTGTTTAACTGGTTTTATACCAAAGAGAATTTATTGTAAACAGAACTATTTTCTTTGCATCCTCCACTTTCAATGGGTTGGAAAAAATTCTCAAATGATAATCCCTAGGATATTTAAAAAATCTGGTAGGTTTCTTTTGTTTGTTTTTGTTTTGAGTCTCAAAGAGAATATTGTCTTATTTTTGCAGAGCAGCCTTGGTTCAAATGCATGGCTAGAAGTGTCTAAATATACAAAGATCTTTTTTAATAAATAAAATTTTATGTCCCTGGGAAACATCCCAGGTACCTTCCCCTCATTAAGCCTCTCCATGTTCTCCACTTCACAAGTAGATAGACTCTACATGTATGTGTGTGTGTGTGTATGTATACATATGTGTGTATATATGTATGCATATATAAATATGTATGTATGTAAAATATTTAAATATAAAATATATGTGTAATATATGCACACATATATAAATACAACCTGCTGAGGTTTTTTAAAAACTTTTTATTGGTTCTTTGTGAGTTTCATATCATGTACCCCATTCCCACTCATCTCCCCATCCCCTCATAGCTGCCCTTTGCCCTTGCAACCTACTCTTCAAAATAAAAAAAACACACACAAACAACAACAATGACAACAAAACAAAGGATAGGAAACATTTCGCCATGGAAGTTATAGTGTGTCACAATGTGTACCACAGGCTATCCCTCTGTCCACACATCTTCACTTGCAAATGCTCGTTCCAATGAGTCATTGGTTTGTTTCAAGATCTCTGGCTTCTGTGACACCATCAATACAGAATCCTCATTGGGACTCCTCCTTGTTAGCTGTTGTTGCCCTGTGTCATGGAGATCCTACAGCCCTGAATCAGCAGGACTGGCATTTCATACACCCCAACCATTCTCAGACAATACAGATTTTGAGATGGACCAATTCAGAGTCCTGGATCTGCATCACCAGGGCAAGCTCTCTAGCACTGCTCTGGCTAGGTCACCCAGTGTCTCTTAAGGCAGGAGGCAGGCTCAGCTCTCCTGCTCTCATGCCCTAAGGGTTGGCTCATCCCTCACTCGTGCATTCAGAGCCAACTCTACTGTGCTGCCCAATCAGGATTTGAGGCCGATATCCAAGTGTTACAGCTTGTGAGGGGCCAGCTCTCTCACACTCAAGATCTCAGTGCTGGCTGACCTGCACCTCTGCTACCAGGATTAGCTCAATTGTGCTTACTGGGTGAGGCACAGGCTACTCTTCTAAGTGCTGCCTCCAGTGAGAGATGGTGGCAGCTCTCCCATCTCTCACATCACATCTAGCACATCCTGTAGTGGGTGGGGCCACTTATGCACAGCTGCTGGTCATCCACATGGTCCCCTGTGGCTACCCTGACCAGAGAAATCCTCATTATGTCTAGTGGTAACATGAGCCACAGCCACAGACACTGACCCCTACCACTGTGTAGCCACTGTTAGCATTCTGTCTAAACTCCACCCCACACTTACCTGGCAATATCCAGGTAAGCCTGAACCTGCTATAAAAGGGGTTGTTTGTCCCCTCCTCTCTCTTTCTTGGTCTCTTGGTCTCTTGGTCTCTTGGTCTCTTGGTCTCTTACCTAGTTCCAGCTCTGTTCCCTAGCCCCTTCCTCATTCCCTACCCTCACCTCTCTCCACCTGTCCATGGCCAGCCTCTTCACCTCTTCTCCCTCTCTCCCTCCCCTCCCCTGCTTTTTATTTGAATTTTGACATAGCTGCTGGCAGGTAAAGATGGGAGGTTAGCCAAGTGTATTTTGGGAAATATATGGTGGTTGTCATGGCCACAGATGTGTGGGTCTTAATAGCCTAGGTATGATGTCACTGGGTTCAGAGCTGATCTGTTGTGTGGTTCCTGATACCAATAGTCACAAACTCAGACATGACCCTCACTGGCAGTTTAGGCAAGCTACTACTCTACACTCTTGAGTCTCCAGTTCCATCCATAGTGATCAAGCTACTCCACTTCGCTTTCTCTCCCATCTGATCACCACATACTCGCACACTGTGGTAGCTCCTGCTGCAGGCTGGCCAAGTGGCTTGGCGGGTTCCTTGGAGACACCCTCAATCTGTGCTGCATGGTATAGTACCAATCAGGTGTATATGGCCTGCCTGTGCCATGAACTGGAGGGCAGGTCTGTGGGTGTCATGGTGGTTTGAAGGTCTCTGTTTTCCTCCTCCTGCATTGTGCTGTCTGGATTTGATTTGATTTGATTTGATTTGATTTGATTTGATTTGTATACGTCTAAGCAGAAGGCAGCTACAGATACTAAGCCAGGCATCAAGCTAGGATGAGTGGTCAGTGGGAAAGATTTGGAACCTCTTTAAGCCAGTGGCATTCTACCCTCAGGATGTGTGTCTGACCTATGTAATGAGACTCTTCCTAAAAACAAATAATTTTGTAAGAGACAACATCATATTTCTTTTACCCTTCAGCCACAATTAAATTTTTCATTGGCAGTTCAATATCTCAAAGATAATATGTAGTAATATCTCAATAAGAACCCTCTTAGGTTAACCTAGACACCTGTATAACTTAAAGATTGTGACCATATAGTGAGTAAAATAAAATGAAACCTCTGGATAGAAACAGTCTTCTGAGTAAAATAAACATTGAAGCTAAGTGAAGCACATAGTAGAAACACTCCTATGTGGCTAGCTTCACCCATATGAGTCACCTCCTCTCGTTTGGAACTGATTGTATCATATCTGGATGTCCATATCTAGGCGTTCAAGCATCACACTGTCTGGCTCAACATGTGCTCAACACAGATTGCTGAATGCACAACTTTCCCATCTTGTAAAAAAGTTTCCACTCCACTGTTCCTAACATGGGGTTAAAGAATATTGAGTTTATTCATGCAATTATCTGCTTTTGATGTCTATTCAGATAGATAGATAGATAGATAGATAGATAGATAGATAGATAGATAGATGATAGATGAAAATGCCCTTGTTTGTAGGAAATTCAAACTATCATATTGAACAGTACTCAATAGGTGAGTAATTTAGTCTAAATGTTCAAGAAAAATGTTCTACATACTCAACCATCCCATAAGTTTGGAGTTGTTTCAGAATTAAAAACAAAAACAAAGCAAAAAGTCTAACAGTTATGAATAAGTTGCATTCTAAGAAAATCTAGATTAATTTAAGGTGGATCTCAGACATGTACATTTTTTTTAACGTCCCTGAAAGTTAGAAAAGAGGGACTAGACAGAGCAAGAGAAGTGTAGATAAACACAGAGCACAATGTATGCACATTTGGGACTATCACAGTGAATTCCATTAAATTTTACAACTAATATTTGTGATTGTAGTATTTTGGAGTTCCTTTAGTCTTCCATTGTGCAATCCAGATTGAGAGACATTGCTCTAGACTCTAGGCAAACCCTTTAATTTTACAATAAAATGAGCAAAAGATGCCAGACTAGAGTGATGCATATGCCAGCACCATGTTCAGAACTCAGACTTTCAGAATTCTTGTTGACCCATCCGTTCACTGTAGTGACATTACATTCTAAGCACTGATCTTGCTATTTTAAATGAAACACATGTAATAATAATAAAGTCTACCTAAGTACAGATCTTATTTCATGTAAAGATTTTAATCTTTCATTTGGTAGTCAAGGTTACCCCCTTGAGTATTATTACCTCAGCTTCACACACAAGGATATGCAGGTTACAGCAAATGTGTGATATCCTGCTGACACTCGAGAGCTGTTCAGACATACTCTAGTATTTTCACAGAAATTGAGAATGTTCGATATAAATGAACAAAAAAGAGAATAAGCTCTGGCCACACACAGGAACCCAACGCCCCAGTAGGCATGACATTGGGGAGAACATTATAAAAGAGAATGCAAACTGAAAACTAAAAAGCAGTTTGGAAAGATTTTCAAAGCAAAGAGAAAAGACAGAAAAACAGAGTGGTCTCTGGGGCTGGAAAGATGGTTCAGCAGTTAAAGACACTTGCTTCTATTTCAGAGGACCCAAATTCACTTTCCTTCACCAGTGTTTGACAGCTTACAAATGCCTGAAACTCCAGCTCCAGGAGACCTGATACACTTTCTGGCCTCTGTGGGCACCCATATGTTATAGAAGATAGAATCAGATGGACACACACACACCCCAAAACAAAAAACATCAGTATTTTCATGGAGGAAAGTAAGCATGCTTGGGATACAGGAAATCCTGTTTTAAAATCAACAACAAAAAAACCCAAAACAGTAAAGGATGAGTTTTCCACACCTTTGTTCCCAATATTGAAAACCCATCAAAACACAAGAGTCCTCCAGTGAATCATCTGGTTATCAAAAAATTCTGACCCTGTAAAAAGGCAGTGTGTGCTGGCTTTGCTGAAAGTCTATAGAAACATCACCAGCTCATATTAGAACAAGTAGAAGCCCCAGACTGGAGTTATGACTACAAGCAGCCACTGCATTACTTGTTTTACATAATCTACCTTAGGAAACAGCCTTGATGGTGGGAGGACATTCTAGTCGGGACATAGAATCTGGACTCCTCCTTCTCCTGATTCTTGTCCTAGAAGCACAAGCAGTCGGAGGAAGCAATGGTGAACCCAGTCTCTGTTCACTGCATCTCATTTGTAAGATTGCTTCAACATAGCACATTAGTTAGACATTGGGTCTAATCAGGTATAATCAGGAGTTTGTGGGAAGGAGATTGCTAAGACATCATCCCACAGGTAGGAAAGGGGGTGGATGCTTGCAGTCACCACTCCAGTCAAAGGACCTACACTTACTCTAAGACAATAGATTAGAGCTAAGGTCTTGCCATCAGAATTGATGAATGCTCATTTCACTTTTCCATGATTACTTGTAGCATCTGAAATTCATGTATGTTGGGACCAAAAACATGGCAATTGGAAGAAGTATAATTGTGTCCAAAAGGACTGGTTCATGACTCTTAATTCCAGAATGACTTGATGCCACTGTGTTCTGGACAGAAAAAAAAAAAAAAACATAAGGCATCTTTTTAACTTGTTGCCAGATCAAAAAAACCCCAGCCAAACAACAAGAAAAACCAAAAACAAACAAGCAAACAAACAAAAAACCATTTGCCAAAAGCAACTGTCTGTTAATTTTCCACTTGTCCACTTGATAAACTCCTATGAGAAAATAATGTAAGTAAACAATTATTTGTCAAAAATAAAAGAAAAAACTGAAATTAAAAATACATTATAAAAAATACATGAAAACACATATCATAGTTGATACCCATTAGTTCTGTATGTTTCGTGCTTTCTGTAGGACTTGGTCATCTCTAACTCACTGCTACCAGCCTTCAGCTGATAAGGAGGGAAAGAGCCATACAGGTCAGTCATGAACTGTTCTTACTGGGGCTTTGTAATTGTCTTTAAAAGAAACGCATTTTGTCTAGGAGGCTCACTCTGCAAGTCCATCACTTGCTATGCAAGCCTGGTGACTTGAGTACCCCATAACCTACAGAAAAGCTAAAAGCAGTAGAGAGTTCTGTAACCCCAGTAGACCAGTATAGGAGCCAGCTGGTAGTCAGAGAGAGGAAAATCCCAAAAAGTTCATGGGCCCAGCTTCCTGATCCTACCACAGCAGAGAATAAGAAAGACCGTGTCTCCAACACCCCCAAAGGTGAAGACCGTTATTTCACTCCCACACATGTGTCATGACAGGTGTGCACCCATATGGACATACAAGGACAAGCATACTCTCACACACATCACATACACAATTATTAAAATAAAAAAGGGGGTTGTTTCTGAATGTGTTCTTTGGAGAAATAGCTGCTATGAAAAGAGATTTTCCAAATACTGTGACGTAAAAATGTAGGCATTTATTCCTCTCTCAAAGTATTTATTTTTATTATTTTTAATTATCATACAAAGCAGTGATTTTCATTATGACATTTTCATAGATACCATTTTATTGTTTTTTCATCCCCTTGTTTCATTCTCCAAACTTTTCCCTCTTTCCCTCTTTCAACGATCTCCTTCCTTCCCAGTTGTGTCATATCATAATAGACAGACAAGATAGACAGAGACAGACAATAGATTTCACATGTGAGAGAAGACAGGTAACATTTTGTTTTTCTTCCTCCTCTTCATAGTAAGTGGTCCAGGTCCACTGAGCTGTCTGTTGTAATTAAGATTGACACTCAAGATCTCCATATATTGCTTCTCCATCCTGGTAATGTAGTCATCATAGTTGAAGCTCAGTGAGCATGTTTAAATTCAGCTAGTAGAAGAAGGAAAAAGGTGTAGATGATACAGCCCAATGCTTAATCCACAGGTGTAGAGATAGTAACCATCATATCCTTCACATTATACCTAGGGACATCTGTTTTCATCCATCTACAAGAAGTACCAGGAATTATAGAGTCTGGCTGCAAAGTCCTATGCTCAGGACACACTAGAAGAGGAATATTGGGGTTTAATATAAGTCTACATCATTAGGATGTAGAAGACAAAATGTCAAAATGTTTATTTTCCTCACCCATCACTAGGCTCATGGTCAAGGCCACTATAACAACAACAACAACAAACAGATAAACAAGAAAAAGCATACACAAGTTTGCTTAATATAAGTTTGGTGTGGCATGGGAGCCTTTGTAACGAAAGCCCAATGACACAAGTCACCATTTTCAATGCTGTTGTAATGAAGAGTCAACAGTTCCAGGAGAATGTGATTAGAGAATAAGAACCTAAGGAACTGGAGGCTTCTATTTGCTCAGGCTCTTCCTGCTTCCTTTGACTCATTCCCTCAAAATCTAAGAACGGTTTTGAATGAAGCCTGATGATTTTCCCAGGATGATTTTCATGCCTTTGCTGTTGACTCAGGTATGTAGATGCCCTACTACATTGCAGCATGTCCTGAATTTCATTAGCATGATTCTGAGAGTTTACAATTACGTGTGTAAGCTTTAAACAAGAAGCTACAGATAAAGTTCTCCAAGAAGCTCAGCTTGGTATGTAGCTCAGTAATAGAGCCTTGGATATACACATCTATAATCCAGTGCTGGGGAAGCAGAAGTAGAAGTAGCTATCCCTGGAGTTTGCTGGTCACCCAGTCTAGTCAAATTAGCAAGTTCTGGGGCCAGTGAGAGACCCTGTCTCAAATAATAGTGTAGAAAAAAATTGAGGAAGATATCTAATATCAACCTCTGGCCCCCAAACTTGTGTACACATGAACATGTGCATACATACATGCCCTCACACATAAGGTGAAAAATCTGTTTCTTTGAAAACTCAGTTAGGTTATAATGATATTTTTCTGGGCAAACATGTGAAAGAATGTTTTGCTGGAGCAAACACTGAAAGGATGTTTTGCTATAGCAAACACGCAAAGGGATGATGCATAGTAGTTAGAAAGAATATAAATATGACCCCACAGACAGAGGGCGCTCGAGCACTGGTTCAGCTTGCTCCTTCTTGCTAGTCTTGGCATGTATCGGTTTCTCTTGCATTGAATTGCTGCACTTCGTTTGTGGTGACTTCATAGAGAGAGGTTCACCAAAGAACTTCTGATGAAGGCTTCTTGTTGCTTCTGCAGAATCCGGCCAATAGGTGAGCCTCTTTCTTTTAGATTGAACTGCCTTTTCTGATGTCCGCTGAGTGGACTGGACCACAGCTGCCAATTTGTGTTTGGTTTTTGCTAGTGGACTGAACTGAGAACAATGAAAACTGAAATCGCACCAAAGAACTATTTCTAAACAGGTACACTTCCCTGTATCTTAATAACTTTTCTTTTCCACTACCTCTGATGGGTGGTAGGCTAGAGGAGAAGTTGAACCTTTATTAAAGTAGGTTGTGAAAAATATATGCCTACACAATTCATGCAAACCCTTAGATTTGTTGAGACTAGAATGTGCCTCAATATTAAAAGCGATAGCTGTATCTACTGTAGTGCAACATCAAGTGAAGTTTTAGAACATGAGACAGATTAGGGGAATTAGACTACGTGATAGATTAAGTTAGTTTTTAACAGAATGATCTCTTTTTATTTGTTGAAATTAAACTTTTATGATAAATTCCTATAACCTCAGGATACAGAATACCACATGAGCAAAAATATAGAAGTGTGATCTCAAGCCAAAGATAGATCATTTGTGGTTTGTAAGTTTAACTGGCCCCTCCACCATCATAGATGGCCCTCCACTAGAGAGAAAGTCACTACGACCATCACATTCTGATATGAGTAGATATGTATGCATAGGCCATTAAGGTAAAGCTAGAAACAAAGCTTTAAAGCACAATTAGTACAATTGTGCTTTACAGTACAATTAGATGAATCATTAACTAATTGGATAGCTAGTGAATTTTGTATTAACTTGAAATATTTGGGATCTGTGGGTGAAGCATTGAGATGAATATGAGCTACAGCTAGGGAACGCGAATTATTTGGAAATATATTAAGACTATATTTGCTATTGGAAAACTTCAGGGAAGAATAGAAAATAAACTCATTAAAATGTTAATTCCAGTTAAAAATTATAAAGAAAGAATACAGCTGGAAACCCAGTAATAATAAATATTGGGCAGGAAGAAACTGGTTTGTGTGCCTGGGGGTTGGGGAGGTTTTTTCCTGTCTTTCCTATCTCTCCTCTGTACTGCCATTTTATGTAAATAGTTTATCTAATTCGACTCTGAATGAAGTGACAGACTGGACTGTAGCTTAAATCAATCAGTTGGTCAGAGAGTAACATTCGAGGCCAAATGCAGAGAAAATGCACCATATGCGTTAATCCTCTAGAGCTCAGTTCAGATCCCGATGGTGGAAAATTATGACAAGGTGCTGGTTCTCTCGTCTCCCTCGACAGTCAGGGCTCGTCCTCTGCTCTTATAAATCTGAGCGTATGTCTGGATTTGTTTGGGAAGAGAAATGAATAGCAAAGTAAAGCACACACCAGGGAAATCCAACAAGATCATCATTAATGTGCTAAATATTTCTAATATCTATCAGCCTCCTAGGTCCAGGCTGCAAGCGCTCCCTATATAGCAGTAAAGCTGTCTTCATCCACTGAAGGTAGCAGACAAGGAAGCATTTGCATTTGACTTCAGCTGACCAAAACTGAGGCATTAAAATGCTATCTGAGAAGTTCACCAAGGCACAGAAGACCGAAGCAGGGCTCCCCCAGCCCCCGCCCCGGTGTCGTTTCTTACAGAGTCCCCTTAAGAGTGCTCAGTAGGGTGTGACCATATTGCTCCCTGTAGCCATCATATGGTTTGCCCACGCAGACTCTGAATTGTTTTGTGGATGTGAAATATTGTATGTTACCCCGAGAGCTGTGGAGCCAGCAGATCCAGGAACCCTTGTTGAGACTGACAGTTACATTGTGTTGGTGAATAGGGAAAGGGCACAATCACAAACACAAACGGACCCAGACAGAATGTCCTGACCTTTCAGAAAAAGGCTGATTGGATATGGTATGAGCTTGCCTTCATCTCCCTCCGCAGGGCATTACACCTTTCCCAGCACACTCTCTCAGACCAGGCAGCCCATAGGCAAGCTTCCCTTGGATTCTTTATGTTAAATTATTTATGGGAGGGGGAAAGAACCAAAAGCCACCTCCCCCCCATATAATTTATTCCTCATACTTTTTTATATTAACATGGATGTAGATATTAATAATAGAATACTATCTTCATTAACCCAGCATGGCATTCATTTCTACACTTCAATTTAAAAAAAAATGAAGACAAATGTCCAGATATGAGAATGATGTTTAACCAATGCTTCCAAGCAAACATTATTGACGTCTTTAACGAATTATCATTTACAGTCACAGTTCACCATAATGCCAACTTCTTTAGGATATCCAAATATGGAAACTCAGAAGTGCACAAGAGTAGTGAATATCTTATATCTCCATGTGCAAAACATAGAGTTGCTAAATAATGAAAACAAAACTCATTTACTGATGAAGTTGTGATATCATGATAAACAAATTATAGACGGTGTTTCTATACATTGATCTTTCAAACTCAGCTTCTTTTACTTAAATAAGCAATTATCAAATAATCACTTAAATAATCAAATAAAAGGACCATTTGCTTATGTGGAAATATCACTGTGGCATAGTACTGAATCCAGTGTGCCACTCTCTCTCTGATAAATGTGCCATCACGGCTAATTGATATGACAGAGGAGAAAGAATGAAGCAATCATTTGTTCGATATGTTTACTTATATACTACTAAATATACAGAAGTGAAATTCTGATCCTCTATAAATAAATAAGACACACAAAATGCTTGTTAATATAGCTCTTCCTTATTCTTACTAACTGTTCCCTTCTTTGCATTTCTTTTCTGATATATTTTCCCTTTCAGAGCAAATGCCAGCAGCCTTTCAGGGCTCGCTCTCTCTCTCTCTCTCTCTCTCTCTCTCTCTCTCTCTCTCTCTCTCTCTCTCT
>NW_021605225.1:947383-967943 GCF_004785775.1 Grammomys surdaster | reverse complement strand
TCTCTCTCTCTCTCTCTCTCTCTCTCTCTCTCTCTCTCTCTCTCTCTTCCTCACTCCTTAATTCTCTCTTCCCCCCTCCCACTCCTCCTTTCTCTCTCTTTCTTTTCTCTCCCTCTTTCTCCTTCTCAAGGTTTCTAGGTTGCCTCTGTAACTAACAAAATATCTCTTTCTACCTAATAATTTTGATTTCCACAGCTATTTGTTATATAAGCACTGTCACTAGATTTATAAGAATAAAATTAAAATCCATATAAAAGTATAATGTGTTTATTGTATTTTACTGCTATCTTCCTCAAAAGGGAGCAAGGACTTTAGCTCCCTTTATATTTCTGAACTCTAAACTTTCCCCAAAGTCTGATGGTGCTTCTGGAATTTCTTACATTTCTGTTATACAAGTGGTAACCATTTTCTAAGTCAATTAGCATGCTAAAGCATGAGTTTGGTTCTGTGCTCCATTAAAGTCAACTAAATGGAGGCACTGCGTGTCTTTATTTCAAAAATAAAGCTGAACAATTAAGTCCCGTGTCTCTTTGCTCAGCTTTTGATCCCACACAAAGCGCTTCCACTTGCTGTCTCTGGATGTAATGTTAACAAAGTCAGTAACCATCCGGCACCACAGTAACAGGCATGGCGGAATTCCTTGTTTTTGCTCAATCAGTCTGTGTTCAAACTATCAGTTTGATTTATTTGTCCACATTGACCCTTATTCACCACTTAATTATCCTCATATAATCTTTCAAGAGGCTCCTGACACAAGGAGAAAGACAATGGCTGATGTTCTGTAAAACAACAGTTGACCTGATGGGCCCAGACGAAGACCATGGGTCGAAGGTTGTTTGCTGTAGAAGAAGCCACTTCTCCTGTCCGAGAGCTGTGGCCAGGGCTACTCTCTGTGGGTGCCCAGGGCTGTCCGGTCAAGCTGTTAATCAGCCTGAGAGTGTATGCGAGCCAGCACCCTGGGACATCCCCAGCCATTCACGCTCAACGGCCTCACTCACCCTCCTCATTTCTTGAAATTATAGTAGAATGCAGGGGAAAAAAAAAAACTTGAGTTTCAATTATATCTTTGTCAAAGCACAGTTGCTGGTGAGACCGGAAATGCTTTTCCTCACGTATTGCACGAGCAGTTTCAGAAGCACATACGTGAAATGAAAAAAAGCATTGCAGACATTGATCTGCTTAGCTTCATGATAGCTTCACGAAAGCTTCAGAACTGATCGCTAAACACTAATCCCGTGAGTTATGCTTTCAGTTGGAAGCAAATGAATACCTTCTTCTATACCTCATCAGAAACACCATTGCTAGTGATTGATTTAGCTGGAAGGTACAGTAGTTCTTTCAGAGTTTTTGAAGTTGGAATGTGATTCCACATTCACAGCTGCTAAAACTCGAAATAAATGAATGATAGATAAAAACACAGACTACAGTCATTAACATTTACCGAAAAACAACAGCATGGAAAGCATATTTTTACACTTGTGAAGTAATTTCTTATAAAAATTTGAAAATCTTCCCTGGAAAGTTGAGTTCCATTTCATTTGGCTAAACCACAATATAGTAAAATTTGTATTTATTTATTTTATTACATATACCCAAGATCAGTTTGTCATTCCCTCTCTTATTCATCTATGGAATCCTGGTCTCCATGGTTATTGGTGTAATTGACATCTGCCTATCTCCATACATTAAAATGGTGCATCAGCATAGGGTAGATCTAATGCTAGAAAAGCACCCAAGAATCTCTGACCCTACGTGTCCTCCATGTCCTAGTGGTGTTTAGCATTTGTGTCTTGGCCTTTGTTCTTTGTAATGAGTGCATGATCAATCACAAAGGTTGTCACACAGAGTCAACCTTGTAAGAAGTGGATTAACCGTAAGTGGCAAATTCAAAATAAAATATACTAGGTAACTGCAAAAGTTAGTTGGTAGGATTTTACTGCTATCCCTGTAATCAAGACCCTAGGAAGCATTTCCAGAAATCAGTGTGAAAGCCACCATCTTGTATATAACACAACTCTGAGAAAAGTCTGAAATCCTTGTCTAGTGGCCAGTGGCCTTCTGCGTGGTTTGCTGTAAAGTCAGTGAGTGTTTGAGACCAACTGGCTTCCCTGGGCATCCCATTCAAATGTGCTACGTTTGATGATAGTTGGAGTGCACAGAACCCAGTGGTGTCCAAGAGGGTGTGCATCTGAGGGAACTTGAGCTGGGATAGGCACAATATGAGCCTACAACCCTGCACATTCAGGTTAGATGAAGTAGATTCAGTTTTATCTATTTTTTTCTCTGTATAATTCATAACATGTCCCAGCTCCTAAAGAATACATACGGGTCTTCCAGATTGGACATTATATGACTTTAAAACTAAATTTTAATTCTTGAAGCTGACAAAACAGAGAAAAGAAGAATCAAGAAGGGAAGCAGGTGGCAGTTTGGCCTCCATCCTGTCCCTTAGATTGCTCTACCCTCCTTCTACTGGGCCCGTTGCTTGCTGCTGCTGCTGCTGCACCCATTCCATGTGCTGTGCTTCTGGAGCACATGAGCTAACACCTACCAAGGGTACCTGGCCAATGGGGAGCACCACAGGGAAGGTGATGAAACCAGAATCATGCATTAAGGGTGGTTCCAACAGAAAACATATTCCAAGAAAGAACATAGAGAAGCTTTCCCTGCCCTGACCCAGGCCTCTAATACCAAAAATGGTTTTTGTTTTTTGTTTTGTTTGTTTGTTTGTTTGTTTGTTTTGTCACATCCTAGAAGAAATTATCAAAACTGCTTTTTGAGGAAAAAAAAGTCATCTTCTAGTCCTCCACTCAGTGCATCTCCTTATTTTTCTAGTTTGAAAAAAAAACACCCTGATTTCTCTTTACACGTTGCTTTTTCACCCCTTTTAAACGTTAGCTATGTTGAATGTTTATGTCTAACTCTTGCATAGCAATAGTTAAGCATGAAATACTAACATAGATAAATCCATGATGAATAAGATTAGCTTCAAACAGCAAAAAGGGTGTCCTCTCTTCAAAACACTGCACCAGTTCCTGTCCCAACTAGTCTCTCAAACAACAGAGTTAGTGTGATCCTTAACAAGAACACAAGAAGGAACTAGGCTTATGAGATAACTCCAAAATTATGGGAGCATTTGTGCCCTTATGGTCATGATTAAAACTTTGCTAGGCTTGTCTTTTGATAAGAGTAGAAGTTGGAGATGGTACACCTTTACTGAGAAAGCATGAATAAACATCACTTGATATCCTGTGTTGGTTTGGGAGCTGAGAGAAGTGCATTTGGTACCTTAAAAGCATATATGACATCTCCATCTTCTTAACACCTCAAGACTCTTGAAAAGGACTGTTTTTCAGAGCTACAGTTTCCTTATATGGAAATGGAGACCTAGACTCTTAGGAAGTCTGTAGGGAGAAAACCTGAGAACAGTACCTGTTAGGAAGAAAGTAATCTATAAACAGCTCTCCTTTTGATCCAGTTCTGTGTGTGACTCTACAAGTCAGTCTCAAGTTAACGTAGAACTTAGTGCTGCAAGCGCTTTGAACAAAAACACATTGGAAGGCATTGGACACAGGGTCTCTCAATCTCTCTCCTATACCTTGTCCTCCTGTAAAACAAGTCACGGAAAACAGAGTTCCTCTTCCTCAAGGAATATCACTCCTTTGTGCTTTGTCCCTTGTGGTCCCTCATTCCTGAGGAGTCCTGCTCTGCACCTAGAAGTGCCAGGGAGAAATCCAAGAGGATCTGAGCCACAGGTGCTGCTGGTTTTCCAACACAGGTCATATTTTGGCTCCAGATCACACTGTTCTGTCTAGTTATGTTGTCACATGAGTGTCCAGTCTTCATCAATCCTGCATATGAAAAATGGTAGGATCAAAAAATGCTCCCTGGGCCTTTTAATTTTCATTTCTGAAGGCCCTTGCTTTGGGTCATCCAAAACTTTGGCTAAGCAAACTTTGTATGTTTTTCCCTTGTCCACCTATGTTTCCAGTAGGAGTATTGGCCACGACTCTTATCATAATAAGGAAAATGTAGCTTATTTTCATGCCCTTACGAATGGTACCTGTGAAGCCTGTGCCACCATCCTTTTAAGGGTGAACTGTCTTCAGTCAGGTGAAGTCATCAGAATTCAGACACTGGTCTGCTGGCCACAAGTCTCTCCACCCCAAGTCGCTACATCCTCACTTAGCCACTGCCTATCCCTTGATGGCCACCAAGGTAAAAGATTAATCACAAACATAGGTATTTATAGGGAATCATAGGATGGGGGTAAACAGATGTGGGTGGAAGAGAAACAAAAAATAATGGAGACATATAGCTTGTGACTCTCCTACAATAGGGATGGCAAGCCTGCAAAAGGGTCAGAATTCTGACTGGAGATACAGGAAGAAAAGCAGACTGCTGGCTTGAAATAGTAATAATAATATTTAACTTCGAAACTGACCATAACGGCTGACACCTGTAAATCTTAACACTCAGGAACCTGAGGCAAGAGAATTGTCAAGAGTTCTAGGCCAGCCTAGCCTACTGTGAAACCAACCAATCAAACAAACAAAACCAAACGTGTTCTACTAGAAGTGGACAGTTATTGCCTCAGAGAGCATGTGGCAGTGTCTGCAGACAAAGAGGAAGAACATGTCACTAGCATCTGGTGTGATGTGGCCAAGGGTACTACAAACATCCTAGAATGCACATAGAACACACAAAGCAGCTGCCTACAACAAAGAAATCTCCAGGCCAAAGTGTCAGCTGCACTTTAAAAGAAAGCTCCACTGAGGAAGACAGCCTTCTTTTATTGCATTGTCTTTTTCCAGTGGCATGCTTGAAACATTCTGGCAATAATAACACAGAGAAATTTGCTTAGCACATTAATCAATAATCATGAGATGATTGCAATATTTCTAGAATGGGAAATCAGATATTTAAATGCACATGTCTCTAAGTGTTGGTATAAGAGAAATAATTAACATCCAAAGTATTTATCACAAAATTACTATTTAAATGTAATCACCAAATTACTATTTAAATGTTAAATATTGGGCTAAAATACACGGCAGTTTTTTTAGTCATATTCTTCTTTTAATGAAGAGCATTATTTCCACAAATTACTAGAATTCTTAAGGAATTGGAGCAAATACTATCCAAAATAGACCAGGCACTACAGAGGACACACTGCCACCAGCTTGCGTTTGCCCTAAGCCTGGTCTCCACTGAGTTTCTGTATTGTGTTCAGGTCTGAACCCTCTTCATAAAATGATACTAGATCCAGATGAAACGCCACAAGGGAATCCTACAAAAAAGGGTGGATTTAATATAGTTTAATCACATATGTAAAAGCAAAATCAATATGGGAGGCATTCTTGTTAAATGAAATACAAAAACATCTAGCTTGCTCATTGAAAACTAAGTACTTATAGAGGAAACAAAGATACTTCATTTCCTTATTTTGCATGAGTATTTTTAATATAATAAGACACCAAGCCTGTGTTTAGCTCAAAGTCTATATGGTTGATTCCAAAGTTCAAAATTGCTTTGCTAAATGTGAGCCTCTGTTGCATGGCTCTGTCACTTAGGAAAGAAATTGAAGTTGTATTTTCCATGTGGCGATTCCTGAATGCAGACTTTTAGATTCCCTTTAATAAAACATGTGGCTGTGTAAGATTTTATGTTAGTAAGGATGGATTATAAAAACGTTGATTTAATATTATTATAGAAAATTTATGATCACAAATTCAGCATCTATCAAAGAGCTTGGCCACAGTGCACAAAAAAAAAAAAAAGCCTTCACCTACTGGGCAAGATAAAAGTAAAGTTTGTTCCCCTCTTCCCATCGCAACAAAAAGGTCGATAAAGTGCACACTTGATATCAAACAGAGCTTCCTGCTGGCTTCAGTTACCTGGGAGTCTGGAGCCTGTGGTTTGAGTAATGTCCTGCCTGTGGCAGCAGAAGCCTGGAGAGAATGCCGGGCTTCCAGCCGGCTGAGCAAGCGCGGAAAGTTCAGACCCGTTCTTTATTCTCCTGCAGAAACGATAGCAAATGTGAAAAAGAAAGAAAGAAAGAAAGAAAGAAAGAAAGAAAGAAAGAAAGAAAGAAAGAAAGAAAGAAAGAAAGAAAGGAAGGAAGGAAGGAAGAAAGAAAGAAAGAAGGAAAAAGGAAGAAAAGATAGTCACTGATCTTCTGATGTTGCCTTTTTCGGTGCTGGAAACTGTGTAATAGTTCACTCAGACAGACGTGATCCGCCCTCGGACTACCTTCCAGGTTTATGTAAGTTTGCAAAAGAATTGAAGAAAAAGAAGTTTTGCATAATTTTCTCTTGAAAATAAATGAGTTTTGTTTGTTTTGATTTGGTTTTGTTTGTTTGTTTGTTTTGTGAGAAATTCCTGAAGAAATAAGATATAGGTTACTGGAGTGTGCACTACAGATGACCAGGTGAAAACATGACTGAACAGAACATATACGTGCCATATAAGTGCAAAAGTTGTAACCTTTATCTCCTTAATTCTGAGAAATTTTGTCAAAATAATGACATTTTAATTTTTTTAAAAATCTGTATTTTGATATGCAATATAATATTTATCCCTCATAAGAATGATTTTTTTTAAAAAAAATGCATGCTTAAATCAGGACTAAAGAGGACTCTGCTTGAATCCCCAGGTACTTATCTCATTTTCAAATGTATCAATCAAAAAGATTAGACAATATATGTTCTGAGTGGATACAATTTTCTCATCATTTCTAAACATTCATTCAGAAAGTATAATACTTAGCTGTCTCTCAAACGGTGGAAATCCATATGAACATCTGCGGTTTACAAACTGTGTTTTGAAAAACGCTTGTGCGGGAGTACTTACTGCAGCTGCTGATGGATTAACCTTTAGATTAAAGGAAGGTGAAGACAAAGAAAATTCTGGCATGACTGAAACGGACAGAGTGGCGAAAGCCACCGAGAATGACCACCAGAGGGCAGCATCCTCAAGCGGTTGTGACGGGTGAGGGGTGGGGTGAGGTGGGAAGGAACTGTGTGTTGGTTAGTGCCACTTATTTAGAACCAGTCTCAGACTGTTTCCTGATTTAAAAACTGAGTTAAAACCCCTAAAAATAAGTGTCCCCCCCCAATGTGAAACTGTCGATAATCGAAAGTAGAAATAATATTTTATGGAACTCAGCCTGTGCCCTCCATTGTTCTAAGTGATTTACACGTATTGAGTAGCTGCCATGACAACCTTACAGTATAAACATTGTTGCTAGTATCAAATGTATCACAACATTTGATACTAAATGTTGACATTAAATTTTGACATTAAATCACATGTGCATTTACATGCTGTTTTCTTTTTCTTTTCATTGAAATTTACGAATGAGGAAACTGAGGCACAGATGTATATCACTTGTTCATACCATACAAATACCAAGTACCAGAGCTGAGATTCAGACCAAAAGCTCTGGCACAGAGATCAGATCTGAGACTAAGCTAACAGACTGAGGCTCCCAAGGCAATGTTTCTGATTGGCTCACTACCAAGTGCAGCTGGCAGCACAAGGTCCAACTTACGGCCCTGTCTGGAACACAGCTTTTGTGTGCTGAATCTCTGAAAACACTTTCCCGAAGATTTCACCCCCAAAAATGCTGGTTTCTTCTAAATCACTGCTAATTTTCAGCACCAGCTGTCCAGCATTGAGTATCCAGCAAAGGTTTTACTTTTAGTTCTGGTCTCTTGTTAATCACAGCTGGTTCTTCAGCCCCAGCTGACCAAAACTGCAGATTCTTCACACAAAAGGCCTGATAGTGTCTTTGCTTGCCACTGAAACTCCACAAGCCAGGCCTCCAGTTTTGACTATTCTCAGCAAGCTCCTACAGAAATGACTCAATGGCTTTTCTAGCCCTCAAAGGCAGTGAGGACAGGAACTCAAGCAGGACAGGAACTCGTGCAGGGCAGGAGCTGATGCAGACCACAGAGGGGTGCTGCTTACTGGTTTGCTCCTCATGGCTTGTTCAGCCTGCTTTCTTATAGGACTGGAGACCACCATCCCAGAGATGGTACCACCTACAATGGGCTGGGCCCTGCCCCATTGATCACTAATGGAGGAAATGCCTTACAGCTGGATCTTATGGAAACACTGTCTCAGTTGAGATGCCCTCCTCCTCTCTGATGACTCTAGCTTAGGTCAAGTTGACATAAAACCAGGCAACACAGCCCTCTAAGGTCTGACCTGCTTCAGGGGTGTCTTAGTTACTGTTGTATTGTTGAAAAGAGACCATGACCAATTGTTTTCTCTCATAAAAGAAAACATTTAATTGGAGCTGGCTTACAGCTTCAGAGGATTAGTCCATCGTCCTCATGGCAGGGAGCATGGCAGCAGGCGGGCAAGTGGGCAGCTGGTTCGGAAGAAGTTGTTAACAGCTTCACATCCAGTTTTACAAGCATCAGGAAGACAGAGAGAGAAATCAGTATGGGCCTTTGAAGTCTCAAAGGCCACTCCCCATAATACACTTACTCCAGTAAGACCACACCTCCTAATCCCCCTAAGCCTTCTCAGTTTCATAACCTGGTGACTAAGAATTGAAATTTGAAAGCCTATGGGGGCCATTCTCATTTAAATCGCCACAAGGAGAGGTGGGCATCAATGGACTGTGAGAGGGGTCATCCTGCTTCTGTGGTTTTCTCAATACCACAAGCTTGAGTATTTGCCATATAGAGAGGTTACGTTTGAGGAGAGTATATCCTGAACCCCATCTAAGGCAATGGTGTCTGGGACTGAATTAAAAAAATTGGTAGGGGAGACTTGATTTTTATGTCTTAGAAATGGAGAAAGGAAGGATTCTACTTGAATGCTGAGCCAAACTATATACCTCCAGCAGGTGAGATAACCTTGGACATGCTTTTAACTTAGTAACATAAAGGATCAGAATCATGAATGCCTTTAGGTTCACAGATGCCAGCAGACAGGGAAAGCAAGCCTACATTTTGAGTGTGTATTAGGAACAAGATGCTTTGAAAAGTTAGCAAAGGCAAGTGAGGAGAGCAAGAGGAAACTAAAGAAAACTAGCATTGGTCAAGCTACACTGACATGGTAAGAAGACAATGACAACTGCTTGCTGGGTGACGCTCATCCGTCTCAGACCAGCAGGTGCACATGTGTGGGTGCCAAAGGTCAACCTCCTGCCATTACTCACTCTTGCTCCTGCATAGCCCTCTTGTTATTGTCAGTGAGAGAAACAGCTCTCGCCTCAACAAGATAAGAGATGTTTATTCTGGATCCAATTGTGAGTGATCGTGGCTCAAGAACACAGATTTTACTTTCCCCAAATACCATGTTCCAACAAGGCGGCAATTTCATGATGCTTTTATAGAAATAGAGGATCCCAAATTAAGGTACTTTTCAAATGTATTGGTGAAAACGTTTGATAAGCAGGTTACAGCAAAGAGGTAGACCCTCTGTAACAGGCCTTAGATGCTTATCCAGTGATACTATTAGCTTTTGGGTTAGTAGAAGCCAATGGTCTGTAAGCTCATGCAATCAAGGCTCCACGTTGAAGTCATAAGGATGTTAGCTCAGACAGAAACAGCAAAAAACCGGCATCGAGAAGTCTGAGGATGGCTCAAGATAAATTCTAATTAGATCTGAACCTGAAACACACTACAATCTCCAAAGTTCTAACCTGTTATCCAGCTTTGCTGAGGGGTCAGTGGAAGGTGGTTTCCTTCACACCAAACAACAGGATGTAAATGTTTGTTTAAACAGCTGAGACTTAGAGCTGCTTAATGCTACAAATCCTGTGAGATGCACTCATTCAGAGTGTGCTGATTGTGGTGTGGGTTAGCGGCATGACATTAGGTTTAGAAATTTGGGAGTTTTGGAGGAACTAAAAACAGACATACGTTAGTAACTAAAGAGAAAGGAGAAAATATGGATAAGTGAACAAAAATGCCCAGAATTCAAGGTCAAACACTGAGACTCGGAGGTGGGGATAGGTTTCAAAACTAAGTGCTTAGGGAATTCAGATGGACAGAAAGAACTCAGTATAGGAGAGGAGAGCACAAACACTTTAACACTCGAGTGTGTGAGTCTAATCACTAAAGGAGTGCTCATCTGTCTCTATCAAGCACCTACCTAGCATGTAGAAATAAGCCTAATTTGTGTGAAAAGAGGTCATTGCACTCAAGAATGCCACTTTTGATGGGAAAGGTTGCTGGGAATTAAGAAGCATTATCCATGCTAGTCAAGGGATTTTCTTCTACAGGATACATTTAGTTCCAGATTAGACATAGAATTTTCAAAATTAATTATGGAGAGAGAGCATTCCTGACTGAGACCTTCGTCTGTTTCTCCTGTCCCTTTATGACATTGATGATTAGTTTACTTTGAAAGATTTCTTTAATGACTTGATCATCATTTTGTTTCCCTGGGACTTTGCTTCACTGTCTATCAAACAAGGCAATAATAATGGGTGATTTTCAACACCCCTCCACAGTAAAATAGACTCAACTAGAACCACAGAACATTATCACCTGGGTTGTAGATGGGCATATAGGATCTATAGAAAAGTTGGCTATGCGTGGTCTCTTTCCATAGGGCAATATTGTGTGTGTCTATGATGTATATGTGAGTAGATGTTCATCTTTGTGCATGTATACCCCCTGCATGCATCCACCTCCATGCATGTATGCACCTGCATGTATGCACCTGTATGGATGCATGCACCTGCATGTATGCACCTTCATGCATGTACCTGCATGTATGCACCTGCATGTACGCAACAGCCAGAGGTGAGTATTGTGGTGCTTTTCCTCTGCTGTTTTCTATTTTACTTTTTGAGACAGGGTCTCTCACTGACCATGGAGCTAATTTATTGAGTCAGACTGATTAGGCAGCAAGCTCCCAGGATCTGATTGTCTTCCTCCACCTTTCCCTTCTGTGGGATACGAATGTGCACTATTGTTGTACCTGGCACTTTTACATGGTCAGCGGGACTTAACTCAGGTCTCTATCCTTGTGCAGCCAGCTCATTACCCACTAATCCATCTCCCCAGTCCCTATCAACACAATGAAAACAAGATGCACTTTTAAAATTACATAGTCCTGTTCCTAGGGTCTTACCAACTAGTTAAAATCACATTTACGTAATTAAAATGTCAAGAAATTGTTAAAAATTTCCTATATTTTTCTTATAAATATAAAATACAGTTAATGCTTGAAAATCTTTTTCCCTGTACTAACAGAATTTTGCCATTTAAGCTGAGTTGGTAGACTTTGGCTTAGGTAAGTAATAGCTACATGTGAATTAGAGATAACCCAAAATAAAACACAATACTCCTAATTCTTTAATGTTATAGGAGAGCTGCTTTTATAGTTGTGTGAAATCTAAATAATTAGGTTCTTAACTAAAAATGTTACGTATGCCTATAACCTCAGAGCCTGGACATTAGAGGTAAGAGAATCAGAAGTTTAAACTTGACTTCAATTTGAAGACAGTCTGGGTTACAAGAGACTCTGACTCAAATAAATCAAAGATAGATAAATGATAGATAGATAGATAGATAGATAGATAGATAGATAGAGGATAGATAGATCTTTTAAACATAATCTAACATCAATATATAAATGAAGTTTTCAAAATGTTTGATGTAGAATAAATAAACAGTCAGGTAAATAATGTGTGGGCTGTAGCACACGCATGGGAGTGGGTTCTCTTGCTGAGTTGTAGATCCGACGCGTCTGCCACCCCAGGCGGCTGGAGTCGTGGCTCAGAGGGCAGAAGCACAGAAAGTTGACTGAGTTCACTCCATGCATGCTGGGCAGACTTCAGGCTATGAGAAGCCGCAGGACTCTACCCTGGGCATGAGAAGAACAGTCTGAGACTCTGCGTGGGCCAGAGCCCTTGGTTTGGAGTTCTCCGGCCAGGTAGCTGCTGGAGACCAGCTGGTCTCAGCCCTTGGGCTCCCAGGCGCTGCTGAGATGTTGCCGAAGGGCTGAGGTGGGGCATACGGGATGGCAGCCAAAAGGGGCGAAGGGGAGAAGATGAGCTTCGGTGGCTCCCTGAGGGAATGAGACTCTTGGTCATGGGGACTCACTTGGCTGGGTCATGGCTGGCTTGGCTAGCTTGCTTGAGTTGATAGGCTCCATGGCTGGAACACAGAGAGGTCCTCAGCTAGAGATTAGAAGGCAGCTCAGTAGTTGAAGACCTTCTCCACGGTTCCCCACTGAGGGTCCCAAAGATGAGAAGTAGCCCATGATTTTAAAACGTGTATTGTTGTGGTGGGAAATGGATGATGCTGTACCCCGTATTCTCAGGGCAGGCCCGAGGTTAAATTTGCAAGTAGGAGGAGGGTCTGGGAAGGAATGCTTAATTGGCTACACCCTCTGGCCTTTGGGTGTCTCATGAATATGGAGAAGTCTTGAGGCTCTGAGGCCTGTAGTCATGGCCTCTACCTGTGGAGGGGCTAGCAGGGATGTTGTCCTATGTGCCTGAAAGGTGTGGATCAATGGAGAACTTCGGCCTCATGTCAGGAGCCTGGAGTCTGGGAGCATGACAAAAATGCATGCCATCCCTTGCAGGGAAACCTGCTGGTTCTCTGGCCATCTCTAGCCAGTGCTCAATCAGAAACTATGCTGTCCTTTCATGGTTCTACAATAATGGGTCATTAGTACTGTCTTGCCAGGTCTGTGACTAGAGGTCTATCAATGCAAGTATTATAAATTCACAAAATAACTTATCAGTTACTGAACATTTATCTGGTACAGATTTATATTATGTATAATACAAAAGGGAAAGAAATCATTGTTAGAAAATAGATTTGCCATTCAAAACTCAGAGAGGAAGTCATACTGCAAAATAGAGATGTGAATAACAAACCACACCAAAAAATAAAGAAAGAAAGAAAGAAAGAAAGAAAGAAAGAAAGAAAGAAAGAAAGAAAGAAAAACTCAACATGATCACTCAAATCCTAAAATAAGTAAGAATATGCTGATTCTTAATCTGCTCAATCAAGACAAAGCAAGTGATGATCCAAAACAAGAACCTGACAAAAGACTTGTAAACAAGAATTTGGAGACCATTACCTGAACTATAGACCTGGAACTCTTTAAGTCTTCACAAGTAATGAAGAGCTTACAATTTTTGCTAGACTCAGATTAGTAGATCATAATTTTCTTTGAGCTAAAACATAGACTGTATAATAACCCTGTAGTAAGTACTCAGTAAAAATAGTCAAAGAAGATAGTTAAGAAACCAACTATTACTTAGTTTAGTACATCCTTCATGTGCTAATGCAATAACTACCTGCAGACAGTGCCACACTCTTATTATTTGCAAGCAACATATTTTTATTTAGTGAAAGGAAAATCTGATAATGGTTGTTTTAAATCTTATTCTCAGAGTTATGGTATGGAAAATGTGCATGCATGGTAATAATCATTATTTATGGTATCTTATAGGCTAGACACCATTCACAACCACATATATATTTAGTTTGTATAAAACTCTCTGAGGTTATGCTACTGCTAACTTTTGTGTCATTATAACCAAAACACTCAAGAGAATGAATTGAAGAAGGGTTTATCTTGACTCAGAGATTCCATCCACACTCTTCATCACTATTGTCTGGCCTGTGGTAAAGTGACAGCCAGGGAGGCTGCTCACTTCATGGTAGACAGGAAGCAGAAGTGGGGCTGGGGGCCAGGAGTAACCTCTACCAGCACACTCCTCACAAAGCCCCAGTTCCTCTGAATTTTGTTTTTAATGGACATGAATTGTTGAGTTGGAATAACTGGACCTTAAGTTTATGACTCTATGTTTTCAGCTTTCACATACTCTGGGTAAACTTATAGAGCCTGTATGTAAGTATCCTGTTCATATTCATTCTCTGTGTTACTTTTATGGTAGAAATGTCAGACTTTCTACCACTATGTAGCAAGCAGCAAAAACCCTGCTTTCTACGTGACCAGTGGATAACTCCAAATGTGTTAGTGACACTGACTCTATGATGAACTTGCTGCAGCTTGGAAACTCTTGCTCAATGTCCTCCCTATAAAGATCTAGGAGAGATCTGAGGGTTTTACCCTACATGAAAGCAAGCAATTCAAGGCACAGGCTTCCTGAGCAAAGACACAGTCTCTGGCTAGAAACAAGATGTCCTTGCTCCAAGAACAGCAGATAAGCGTGAACAATTTTTTTTTGTACAGTAGGTCATCATGCTACATGAAAGTAATGAGAGGAAGCGTTATGAAGACCACAAATAGAGTAGGGTGGTATCTTAACCATGTTACCTCAAGATTAAGAATATCCAACTTCTCTTAATGGGTTATAAGAAAATTGTCCAGCCTTTGTTTCAGAGCTTATTAGGCTGGGTTATTAAAAAAAAAACAGCTTTCTATTCTGAAAAACAATGACATCCAGATCTCTCAAGGCTACTCACAGTGCAAACATTCTCAAAAGAATGAGACTGTAACCTGTGAGTGCCCATACCCTCAAGATGCTGGGAATGGGAGATGCTTAGGAACTATCCTTCAGCAAGCCTGTACTGGCAGAGTGTGATGAATACACTCATTCTATTGTATTTTTATTGCCCTTTCCCATTTTTCTTAAATCTCCACTGAAAGTGATAAAAAATAATGGTAGAATCCAGGGCATGTTACCCCCAAATATGGCACCTTGGTGTTTGGTTATGGTCACAGCAATACAAAACCTATCTAATACAGTACCTTACAAAATCAAAGTTTTGTTCCATGTGTTTCCTGGACTTTCCTTCTTAGCCTCTCAGGAGCTTTGTTATCTTCCTTCCTCAGATCCTTAGTGAAACTAGCAAGGTATGAAGCTCATCAAATGCTTACGGTCAAATTCAGTCCACGCTCACTTCTTGGAATCATAGGAATGGCTGTCATTCTTGGATCTTGGTACACCAAGGTTAACAAACTGGATTTGTTAGAAAATCTAACCCAGAATGGAGACTTCCAAGCCCACATTAGCACCAATACATTTTACAGACATGAATTCCTGTAGGATTTACCATGCCGCCATTATGCCAGGGCACTAATAAAAAATGTTTTCAGTGGTTAGAATAATGGTCTACAGATACTTATCTAATTTCAACTGTTTAAATGATTACTACTCTGGTCAGTCATATCAAATATGCACATAACTGTCACAGTAACTGGATCCGTGAGTACCTTTATGTGCATAAAAACAGATGGGAGGAAAGAGAGCTAATGTTCAAATGTTTGTGAATCAAGACTTCATGTAGGGAGCAAGAGAGGTGGCTCAGTGGGTAAGGCCACTTTCTTTGAAAGCATGAAAATCTGACTTCAATCCTCCAGTACTCACATAAGAAGCTGGACAGGGACATAACACATGCCTTGTAACCCTAGTGCTATGGGGACAGAGGGTCACCAGGGCTTGCTAGCTGACAGCCTAGCTCCTGAATCAGTACAAGACCCTATATTGGAAAACTAAGGTAGAGGGAGATAGAGAAGGACACCAGACATTCTCCTTTGACCTCTATAGGTATGCTGTACACACCTGTGTGCATAGATCCCCAAGCACACAAGACTTCACTTATTGTTCCACCTTCATAAATATATTTAGCCATTTAGCTAGGCTCTTCTATCACTAGATCATAACTTAAAATAACCCATTTATTCTAATCTACATTTGCCATATGATTGGTCACCTATGCTCCAGGTACTATGCATCATCCATCTGGGTCACATCTTCCCAGGCAAATCTCCTACATGGAACTAGCCCAGAATCCTTTCTGTATCCTGGATGTCTCACCCCCTATTTCCTGCCTAAACCATAGACCACCAGATTTTTACTGACAGGTACCACATTCATAACAGACACAAGATATTCTCTCTATAGCCATGTATTTCTGTGCAGTCATGTGCTGCTCAGTGCTCTTAACTACTTATAAATCATGTATATCCTAGTGTCCCCATATTATAATGGAAGATAGAATTGTCTGTAACCTAATGACATTGTAAGCCTCACAATGCATGATGCATTGCCAGTTATAAAAAAAAAGTATGGCCTATTCAGTTATTATATAGTAATAATGACTAACCATGTTACAGATTTATGTATTTACCTCATATCATTATTTTAGAATATTCCTTCTATTTCTAAAAAGAATACTTTGCTGTCAAACACTATGCCATGGAAGGCTAGTGGCAGTTTTATATCTCTGGTTTACCAAGAGTCTTAACTACATCATTTTATCTATACTTGACTTAACCTCAGATGGCTTTTTCTCATGACTCAGGACACACACACACACACACACACACACACTACTTATATATAATGTTGCAACTCTCTAGTTTCTATCCCCTCTTTGTACAACACTCAATTGAAATCAACATTTTTGTAAACTTTTGGAGGTATACAAAGCTTCTTGGGAGCTGTGGCAGTCTGAATATGCTTAGCTCATGGGAAGTGGTACTATTAGGAGGTATGGCCTTGTTGGAATAGGTATGGGTTTCTTGGTGGATGTGTCTCACTGTGTAGGCAGGCTTTGAGATCTTCTAGTGTTCAAGCTCTGCCCAGTGTGTCTTTCTCTCTCTGTCTCTCTGTCTCTCTGTCTCTCTGTCTCTCTGTCTCTCTCTCTCTCTCTCTCTCTCTCTGTGTGTGTGTGTGTGTGTGTGTGTGTCTGTGTGTGTGTGTGTGTGTGTCTGTGTCTGTGTGTGTGTCTGTGTGTGTCCATTCTTGGCTGCCTCCAGAAGAGAGTTAGTCTCTTCCTGGCAGCCTTTGGATCAAGATATAGAATAGAATTCACAGCTCCTCCAGAACCATGACTGCTTGCTTGTTGCCATGCTTCCTTCCATGATGATAATGAACTGAATGTCTGAAACAAGCCAGCCTCAGTTACCTATTGTCCTTTATAAGAGTTGCTTTGGTCACTGTGTATCTTCACATCAATGAAACTCTAACTAAGATAGTGACCTAAGGAACGAACATGTGTTAGCAGAAAGCAACTCACACAACATAATCAATGATACTGGAGGTGTACTCAGAATACACCTTATTATGCCACTCAGCCCTAACCTTTTCTTTGAGTCTGAGATGACATAAGACTTAGTTTCATACAACATAGCACCAACGCTTTGTGTTATCTGTTTTATAGCATCAAACTTCTTTTCACAGATATTTAGAAGCTCCTTAAAGAGAGAAACCTCATCATGTCTGCTGTGGGGGAAGCTGGTTTGTGACTTAGTTAATCACGGAAGAGAAAAACACTAAGACGTTCATAAATGTAGTAGTTGGAAATTGGCTAAATGCCATACTCAGCCCAAACAAATCCCACACTAGTATTGAAAATGTCCATCTTCTATAGAACCATTACCAATGTTGAAGATGCAAACTGTTTATCCATCTCTGTCTCCTCTTTACTTTACACCAATGTCTCCCCACCTTCAACCACCAAACTGGCTCTTAATTTCGATGACCTAGCTTTGAATTATTTTTTATCCAAGCCCACATAGAAAATAATATTTTAGAAATATTTAGAAATACACAATGCTACTTAGAAACCTGATGGATGTATTGTATCAACTTGAATTTATGAGATGCCATATGGCCCTAGGGACCAGTCTCTCGAAAGGATGCTCTCCCTACTGCAAGTCACATTCTTCAAGCTCAACCTCCAAGAGTATCTCTCAAGGACACTCCTACCTACTCAAAAAGCTACTTTTTGATGAACAAATCCTCATGTTAGAAAGAGTAATGGTAGGCTAAACATTCAGGGCCTGTTCTGACTTTGTGGCCTAGAGTTTGTCTTCAGACCGCTTTATCAGTAAGTAAGGAATATTGTGTATGACATCATCTGGTAGTAAGACACATTTTTTGTCAGTGTTCTTTCCTCCCACACCAAAATGTATACTATACACTATATAAAATATGTATCTACATAAGTAAAAAGAGCATCGTCTCTCCCAAGCCAACTCTTCCAAGTGGGGTGATGCTATATGCAGTCTCAAGCAAGCCCCACCTGCAACATCAAATGGCTCTAAGCTATGACCAGAGGAGCCCACCAGACTCTACCCTTGCAAGAGACAAAAGCAATGGGTATATAACTAAATGGTAAGGTAAATTAACTTTGTTTATTTTCTGGGTAAAATTAATCAATTTTACCACATTTTTATGTTATTTGGAGTTTGGCCAATGTCAATTCCATCTGTAATATTTCCTTTCCAAGACTCAGCCAATCTGTGTGTTTTGTCTCATCTTCTCTCTGCAATCTGTGGGGTTTTCATTGCTATTCGCTGAGCTTTCTAGGAATCGAGGATGTGCAGAAGCCAGAACAGTTGGTGTAATGCACCAGAGGGCAGATGAACGCAACCCACCAAACGTACATCAGGGTTTACTTAATCCACGGAGCTGTTTTAGATGTGACAATGTAAAAGTGAGTCGGATACCAGACCCACCTCAAGCCCCCAAGCCTGTTTATTCAAGATCTACACAGAGACGTAGCGCTAACAAAAGTCAGAATATACCAACTGTCCCTGTTGACAAAAAAGCAAAAGAGAAGAGAAATGCACACACTGACTGGGGAATGTCAGGAGTTCATGGGTGAATTACTGCTTCAGATGTAATCTGGGACAAAACAGTCATAATGGCCAAAGAAGGAGTGGTTATTACATTAAAGCCAGCAACAGGTAAATCTAGTTTTAGGTTCAGAAATTAATCTGACTTTAAAGTTTCAGAAATAATGAAAATACTTTAGCCCAGAACTTCTGATTCCATATAGAGTTACCAGGCACTCTACTACAAAAAAGAATTTCCTTTGCCTTAGATGGTTATTATGATTGGTAAGCATTTGAGAAAGACTTGAATTTAAGTCTAAGAAATGTGTGCCCACACACCAAGGTCACTTTCATTCTTGTTGTCAGTGAGCTGCATGGCCAGAGACAGCTGAGACTGAAAGAGACCCTGGACGTAACATGGGCTTCGTTTCTTCTCATGTTACGTACCAATACTGCTAACAAGAGAATTTACACTGAGAATCAATTCTTACTCTCTGGTATAGAAGACTAAAACTCCAAACTCAGCCCCTGCAAAGCTTCCTGGGGAAGAAAGGCCATCTTTTTTCATTTTTGTTTTGTAATTTGTTGGAAATGGGAGGAGAGGGATAATGGCATACTCCTCTCATTTCTTGGCCACACAGGTAGTCTCTTGTGTGGTCACAAAGCTCACTCTTGGGCTGGAGAGATGGCTCAGAGTTTAAGAGCATTTGCTGCTCTTGCAGAGGACCTCTGTCCAACCCAGCATCCACATGGCAGCTTATAACCATCCATGACCCCAGTTCTGAGGAATCCAACAGGCACAAACATGATACACATACATGTATACATGTAGACAGGCAAAATACTCATATACATAGAGTAAAATAAATACATCTTTAAAAATTAAAAATAAAATAAGACAAATCTGAAAGAATAGAAAGAAATAGAGAAGGGGAGAGAGAGAGAGAGAGAGATTGAGAGAGAGAGAGAGAGAGATTGAGAGAGAGAGAGAGAGAGAGAGAGAGAGAGAGAGAGAGAGAGAAAAGAAAGAAATTTCTTCTCAGTCTAGGTAGATAGTTAACTTTAACTGAGGCACCCCCAGTTCTTCTGGGCCCCTATTCCCCTGAGATTCAGTCTGAGCCCACAGCCCTGCCCCACTGTTCAACAATAGTTCCTCCCCACCTACACTCCATTTCCTCCGTTTTTAGTTTCTGGTAATCACTGGGCAGGAGGAAACAACCCAACACGAAAGACCCCTAAGGACTGGTGTCTTTCTCATTGGTTCACTGCTGAGCCCCAGTACTCTCTCCATGCTTTGTGAACAACTGTAAATGTCATCCAGACATTTCCATCTGCTACTCTTTCAGCAGCTGCACTGTTTATTTAAATCAGCTTGTCTGGGTCCTGAGTAGCCTGGCTGTCCTGACACTGCCCTAACCAATGTCCACAGAGTTCATGGACCTGAGAGGTACCACATACACATTTTCAGTTCCTTTCCCAGAGTTCCATCTAGACAAGCCCATATCTTTCTTTATAAACATATGAAGAATCTTAAAATTCCCGGATCTTGGAGTCTCAATGGGGTAGGTTCAACTATATGTTCTAAAGAGCCCAAGAAAGCAGTAGGAAGGCAGGAAGGAGCTTAATTCTATGGGGCTGTATCAGGAAGCACAGAATGACTAAGTAACCTACTATCTGTCTTCAAGAAGCTGACGAGGACTTTGAGGTTTTACACAAAGAAGAACAAAGACAAACAGGGGGTTGAGGAGCCGGCAGAGCAGAGCCTTGGTCTGGCCACTGGGTTGATTGTTATCTCAGGTCTGGTTCTTCGAGGTCCAACTAGCTCGGGGGAAATCATTAGTATGTGTTGGCTGCCATGCAACGAAGAACAGCTTCACCTTAGGGTGACCTAGTGCCAGGTTCTCTCTGTTCCTAGAAATGACTTCCAAATCATAAGGAAAACATTACCTCAGGGAGGCAAGGCAGACTCAGACACCGAATGGAACTGGGTCACTGTCAGGGCTTGTCTTCAATAGTAAATCTTTTTAAGTCCACCAGAGGA
>NW_021605225.1:934900-947283 GCF_004785775.1 Grammomys surdaster | reverse complement strand
TCTCTCTCTCTCTCTCTCTCTCTCTCTCTCTGTGTGTGTGTGTAGGAAGAGAATCTAGCTACTCATAGACCCCAGCTACTCAAAGATTTGAAGAATGAAAAGATTTTTTAACACCAGAAGCACTTTTAACAAGAATCCACCATACTTCCAAAAAGTAATTCTTTGGCTACTCATGGTGCTTCCTATCCCATTCCTCATCCCTCTCCCCTCTCTTTTAAAGTATGCAATTTATTGTTTTTAAGCAAGGACACTCATACAATGACACCCCAAAATATGTTTTCGACTTCAACCTAAGTTTTAGAGGAACCACAAATGCAAAGAACAGCTTCCCTAGAGTTCTCTCTTCTACCTAAATAGCATATCTATTGAGGAAGAAGCTGTCTTTGGCCCTCCTATTGAAGCCTTATTAACCAAGCAAGATGAAATCAAAACCATATAAGAAGAGAATGAAAATCAAACAGAATATCAAGATCTCAGGGAGGACGAGTAAACTTTTTCTTCTGTAACTTGCCTTTTGGTCATGGTATTTCATCATGACAACAACGAAAAAATTATCTAAAATAGATTAATCAATTGATCAGATGATAGATAGATTAGATGAATTATATATATATATATGATAGATAGATAGATAGATAGATAGATAGATAGATAGATAGATAGATAGATGAGAAAGATACATCCACCTACAGTCTGGGCCTTGTAGAGAGGTTCATAAATTTCTTACTTATATGGATGACAGAGCAGCAGTGAAGTTGGAAAGTATCCTATAATGCAATTGAAATCTCTGGCAAACTTCAAAAGTTCAAATGAAACCTGTTTTTCTCTTTCCAAGACTCAGGCAACTTTTTCCCTGATTTGAGATTATCCACTCCTAGCCAGATCCTGCTATTGTGTATCATCCAACAAGCGTCCAGGCCTGATACCATGCCTCACACTGGCATCTGTCAACACCCTCAGTCTCTTACATCATTCATAACCAACAGACGTCCTTGTGGTTTCACGCTGTCCCAGCCCAATTCTTAGTAAAACCACTTGCAGTTGACACTGGTGCTGAATGATGACAAGAAGTCAGAACAGAACACAAACAAACCAACATCAATGTTGAACTGATGCTCTCACTAGCTGATGAGGAGAAAATCATGATATGGCGTTCTCATTGTAGGATTCCCAAAACTCTGTTGAAAATACTCAGGATTTCTTCTTGGAAAAGGATAGAGAGGCTCTAGATGTCTTGGGGAGTCAGGATGATGTGGCACCTACAAGTTCTGTTATTTGGAGACAATAGAAATCTAAAAGGAGGAGAGAAGGAGGGAGGAAAAGGAAAGGGGGAAAAAGAGGGAGAGGAATAGGGAGGGGGAGAGGAATAGGGAGAATAGGAGGGATAGGGAGAGGAGGAGGGGAGAGAGAAGGAGAGGAAGAGGAACAGAGAGAGGGAGAGTCTATACGCTTGCCAAAGCCTCAGTTTCCCTTCCCCACTGTCATCCTGTCCTCCATTCTTGCCCAAACCAGCTTTAGACTGAATAACATTTGAGACATGGCTTCTGGGACATGGCTTCTGGGAGCCCTGCCCCAAGCTGCTGTGTAAATGAAGGGTGTTCTGGATGGAAAGCAAGGGTGCTTTGGGCTTTCTACTAACCCCAAAATCCTGTTTATTTCTGGTCCTATTCACCTCTCCAAGGAAGAAACACACAGAGTGTTATAATCTCTGGAATCTATCTGTGATTCTCTTCTCCCTTCCTCACTTTAGGAGATAATGTTGAACAACCGTTTCATCCCTCTCCTGACCTATGAACGCCAACCCCTGGAAGAGCTTGTCCCTCCTTCCTGGTCACCTCCCTCTCTATGTCTTCAACATTCTTCCTCCAAACCATGAACTACTTTAATTAAGGTTCCCCCACCCGAGAGTGTGGGAGTCTCTTTTCGCATTTAAAGAAAGACTGTTTATTTGAGACAGGGTCTCCTGTAGCTATGGCTGGCCACAAACGTACTACAGGGACAGAGAAGACCTTGGAGCTCTCCCCCTGCCTTCACCTCCTGGATTCTGGAGGTAGATCCAGGATTGCAGGCACACATGCTCCATCAATCCCGTTTGGTATGCTGCTGAGGATCGACCCAAGGTTGTGTGGATGCCACATCCCAAGAAGTCCCTTTTTCATGATCAACTGTGCAAATAATGGTTAGCAAAGTGTGCTTATCCTTTCTTGTTACCAGTTCTGCTTCAGTGCATTGAAAACTCTTCTTTGTCCACCAAATCCCAAGAAGTACACTCCCTGTGGTCTGACAATGGCAGGTCCTCTCTGGCTAAGGAGGAGATGCTTTCTTTTACTGTATTTATTGCATGGCTCAGGCTACAGCATTTACTCCATTCTATAAATATCTCTTCTTTTCATGTTCTTTTTCATGGAGAAACTTCTCAGGAAGTTGGAGACTGTCAGATGGAAGTAAATGCTGTATCCTGAGAAGGCGGTGTCTATGTAAAACCCTGAAGGGGATATGTATACCTGTCAGAGGGACATATGAAGAAAAAAAAGTTCAGGACAGAAGAACAAGTGAAAAGGGTCTGTGGCAGGTTCAAGTGGCAAATGAAGCCAGCATAGCAACAGAAGTACAAATGCTAAGAACGGGAGTCACTGAGGGGCAGTGAGGGGGGCAGAGTCTCTGGGGGTGCCTTGTATAAAGCCAAATGTGCTATAAGGAAAGCTTTGTTTTACTTCCAGTAAGAGGCAAACCATTGAGTGTTTTGTGGCAGACATGTGACCAATCTGTTCTAGGTTTTCTAGTGACTGAGCTCTGATATCCAGTTGATTCAGGCCAGGCCAACAGCACAGGTCAGAGAAGATGCCAATAGACATGGCAAGTTGGCCAAATGAGATGGTGGGAAATGCCACACCTTTGAACGGCTGCAGCTCCTGTGTCTCCCCATGCTTCTCTGACCTCCATTTCCAGCCCCATCTGCAGGCTTCTCTTCTTCCAGAACACTTGGTGGCTTCTAAGTCCCCTGTGGCCCACTTGCTAACTCCTGACCTTTGCCCACTTCATCACATGATCATCTTGGTTTCCACGTTTGTAACAGCACACATCTCTCTTCTTGACTCCTGACCTGAACAAATCTCAGACCATCCATTGCATTCTTCAAGCTCAGCATGTTCTGAAGCTATTTACCACCATTTAACACCCTCAGAAGGGCCTCTCACCCCAGCCCTCACTTCCACGCTGCCTTTGGAACAGTATCGTGTGGGCAGAGGATACCACGCCCCTCTTCTACCTATCAAACTGGTGGTAAGAGCTGTCAGGAATGCTTTGTTGGCTGACATCCTCAGGTGACAATCTCCGCCCTCCTTTTTCACTTGGACACTCCACTGCCCCAGTCATTTGGTTTCTTGTCATTTATGATTAATTCAGTGTTTGGTTCTGAACCCCTGAGAATCAGATATCCAACTCTTCTAAACAAAATAAAACACAACAGAAACAAAAAAATGTACCTAAACAACTTACATCAACATTTATTCAGGATAACCAATTATTCCATCTTTCTCATCCTTACCTGCTTAGCACAGCTTTGTGTAGAAAGACACAGAAGACACTGGCCTTAGGGAGCTCTAGACATACATAATCACTCCCAAGACTGGGCAGGTGTGGGGCGATTAGATGACACTGTTAACATGTCTGGATACATCAGTGAAGCCCTTAGTAGGCTTCTTACAGTCGTTAGGAACTAGAACCTCCGGCCTTACAGCGACAGGTGTTTCAGGTCTGTGTTGGCCTAAGTGAACTTAGCCCTTGACATGGCTAGCTCATTTCATCCTCAAGACTGACAGTCTGAGACTCTGGCCCTCAAGGCCCAGTGCTCCCCGGAAGTCTTCTAGAGATTAGAGCCCACGGCTTCTTTCCTACTTTCGATATCCATTAGTCCAGCCAGCCGAACTGATAGCCCAAGATAGGCAGAGCCACAGAAGTGACAATCTAATGGGCAAGGAAGACGAGAGGCAGAGGAAATACCTAATGGTGTCTCACATCTGACTTCATGGCTCTTGGGTGCTGTCTTCTGCTTTCCGGCACTCTCTACGTTCCTTGTCCAATGGCCAAACTTCCTTCTTTGCCCCGGAAGTTTCCACTGAGGAATCCCTCACTTCCTCCTCCACCTTATCTCCATCCAGCAACCAAGTCTTGCATCAACCAACAGACCAAGCATCCCTAACTGCCTCCCTGTCTCACCCTCTTTTCCCTTTGACCTCAGTATTCTCAAATGTGGCCAAATCAACATGTTTTCCTCTAGCTCTTTCCCCCGCCAAGTGCTTTAAGCCCTTCAGGACCAGTTTGAAGCTGTTGCATGGTAACAGTGCAGCCTCGGGCCCCACTTGCTGATGCCTTTTCCAGCTATTTCTGTCCAGAGGATCCGTGGCTGCTCACTGTGATTCTAGTCCTGTTCTTTCTATATTCCTCATTGTGCTTTCTCTTGGTAAGTGCCAATTCCCCAACAACAAGAAGCCTCTGTTCATTGGACAGCTGTGATATAGGACATGCCTGTAATCTCCACACTAAGTAGATGGAGGTAGGAGAATCAGAAGTTCAAAGTCACCTACATGAGTTCCTGGCCAACCCAGGCTATATGGGGAGATTTAGTAATAAGCAGCTGTAACTGTTTAGCTTCCTCAGGATATGTTTAAAAGAGGATGTTCAAAAAATAGTGCTGGCATAAGGGTGGTTGACTGACAATCCCTTCTTAGGGAAGCCAGGGCCATAAGGAGTAGAACCAATGACAACTAAGAGGTCAAGTCTCCTCATCCCAAAACATCTTTCCTCATTTACAGGAACCTAATCATCAAAAGAAACACTTCTGATAATATTATCTCATCAATAATATTATAAGTGATTTTTAACTGTGATCTAATAAGACTGGCCTCTGTCCAATAAGGCAAGGAGAGCAGATTACACCTACAACTATCCACTTGTGGTTTTTTAGGAAAGCAACTTTGGAGAGAAAACAAACAAACAAATAAACAAAACACGAAAAAGGCAAACTAACTAGTTGTAACCTAGCCACGGCGTGTTTCTTCATTTTCTTTTTTCCCCAGCTCTTTCTCCCTTACTTAGCTAAAAGGTGCTGCCATTCCTGGGGCTGTGTGAAGAAGGGGATAGTACCACCTGTGTTTGGCTTGAAGGTTCAGATGCTCAGGGCCTGGGGAGTCCCTGAGATGATGTCTCTGGATTGGGAAAGAAGACATCTTTGATAGGGCAGACGACAGCCACTCAGCCTGTGGGTGAGTGGGTTTGCAAAGCAGAGAAAACCTGAACTTTTTCTCAGGGCAGCTTTACGCAGAGCATCAGGCCTTGAGATTCCTGTGACAAGAAGCATACAAGTGTGGTCCACATAATGAAGAAAACAAAACAGCCACTCTCTCACAAGCCCAGCATGGTTAAGAGCAGCTAGGAAAGATTCCCAGCTTCTCAGAACTGCACAGGGATGAGAAACATTCCCCATACCCTGGGGTAAGACAAGCTGTAACGGGACACTAGTGAGCTGGGGCGCACTCTCTCTATATATATATTGATCAGATTTAATCTGATGTATGTCAGGATGAATGATGGAATGTCTCATGAACTCTGCCTGCTTCCATGTTGGTAGCATTTTTTTGAGGCATTACTGTAATGGGAAGCCAGAGAGCAGTAGTTCTCAACCTGTGGGTTGCGACCCCTTTGCCGGTCAAATGACTTTTTCACAGTAGCTGCATATCAGATACCCTGCATATCAGATGTTTACACTATGATTTATAACAGCAGCAAAATTACAAGCATGAAGTAGCAACAAAAATAACTTTATGGTTGGGGTCACCACATGAGGAACTGTTGCAGCATTGGAAGGTTGAGAACCAGTGTTCCACTGTTTTTAGACTCTCCTCAAATTATCAGTTTTCCATTTCTGAACATACTCGACCAACAGTAATTGCTATTTTAATGATGTAAAGATCTGAGTAAACAGTGCTTTTCAAATATCCCAGGGTTAAAAAGCTGGATACGAGGTATCCGAGCGGCCAGATCCAGCTCCACACAGAAAGCCAGCTTGTTTTCAGTAAGTCCACACTCCTTCCTTTGAGCTCACATCGAAGCAAACTTTCCACTGTTCTAAGCTGCGGGGCTTTCACAAATGCTGCTCAGCCCCCCCCAACCCCCGTGCGACAAAAATGTGTGAAATCGCATTAACGGAAAAACAAGATTTCTGGGTCTTATCACAAAAAGACTTTTCTACCTCATAGACTAATGCTCACCTCTAACTGAGCAACTGTTACCCTCTTTATTTGTTGAAAATCAAAGGGCTGTAAGACGCAAAGAAATGGGGAGGCAAGCATCCTCATGACGGCTGCAAACACGCAGATTTTATGAGAGGCAGTGTTTACCAGAAGGTGAGATTTATAGCTCCGTGTAATTTACAGCTTTTAAATGTAACGTTATAGTGCGAATAAATTTTTCCCTTCCCTTGCGATGAGCTCATGAATCAATGTGGAAAGGATGTGAAGCTGGAGACAGAGCTGGGAAGAGGAGGCAGAGAAGGAATAAGCGTGTGCCTGCCTTCCACAGACACTGTCCCCTGCCTTCGGGATCGGCTCACTGCTCTGCATGAAGACTGACACACAGTTATGTGTGACATGGCACTGAACAATTCCCATCCGAGGCAACAGACCAGGAACGCTGCTCAGCCCACTGTGCGACAAAAATGTATGAAATCGCATTAGCAGAAAAACAAGATATCTGGGTCTTGTCACAAAAATGCTTTTCTACCTCCCAGATCAATGCTCACCTCTAACTGAACAACTGTTACCCTCTTTATTTCTACCTGAAACCACCTTTTATAAGCCATAGCGAAGGGCAGGATCTTCATAATCCCATGAAGATGGAACGTCTTGAGCACCTCAGCACCCGTTCATTAACAGGATCTTTAGGGTTGTGTTTGTTTGTTTGTTTGTTTGTTTTCAGGACTTAATTTGACTTCAATTCATCTGCATGCTCTGAACATGCATTTTAAGTCTGAACAAGAATTTCATTTAGTGGATTTCTAAAACATGTTCTACAGGGCGGGAGACTACAAGCCAAGCAAAACAAATGCTGTGTAAGACACCGTTTGTGGATGAAAGGGGGGAAAAAACCTATCTCAGCAGCAGGGTAAACATAAAAACACAATTAGGCATTCTCTAAATTAATAGAAAAAATTATTAAGAGAGAAATCAACAAGAATAATAATTTCCAAAACCTGATGTCTTTCCAGGAAAATGCCGTTGGTACAAGAGTTCTGCCAGGCTTCAGGCAAGGGGCATTTCTCAGGGCTGTAGTGCACAGTATGCCACACAATAGACGTTAGGAATGTGAGAAGACGGAAAGGGTTAACTTGGTTAAAATTCTGATTTTTATGAGGAACCATTATGTTTTCTGCTTACAGACTGTTAAATTTGGAAAGCTTTCAGGTATAAAAATTAATTTAATAGACTCAACAAGCTCAAACATGAAGTTATCAGGTGATAGGAAGTTGTAATGGAGATGCTTCAAACATGGTGGAATGGACTGATTCTTCAGTTGATCCTTGTTCATGGAGGGCAAGACTCGGGGAAAAAACGAGCTCTGAGCTAGTCTAACGCAGTGATTGTTAGCTCTCTACCTCTCCAAAGGATTCTCTGGCGTCTGGATAATTCTAGGGATAATTCCAGGGCTCCAACCTCCTTAGACGAAGAGGTGGGCTAGCTGGCTGTGACAGGCTTCTTTTCAATTATAAAATCCTTCACCTTCTCTTCAGAGAGTAAAAGTGTAACCCTCGGGGAAAGTTGTGCTTCCAACTACTTTTTAAATTCCCAATAAAAGACTAAATAATTAAGTTTAACTGGATCTTGTTTCAAGACTGAAAGGCACCAATACCAGGGATTCATGAGCACACATGGGCAAAGAGACCCACACAAACCAAGAAACTGGTCCAAAGTCTCTCAGGCTGGGAGCTCCATTGTTTGAAGGACTGAACTTTCTCCAGCACTGTACTGCCCCTGATGCTTTATAAATTAGGTGGTAGGTTAGGTTCATCAAATTTCTATGACCCTTTGGGATAAGAGCTGACAATCAGAAATACCAAGAAACACACACACACACACCAAGACAAACAAGCAGATCTAGTAAGATTCATTTAAATGACGTAAACAAAGCTTCCTATGAGTGGAACTAGCTGTGCCCTTTTCTTAGTAATTTAAATCTCTTGGAAGGGAATCTTAAACATAAAGATGCACTTAAATCGGTGAAAATACTAAATCTAACTGCAATCAGAGGTTTATGAGCAGTTCCTTCTTTTCACATACAATTACCTGCATAATAAAACTATTTTCCTCTTGTCTATATATTTATATTTTAAAATGTATTTAACCTACTATATCTCACAATATATTACTATTGCTGTATGTGCCATATTGTATGTAAAATAATAAAGTAGGTGAAATTAACTATTACACGCCACTAGTAATGGCTGAAACCACCTGGTGTGAATTATAACACCAACGTGATTTTTATCTATCATATCTATGGATTTAGGAAGTGTCTCTGGATGGAACTCAAATTTATTGGCTCAGTGTCTTCCTGCACCAAAGCTCACTGCTTTGTTTTATCCAGAAGATGTGATAGTTTAGCCAGGTAGTAGTTTTATTTTTTAAAATTTGTGAATTACCAATGATTTCAGTAATCAGAAAATCATTAAAAGATTGAAATGTTTCCTAAGTAAACACTTCAGCAACATTTACAAAGCATGATAGGTTATATAAATGCATGGGTTTTGTAGTTATTGTTTTTTGTTTTGTTTGTTTTTTGAAACAAATGAAGAAATCTCAATACCAAGCTCTCCCATGTTGCTGAAGCAGGAATCTGAATTCCGAAATTACATTCAGGGATGCAGCCATGTCGTATACTCTAGGACAAGCAAACTAGGAAAACCCTTTTCCCCTCTTTCTTTTATCTTTTTGTGGCAGATTCTTTCTCACATCGTTGGTCCAGTAATCATATAAAATTATTTTCCCCAAATGTTCCTTGAGATTTGTTTATTAATCTGTCTAAATCTGTGTCTGACCAGAATTTGTAACACCTTAGCAATTTATTCTCCATAAACTCTAGTAATCAGTCATTAGAAAATACTAAATATAATACTTGATATTTTATCATTCTTGCATAACTCTTCAAATCCTTGCCAGTATGAAAATATGCATACATAAAAGAAGATTTAAGTGCATCTAGTAAACTACCTAACCTATTTTTAAAGCATTTTCATTATTGAGCCAACATGAAGCATATTTTTTAATTTGCAAATTTATCAGTGTAAGTTTTGCAAAACTGCTGCTAAAACAATTACAACTGTTCTGTGAACCAGAAGTGATCTGCCTTATGCCATGTAGTATTTTTTTCTTGGATTATTTTAGCTCAGAATGTCTGTCTATGCAGAGATGAGATCAGATTCATGGTGACACTAAATGTTTCCCCCAAGTGAAATATGTAGTTTTGTTGCCAAAGATTTTATATGAAGAAAATTAACTAAAAACTTAGTTCTTAACTAAAAAATTGGCTCTCTAACAAAAATATGATTGACTAAAGTTATGCTTTACTCTGCATGTTTATTGTTCCATAAGAATAAAATATACTTTGTGAATAATTTAATGCTATTCTTTTAGGTATCACATTTTACCCATTTTTGACACCAAAACTACTTGCAACTACATTTTACTCAAAAAAATTACAGATTTCCTTTTTTATTTTACTGATATTCAAATTAAAATATTTTCTTTTTCTTTTTTCTTTTTTTCTTTTTTTTCTTTTTCTTTTTCTTTTCTTTATTTACACTTCAAATGTTATCCCCTTTCCTGGTGCCCCCCCACCCCCCCCCCCCTCCCCCCCCCCCCACTTCTAATAGTGTGTTTGCCCTCCCACCCACCCACTCCCACCTCACCGCCCTGGAGTTCCCCTACACTGGGACATCGAGCCTTCACAGGACCAAGGGCCTCTCCTCCTACTGATGCCCGACAAGGCCATCCTCTGCCACATATGTGACCAGAGCCATGGGTCCCTCCATGTGTACTCTTTGGTTGGTGGTTTAGTCCCTGGGAGCTCTGGAGGGTCTGGTTGGTTGATATTGTTGTTCTTCCTATGGGGTTGCAAACCCCTTCAGCTCCATCAGTCCTTTCTCTAACTCCTCCATTGGGGACCCCGTGCTCAGTCCAATAGTTGGCTGTGAGCACCTGCCTCTGTATTTGTCAGGCTCTGGCATAATTAAATGTCTATAAAAATAAAAATATAAATAAAATTCATAAAAATAGAAAATAAATTTTATTTATAAAAACAAAATTAAATGCTAAAATACTCATTCATGAAAAATTTTATATATTATTTTTATAAAAAAGTTTATTATATTTTGACTATATATTATAAAAGCCTGAGTTCAGTAGTCTTTAACACTCTACATATGCAACTTTTATTATTTGCGTAGAATGTGATTACAGATTCACATCACAAAATAAGTGACAAGTTTTATGACCAAGCAAGTAAATAGATTAAAAAAAAAACCTGCATAAATCAGGAGCTTGGGAGATGACCTACAGTACCTAAAACCTATAATCCAAAAATGAGTTCTTCTTACAAAATCTGCACTTCTCTAGAGAAATAATAAAAATTAAGTAGAAAGTTAGAAATATTTCTTATTCTTGGGTAGAAAGCCACAGACCTTTTTATAGGTCATCCTGAGTTCACTCATATAGTAAGGAATAAAAATAACCAAATAAAAATAACCTGGTAATGGCATCTTATTTGTGATGGACTGAATAAGGACAGTCCAGGAATAGTTGAGCAAAACCAAGAAGGGTAGTGTGATTAAGAGTCTAATAATACCATTCATATGGCATTGATATCAGAATTGAGGTAGATTAATAGACTAAAAGAATTTGAAATATTCCTAATTTATTGCAAATATTAAAACACTGTGAACCTTCAATTTATCCCATACTGTGAACTCAATAAAGAATTTTATTAACAATACTGAAATTCTAAAATGCTAAATAAAAATTTTGTAACTGGCATAAAGGTAAGAAGTGATACTTTCAGATAAAGGTGGTCAAAGGATTATAAAAGAAAAGATAATGTAACAAAATGAAGTTTTCTGTCTATTAGAAAGCCAAGCAGGAAACAGCAAGCAGGCTCACAAGTAACAGAGGGGAAGAACATTAGCAAGAAATGGCATTTTAAAATATAAACAGCTTTCAGAATCGCACACTAATGAAGAATATGAATAACCCTTCTAGGGAAGTCCGCTTACAGCAAAGGCATTTGAAAGTTATCATACTTACTAGTAGATTACATGCAACAAGGTCTTAGTACTTTGCTTTGTAATCTATATAGTTGTCAAAATACGCTTTCTGTGTTTCTTCTCAGTCTCACTAAACAGCATGCATCTATTACTTATAAGAAGCTAAGTTTACATTGATTTTAGGAAAACATTGACAATTTTTGAAAAACATTCCTAGTCATTGAATACTAATTCTGATTTTACGAATTTATGTATGTCTTGTTTGTTCACATGAGTGCAGTACCCAAAGAGGCCAGAAGAGGGTGTCAGATCCCACAGTGCTGGAGTTACAGGCCTTTGTGCACTGCCTGATGTGAGTGCTGGAAACTGAATTCAGGTCCTCTGCAAGAGGAGTATGATTTCCTAATGGCTGAGCCATCTCTCCAGCCCCTAATTCTCCTTCTGAAGAAATAATTTAACATAGGCTCATGGATGCCTGTAGAGAGTCCATTGGTGTGCCATTTGTGATGGTAAAATCCAGCCATAGCAGTATGCCCAATAAGTAGTATATAATTAACTATTTTAATTAGATATTATGCAATCATATCAAAGTGCTTCTACAACACCCTTAATAACCTGGAAATGTGTCATGATACAATGTTAAATGAGAATTGGGGCTAAAACTTCACGCTTGCATAGTAATTGAAATATGTAAATGAATACACTGGTAGGTTTCAATTACATAGTGTGATTTTCCAAATATTTTACTACAAAAATGTATTCACTTCATCATTATAAAACTCCTTTAGTTTTTAAAGATATGACAAATTTGACATTATTGAAATAAGAACGAAAGCAACACAGAGGACTGGTGACATAGGTATGTCACTGTTCCACATACCTGTAAGCATGTGTTACTGCAGCACACAGTTACTTCAAAGCTAGTTTAAATAGCGTCCACCTTGATTTTTCTGTTACAAAGTCATTTAAAAGCTGAGGGTTCCACCTGCATGGTCGTTACTTTTCAGGCTTGTCCACAAAGCTTAATGCCCTACACAGGATGCTTTCACGTCCACAGTGTCTCCTTCCCTCC
>NW_021605225.1:871996-934500 GCF_004785775.1 Grammomys surdaster | reverse complement strand
CTCTCTCTCTCTCTCTCTCTCTCTCTCTCTCTCTCCTCTTTCCTGTTCACATTTTAATCTTGTGAAAATTCGGACCAGTTGTAAGAGTAGACTACAAATAGACAAGGAAACGCTCACTGTTCCTAGAGCTGGTACTATCCCTAGGCTTTAACTGGAGCTCAGCTTTTACTCCTCATCCCCTCAAGTGGCTTCTCTATGGAAGGTCCCAGGGCCAAGCCATGCCCAACAGGGGATCCCAGTGCCACGCCCTGCCCAGTACCAGTATTGTCTCCGTGTTTACCCAGAATGCCCCTTCCGATATGAAGAGCCTTGTAAACAAATGGAAAGAGGAATTAACTGCAGAAGGAAATGGCTCCAGCAAATGTGTCCTTCCTCTGTATCCAGGCTGGAAGTTGTCGATATTTTGTCTTTTAAAGTGCACCAAAGATAAATGTATAAAATGTAGGGATCACATTTAGCTAAGGAAGACTTCATGCAAACCCTGTCCAAACAATTGCGAGAAAAAGGGGCAAAATTCCTAGGAGGGTTAACTGTTCCTTTCTCTACCAAAAAAAAAAAGGATGCCTCAGTTGCTAGCTTGAAGCAATCTGCATCCTAAAGATAAAGAAGCGGTAGTAGTGTACCATCCTGAACTGACAGATCATCAGAGCACGCCGTTCTGCTCACCCAGAAACTCTTTACAAGGTTTTTTATTGTTGTTGTTGTTTTCTTTTTTTTTTGTTTTTTGTTGTTGTTGTTGTTGCTGTTTTTCCAGAGAAATGAATGTGCAATTCAGATTTAAGATTCACTGAAGCAGATTAACACTTTCCTGTCTTGAACTTAACTGGAAATACATAATTTCACATTGAAGATCTTCTTATTTGCAGTTTTCACCTTAAATTACAGCATAAACTCACATAGCTCTGACAGTTAATCCGACATCTTTGGTTAGAAATATGAGCAGCAGTTTTATTTATCTTGCCTTTCATACGTGAGGCTGTCATCACTGAGCTGCGGCTGGTGTCATTCCTCTCAAGCAGCCCTTTCTAGCTCTTTACCATTCCTGGTTAGGAAAAGCTGCGCGCCTTGGGTTTGTTTGGGTGAAATCCAAACATGTTAGGCATCTTATTTACATATGCAAGCAAAAGTTGGAATCAAAAAGCAAAACAAACTTGTAACACCGTATCTCCCTTTATACAGTTGAACTGTTGATGAAAGGCAATTAACCAAACGTTCTGATGTAAGCATGCAGTTTATTTACATTACACTCTTTCAGGGATGAGAAATAATCCTCAATTTTACTTGTAGAATAATTTTTAGTTCCTCATAATGAATTTTTAAAAAAAATGTGTCTAGAATCAGCTTGCGAAATTAGTAACTTAGTGCTACATAGTAAATATATATTAGTCATAAATGCAATAGTATTTTGGTAACATCCTGACAAAATAACTCGTTTTGTTCCCATCTCTCAGGTATGGATCAAAGTGTAAAGTGTTAGTGACCAAATGCTTTATTTCCAAAACATTTTCTAACTACTCACTCATCTGAAATGAAATGAATTTGAAGTACAAGTGTTGGTTTTAGAAGAAAAGAATTTTAAAATTTAAAATGGAAAGATGATTTCTATACAAACTATTTTTCCAATAGACATATTCTTTTACAGAGGACAGATTTGTTAAACTCTTTGAAAGAGATTACCTTATGTTTAGGTTTTGAAAAAACGATTTTAAAAATGTTGGGATTTTTGGCCGAGTTCAGAGGCTTAAAGGCCACCAAGCTGGTTGCTATGCTGCACTGCCATCTAGTGGACTCTGGTGGCTATTGCAAGGACGAGGTTTTTCTTTTAGGAAAGTGTCAAAGCTGAAACAACCTAAAGATCACTAAACCAATACAGAAATTTTAAAAACTACATTTGTTTATTTTGTGTGTTTGTGTGTGTGTGCGGGTGTGTGTGTGTGGGGACGTTAGAAGAACAACTTTGAGAGAATACTGTCTCCTACATGTGGGTTCCACCCACTAAGCCATTAGTCACCCCTCTCGCAACTCTGGAAGCCATCAAAACTGAAAATATATGAAACCAAAATATTCCATCATAAGTTAACAGTAAATAGAAATTCAATTTATGAGACAAAAATCATATACAATCATGAAATGTCATAACCTATACACAGTTATTGAGCAGTTTGTATTTCTCCCTTGTTTTATATGAAAGTTGGTGTCCTGAGGTTGCGGGTGTCTCAGTGTTAGAGCGTGAGAACAAACGTGTTAGCATTGTGACATACTATGAAAATGAAGTGCATCTTTTAATCATGTTTAGTGTGTGTGTGTGTACAAGTGTTTTCACATTTTCCAAGTAAAACACAAGGAGTTAAATAAACGTGCTTGAGAAGGCTTCTCAGTAAGGCACAGGAAAAACATATAGAAAGATTAAGCAAGATTTCTTGGAGATTACTTTGAAATATTTTAGAATCATAAATTTTATACACTTTTAAAAGTTCTAAGAAATCTACTAAAATAATCAACTGATCTAAATCAACCACCAAATGAGTAACATGATCATGTGGTTTTTTTTTTTTAAAGAATTATAGCAGATACCTTCAAATTACAATTACTATAAGCTCCTAATGGGTATATTCTAAGGACAAGTTGGGCCACAACCATATTTTAACATATACCAGATGTCTTATTTACTACAAGTCTGTTTGAACTACTTTATGTATATAATGAGATAAGGCTAATTATTATACGTTATAATATTGGCTTTTTTTGGTTTGGTTGTTTTTTTTTATCAGTTTTAAATGCTGTTTTTGTCAGGTAAAGAAAAAACAAGAAAAAAAACATGTTAGTAAAAATCCTGTAAAGTTATTTTTATTTAAAAGTATGACTATAGGAGCTGGAGAGGTGGCTCAGTGGTTAAGAGCACTGACTGCTTTTCCAGAGGTCCCAGGTTCTATTCCGAGCACCCACAGGACAGCTCACAATTGTCTATAACTAGAGTTCTTGGGGATCCAGCGCCCTCTTTTGGTCTCTGTGAATACTACTTGCATGCAGTATACAGACATACATAGAAATGAAACATACATATACATAAAAAATAATTTTTAAAATATTGCTATGATCTATGAAAGATACTTATGTTTAAGGATATATAGTTCTTATCTATATCAACTGAAAGACTTAAAAACAGTCTTTCACACAACATTCGTAGTGCCTTTAAAAATAATTTCCTGTATGAAGAACTAAGTATCCCTACAGAGAAGGCTGGTTTCAGACTAAAAGCAAGTCATAAAGCCATGACCTATTTTGCCAGAAGTCAAGGAAAATACCCACAGAGTACAGGAACCCACTGGAAGCATGCTCAGTGACCACATGACTTGACAGTGAGCTTGGGGAAGGAATGGGTACAACAAACTGTAGTATATTGACTATATAAAACCCACATGCTGGGGCTGGAGAAATGGCTCAGCAGTTAGCACTTCCTGCTTTCCAGAGGACCCAAGTTCAATTCGCAGCCCCCATATCTGGCAGCTCACAACCACCTGTCACTCCACCTCCAGGAGAGAGTCACTGCTCTCTTTAGGCCTCCCTGAGTACCTTAATACATTCCCAGAAATGCATTCCCAGAAATTCACACCTATACATAAATAAAAATAAATACATAAGTTTTTAAGTGGAGAAAAGAAAGTTATTTCATTAGTCACCATTAGAGGAAGCGAAAGTCATAGCTCCTTATACTATCTGGACACTGGGCAGTGTGGAAATGCTCGGTATGTAACCTGTTTTTCTTGAATAAACACATCAGTAGAACCAAGTAGCCCTGATTGATAAAGGAAAGATCATTCCAAAATTATTAGTTATACTGCAAAACAAGTTTCCATGACTAAGAAGTGATAGAGTTAGAAAACAGCCATGTTATAGAGAAGTCAACATTTCCCACAGTTAGGTAAATGACTAGACAACAATCCACACCACTGATGTCATTAGCTGAAAGTGTGAAAGAGCCCAGATCTTAAAGGAAAAGTCTGCGGTTACTCAGCTTCTATGAATCCAAGAGCTGCTATTTTCCATGAAGGATTCAGGTTGTTACCAGGACCCAGCCACCAATTCAAGAACTGGTACAAACAGAACATAAAATCCTTCCAATTTATGTGCAGAGCAGAAGTAGGTGGCGTGTTAGATGATGCTGACGCCATGAAGGAACAATCAAACCCAGAATTGGTTTTAATCAATTAGAAGGAAAAAAGAAGTCTGCTGTTGATGATAATAGCAAGAGAACACGTGGGTATTGTAGGGATATCTGAATTGGAGAAAACCCACCTTTAAAAAGACATCTATTAAAGATGCAAGAAACTTCACATATGAGCTAGGTACTAAAGGATAGGAATGAATTGTTACCACTTTATGTGTGTGGTAACAGTAAATGGTTATAATCCCTTCTCTGAGATTCATTAAACACAAAGTATGGAATAGCAAGTGCCTGGAATTTGCTTTTAAATATTGCAGGAGAAAAGAATAGGAGGAGGAGGAGGAGGAGGAGGAGGAGGAGGAGGAGGAGAAAAAGGTGATGTAGAGAGTAGGCACAGTGCCAATCAGCACCAGAGGGAAGGCACTGGGTTTATTACACTGTGAATCTCCATTTGTGCATGTCTAAACTAAAAGCCTTCTACAAGAAATATAAAGTTGTGTGCGAAGTTTAAAGAAAAGCACAGGACTGCTGACATGGCTCAGCCTGTAGAGATGTCTGCTGTGAAGCCTCACAATTTAAGTTCAATCTCTGGGACACATATGCCGGAAGGAGAGCATTGACTCCTGCAGATTTTACACACACACACACACACACACACACACACACACAGAGAGAGAGAGAGAGAGAGAGAGAGAGAGAGAGAGAGAGAGAGAGACAGAGAGAGACAGAGAGACAAGAGACACAGAGACACAGAGAAGAGAGAGACACGGGCACAGAAAGAGACAGAGAGGAAAATGTAATTTAGAAAACCAAAGCAAAAACACTGCCCTAAAGTAAAACAGTGAGTTAAAAGACAAAAAAGAAAAATCACAGCTGAGGGACCCCTGCTTGTGGCCGGCACCCAGTTTCCTCTCAGTGAGACTCCTAAAGGAGGAAGTTACAGCAAGCCAAAGGCATTTCCTTCTCCCATACTTAGCCTGGGAAACCGTTTCTTCCTCAAAGAAACAAAAACACATTGACACAGAACACATTGCTCTTTTGCCGTTTGTCAGACACCTCTGTAATTTGTGTCTTTTTCTCTGTCAAGGACTTCCAAGACAGCTGAACCCTGAGACACCACCTCTCAGCTCCTTGCTTCCCTCGGAACTCTCTACACAGCACTTGATATAAAATCTTAACTGCGTCTCTCTCCAGAGGACCTCAGTTCTCCCAGGGCTGAGACTGCCTTTCAACACTCTGTTGGCTCCTAACAATTTCTGCTATTAAGACCTGACTGTGGGGCTGGAGAGATGGCTGGCTCAGTGGTTAAGAGCACTGACTGCTCTTCCAGAGGTCCTGAGTTCAATTCCCAGCAACCACATGGAGGCTCACAACCATCTATGATGAGATCTGATGCCCTCTTCTGGTGTGAAGATAGCCACAGTGTACTCATATACATAAAATAAATAAATCTTAAAAAAAAAAAAAGTTGACAATGTGACTGGATTTGGAATCACCAGGTGACACATACGTTAACCAGGTCTGGGAGGCTGCTTCGAGGGTGTTCAACATGAAGAAGGCTCATGCGACTGTGGGTGACACCATGTGAGCATTCTCCTCTACTTAGTGACTGCAGACGCAAGTGTGAACAGGCACAGGAGCATCCTGTTATTGATTCTCCACACTGAAAGACTGTGTTCCTAATAAATCTTTCCTTCTCGAAGTAGCTTTTTGAGCTATTTTGTTACAGCTATGAGAAGAGAAACTAACACACTATCCAATACACACACTGTAGTACTGCATTCTGCAGTCTTGCTGGTCCCCCACAAGGCTCTCAGTACCCCAAATCCCCACCCTTAATGTCTTTATTGAGATTTGGAAGATTTTCTGAAGTAATAAATTCAGCCGCTGATTTTATGGATCAGATGATAGTGTGGTGTGGTGGTTTGAACAGGAATGGCCCCCATAGGCTCCTATATTTGAATACTTAATCATCAGGGCATGGTGGTACTTCACGTGGGTTAGGAGGCATAGCTTTGTTGGAGGAAGAGAGTCACTAGTGTGGGCTTTGGGGTTTCAGATGCTCAAGCCAGGCCCAGTGTCTCTCTCCTTCCTGCTGCCTGCTGATCTGGTTGTAGAACTCTCAGCTCCTCCAGAAGGATGTCTAGCAATGTACCACCATGCTTCTGGCGATGCTGATAATACACCAGACTTCTGAAACTGTAAGCAAGTCCCCAGTTAACTGCTTTCCTTTGTAAGAGTTGCCATGGTCAAGGTGTCGCTACACAGCAAGAGAATACTCACTAAGACATATGGCAGTACTGTTTATCCAGATCTGGCTTTCCATGGTTTCATCTTACCTGTGGTCCAAACAGAAAACATTAAACAGAAAATCTAGAGATAATTCATGCCTTAAAGCACATCCTGTTAAAAGTAGCAAGATGAGGTCTCGTTCCATCTTGTTCTCCAGAATCCATGTGCCTACATGGATTGTGTATGTGTGGGGAAGAGAGAATGGGTAGAATTTAGGCATTCATGGGGGGGGGGGCATTGGGACTTATTTTTTATGAACAAAAGTAGACAGCACTGTTTTTGTCAGTAAGATTTCCAAGCCTCTTCGTTCATGTATTACAGAGTCACACTCAGAGAAGACCATTCAGATTCAGACTTAAGTCAGTAGAAGTCTTTTTTTTTTTGCCTGCCAGTGACTACTTCAGTCACTAATGGGTATTTGGTATTCCAGTATAACCCAGAGCCTTTCTCAGGGTGAGTTCTGAAGCATTAAAAACCATATCCTGTGTGGACATATCTCAGTTAACAAGAACAATTATCCAGAAGCAGAAGCAAAAAAAAAAAAAGTTTATGGGAACATACAGTTTCAGAGCAAGACTGAGTCATCATTGTAGACAAGCACGGTATGGTTGAAGCAGCAATCTGAGAAGTGAGATTGAAAAGCACCAAAGCAAGGAGAGAGCGAGAGAGAGCGAGAGCGAGAGAGAGAGAGAGAGAAAGAGAGAGGGGGGCAAGTAAGAGAGAGAGCAAATAAGAGAAGGAGAGAGGGAGAGAGGGAAGGAGGGAGGGAGAGAGACAGAGAGAGAGACACAGAGAGAGACAGAGAGAGAGACAGAGAGAGAGAGACAGAGAGAGAGAGCAAGTAACAGAGGGAGGGAGGGAGGAAGAAAGAGAACTAGAAATGTTTCGAGCAGAGCCTGCCTTCAGTGACACACTTACTGCACTCCTCCACCCACCCCAGGCTGGAGAAAATGCAGGCATTACCCAGTGGCCAGCTTACATGGCACACTGCTCTTCTAAATAAGAAGTGTGGCTCAGCTTGCTGTTGCAGTCAACACAGTAGACTGAAGTAGAATAGCTGGTAGCTGGCTTGCAGACAAGTCTGCACTCTCCATGTCTGCTTTAATGTGCTTCTGAGGCATAGAGACCCTGGAAGTATGAGTGCCCACCGTCCAATCTAAGGTAATGCACTAACCAATTAGTTGATAGGCTTGCACTATATAAGTGGCTAGTCATATATAATAAAGCACATACTGTTCCCTGAAAAAAAAAAGAATAAAGCCAAGGTTAGTGTGTTTAGAGACTCTCCCAGACCTATGGATTTTAATGGTTTAGCTCTTTGGTTTTGTTTTAGCAAGTGGTGCTATCTACATGTTGAGTTTTATGGCCTGAATGAATGGTACTTCCAACATGGAGTCAGTTGTACTAAGGGCTGGGTGCTTACTGAGGGCTGGGACCTGTTACTCACATAAGGGTTCTTGCCCAAAGGGTGCCTAGAAAATATTCAGTAAAAAAGCAGTTCATCACCATTTGAACTAGATATCTAGAAAATCAACAAGTCCCAGGAACCTCCATGTACAGAAGTCTCTGAAGAGAAGTAATTACATTTGTATGAATTAAGCTTGTTCTTGATGAAAAAACAAGCCACTCACTGAGATAGGTCACATTCTGTAAATTAAATCTTTTAAACATGTTTTAAAACATAGTCACAGACTTGTGGAATCAGCTCCACACCGTCACTTTACAACATTTTATTAACGTTTCCCCACACCCATTAACAGCTGCTCACTACGTTCCTCCCTTGTGACCCCACTTGAATCTATTTTTGACCTTTATAAATCTTCCTATTACAGATACTTCATATAAACAACAATGACTAATAGTTTTTCTTTTCTGAATAACTGATTTCATTTAACGTAAGTTTTGTCATGTAGCATATGTGAATATGCCAATCTTTTTATTATTCACTCATTTCTACGTTGAAAAGCTATTCTTCTGTCTTTCTCTGAGCCCTGTCTTCCTGGACTCTTCAATCCCTATCACTCTGAGGGTTTCTTGTGTGTGTGGGGGGGTGCGGTACACATGTAGAACTTTTATGTGGTTTTATGATGTCTTTTGCTTACTTAATTAGTTCCTATTTTATTGGCTTTGGTTCAGTGGCAGAATATTTTCCTAGCATAAACAAGAACCTGGGTTTGATCCTTAGCATGAAAAAAAAAAAACCAACAAAACAAAGGAAAAATCTGCAGCAACAAACAATGTCCAACTAGATCGTGTGAAAACTTAGTAAGAATTACTTAAAGTTTTACTAGTGCTCAGTTCTGGATAAACAATGAGCACGTCCCCTGCCCAGTGCCTCCTGGAAAACATGCTGTCCGACTTGAACGTAAAAGCTCTCTCACTTGGGTTACCTAAACCCTAAGGCCTCCTTTTGGGTTTGGTTCTGTTTTAAAAATACTGTTAGAAAAATTAAGATCACTAACAATGTTGATTTAGGCAAAGAAAAGGCGTGGAGAGGAAACATTCTCACATGCTGGGCTCTTTATCCACCTCATGGATAACTTATAGTCCTAACCAGAGAAAAGTAAGTGACACTGAGAAACAATCTGATTGGTTATTGTTGGCATTTGGCTATGTAAGCTTTTTGTCTGATCAGTTAGCAGGCTTCAGTAGGCTGAGGCTTGGCTGGTGTGCCTACCTGATACTCAGTTGCTTTGGCTATAATGATCTGTTCTCAGGTTGTTATAATATGCTTACATATCAAGGGTATATAGTTCATAGGCACAGGCGATTTTTATCACCCAAGTAAAGAGATAGGTTTAGATTAGACCTATCCCAGTTTAACAATGCCGTGTACACCAGATCTCTAAACCACTGCTACGAGGCACTTCTTAGTCTGTCTTCCTCTCACGTAGTGTGTTATAGGGTTCAACACCCCCAGGAAAAGACCATAACTCAATTCAGAGTATGACTAACCATATACACTATTTGTTCTACAAGGGCAGCTGTTTCTAAGGCAAATCAGAAATATGCTATGCCTGAGCAAATGGGGAAAAGGTTTGTAAATGAACACCACGATTACTCCACTTCTGTGGAATTTATAGCACATAGGAATTGCTCCATTTCCCCTGATCTCTTGCAGCTATGTGAGGAACTTCCTCATGCCGCCACTTCAGGAGAAACTGCTATTCCCCTGACCACAGCAATATGTGCATTTACAGAAGCTACAGCAAGGGGTTAATCACTTCACAACACTTACACAGCTTAGAAGGGGTGGGCAAGGAGTTAGAGCTTTTAGGAATTTAGGTGAGAGGCTGACAGTTACTGTAGTAGAAGCCTGGTATGAAATGGAATTTCCTTAGCCATCACATTAATAAACTTGTGTGTTTATCTCGTATTCATCTGTCTGTTGACACAGGGATTTATCCCAAATAAGAACTCGTGGAGGATGTAGAAAATTCCATCTTCTGCATGACATCTCCTGGGGTCACTTCTTATCTTCCAGTACTCCAACTTATTTGCGGGGGACTTCAAACAGTCTCCTCTCTGATCTCTTTCTATCCTGAACTCCCTCAATGTGTTACCCTCCATGTAGTTCTGTAATTGTGTGCGAAGCAATACATCTTGAACATTAGACTTTAACCAGAGAGGTTTGAACTCATCATTACTGCCAAAGCAACCCATAAATCTCTATTTAATTAATGACTTTATTGGTAAAGGATGGTGAATCATGGAACTACTAAATGTATCTGCGTAAAAAAAAACATAATAGTGATCATGGAAACAATAGCTGTGGTAGACAGAACAATGTTCACAAAATCTCTCTCTCTCTCTCTCTCTCTCTCTCTCTCTCTCTCTCTCTCACACACACACACACACACACACACACACTTATAATCTTTTCCTCACATGGCAAAGAAAAGCTTTCGCAGATATTGATTAAGTCAGAACCTCTACCCTTCAAGACTCATGGCTCTATGCAGAAGGGGAGATAGAAAGATTGTAAGAGCCATGGTTGGTGGACAACTGCATCTTCAATACAAAACAAGGATGGTGCACATGTGAACTCACAGAGACTCTGACAGCATGACCTGCGCAAGTTCAAATCAGACAAACTCCCAGCACAGAGAAGGGGAAGTGGACACCACAACCCACCCCTAACTAAGTATCTATTTGCAATTAGTACCTGATAGAAAAGGAAAAATTAGTTTTCTCCAATGGAATATCACTGGGTATATCAATCACACTCTAGGGCAAACTTCATGCCCAAGAATAATAGTTGGCCATCAAAAAACAGACTTCATTCTCTCTCTCTCTCTCTCTCTCTCTCTCTCTCTCTCTCTCTCTCTCTGTGTGTGTGTGTGTGTGTGTGTGTGTGTGTGTGTATGTGTGTGTGTTTGGGTATTTTTGGTTGTTTTTTAGTTTGTTTTAATTTTTGTTTTTGTTTTCACTGTTTATGAGAGAGAAAAAACATAAAGTTGGGTAGTTAGGGAGGTAGGTAGAATCTGGGAGAAGTTAGGGGAGGAAAAGGAATTTTATATATATATGAAGCTTTTAATAAAATGATTTAACTATAAAAATAGTAAAGAAAAAACCTTGAGATGTGGATATTACTATTAATCACTGAAGTGGACCGAACATAGCCACAATTTAACCTTAAAAGTAAAAGAGCCAGAAAAGGTAGGAAAGAAAAGAGCCAGAAAAGGCAGTCAGGGAAATACAATGTGAATAGGCTTGGACCTATAGTTGCTGAATTCATACTCAGAAGACTAAGCCACACAGAAGAGGAATGTGGGAAGTCTCTAGGAGATGAAGAGGCCAGGAGGCAGATTCTTTCCAGGGATGACCTAACCCCAGTGATACCCAGTTCAGGCTTGACCTCTAAAACCATCACATTATAAACTGGTATCCTTTTAAACTATCATATTCACAGCAATTTGTTTGAGAAGCAAAAGGAAATTAAGATGGTAGTGTTAGGAAAAGGAAGAGTTAACATAAGGAGCAAACATGTCTGACTCAGGGCTGCTCAGATCTGGAGTCCTGTGATCCAAAGGCAAGAGGGTCCTAGGGAAGCAGGACTAGGACATCTGTGTCAACTCCAATGTGGACATGCCAGGTTCTGACTTTAGTTATTTCTCATTGTATTTTCTCCCATTAGACATAGATTATAAACCCAAATAAACCTGGTTGTTTTACTCAAGTCAATCTGGAAGCATAGAAGCATCCCAACACATAGACAGACATTGGAAGAGGTCATCGGTAAACAAGATGATAAAGTTCTAATTTCTTCACCTATCACAGACTTTTTCACCTGCCCAGGGACACCCAGGGTTGTTTCTGGATGTATCTCAGCTTGCATGAAGTTGTGGGTCTACCAGCTCTCTTTTCTTTGTTTAAGATGATCAGTCTGAAATAAGGGAGGAGTATCTGCCTCATTTGCTTAAATCACTTAAAAGACCCCAGCCCTCTGGGATAAAGTAGTAGGGGAAGATACTAGTTTCCAACCCCTCTTCTGCTTTGGTGGGGAGTCTACCTGTATGAGCACCTGTGTGTGTTTCTTCAGCTTTAGTGAAATCCATTGCATGCTGTGCTTAAGATTCTTCCAGATCAAGAACCACAGAGGAGAGAAGACTGTTATAACAGGGCCTATATCATGCTTCCAGTGCTTGTGTGTTTATCAGGTGGAACATAGCTTGACTGAACACTAGTGAGCCAACATCCAATCTAGACTTTCTTTAAAGCCAACAATTATCTACCCTGCCATATGACTTAAACAAATATTTATGGTGTTGCTTATCAAAAGATACTTCATCTATCAAAGGATAGTTTGACAAGCTCGGTAGAAAATTTGTTTTATACATTGTAAACAAGCAAGTTTCATTATAACTGTACCCATACACACAATGGAGAACTTTCTAGTCAGAGAAACTAAGTATTTATTATCTAGTTCCTAATTAGGCTTTCGATAGCAATTGGAGTGCTTTCAGTGGTTTAATATGTTTTGTTTTTCAAAAGAATTACCTAACACGTAGCTTTTGTTCCATTAAAATCCCTTAAATGAAACAATGAGAAGGAAAAGAAAAATCTGTAATGATGGGACAGACCTGTAAGCTGGCAACTAACTAAGTATCATCATCTTGCCTTTTGGTGAGGGTTCAGAGGTGTGATGCTTAAGACATGATTAAACCATAGCTTGAAGGATAATCAGGTACCTTTCAAGTAAAGAAGATGAGGTGACCAAGAAGTGCACAGAGGCCCAAAGGGGGCACTGATAGCAGACGCTAGGTAAGTCATGATCTCAGGGCAGGGCTGACTCAGCCACAGAAAATGTTGCAGGCTCAGAACATGAAAGGTGAAGGGTTCCAAAGAAGGAGAAGCCCATCTCCTTAAGCTTCTTAAAATTATTTGAATCAAATCAGGAATTCTATAAAGTCATTAATTCATCTAAAAGGCATTAATTCATGAAAGTCCATCTTCTTGTTGATCTGCAGCTGAGCAAGACAACAGATTGTCTCCAGGAAGTTCACTTGCCCACTGCAGCTCTTCCTGCCTGGTGTCCAACAGTCTAGAACTTAGATCTCAATTGCTTAGGGAAAACAAAGGAAGGGTTTTCTGTCTGAATGCTAGGAAAGGAGTGGTGTTGTGACAGAAGAGTGGGACCTGGAGCCTAGACCAGAACATTAACAAGTGAAAAGACCTAGCTAGCAAAAAGACCAAAGCCTCTCCCCAGTGGAACTTCATGCAACTCATAGAGTATGTGCAATTCAAACCTGACACTCCACAACCTCAAGAGCGGCTGTGCTATACAAATGCCCTACAGGAAGTTCCCGAAGTTTGGGACCCACTGCCTCTGAGCATGCTCTCCCATCAGCTCACTAGCCTACTTTGGTCTCAGAAGGAGTTTCCTTTTCTCAATAAACAGTCTCTAGGTGGCTATCATATGTCTCTGGTCCAGTTCTTTATTGTAAGACAGTAATTTGTATTGAAGTCAAAATATCTCATGAAGTACATTTTGCCTGGGGACTCAGATCCCCATCTACACATGGCCACTGAGATAGAAGCCTGGATGTGTCAGTCAAACTGTGAGTAGTGGAGACCCTGAAAAGATGCTCTCTGATATTAAATTCATCCAAGCAAATCCATTTCAAAATAAGAAATTGAACAATGCTAGTGAATGAGTTCTTCAAAGAAAGCATGAAAAAAAGAAAATGGTAATGGTCTGTGGCAGCAGTGGGTGTTAAAAACATGAAGAAAAAAACAGAAGGTGAGATTGAGCTTGGTTGAGCTATAGCTTGGTGGTAGAGCACTTGCCTACCATGGGTTTTAATCCCCAGAAATGATGAGTTTACAGAGGGTTCTGAGATTTAGGCAGAGATATGAGTGAGGAACAGAGGGAACTCTCTAAATTTACATAATCCCCTGAAGTCACTCAATTAAAAACCAAGTTACTATATTGGATTATCTAAAAGTAAAAAATTCACTTAAATTTAATCTTCAGAAAGAACTCATTCATTATGCAAACAAGTCTCCACAGAGGGATTTGCAAGCCAAGGACAGTTACCCAGAAAAGCAAAACCTACCTCTCTCCTACTGTAAGTGCACACTCACAAATCTGCAAGAGTTTGCAAAGGCAGCTTTGAACACCTCTGTCAACACCCAGCTTAAAAGTGTTCTGTAATCTGGCCAGTTAAAAGCTGCTTCTCTCTGAAGAATGGCAGGACTCCCCAACTCTGTGTGTGGAAACCTCAGCTCTGTGCTACATTTGTTGTTGTTGTTGTTCTTGTTGTTGTTGTTGTTGGTGGTGGTGGTGGTGGTGGTGGTATTGCCATCATATGGTAAACTACTCAAGGCACGATCCACCCACCAACACACACTTAGGTTATCAAAGCTTGCCATGGTGCCTAGGACAAAGCATGAGTAGGTGCTTATATTTTTATCAGACTAATTTATTAATTCATCACTCAATAAATAGGTGATAGATGGTGAAACACCTCTACAATATGCAATATGCTGAGATAAATTCAACAGGGACAGATCTGCATGAGCCCCACCCACAAGGAATTTCCAGGCTATTAGCAAGGGCCTTAATCAAAGCACAGTTAGAACAAATCACAGTCCAAAGGTCAGGTGCTGTGTTCTATTTACCTAATAAGGCATTTGCCCAGCCTTGGAGGCTCAAGAAGCTTAAGGAAGTAATGTTTTGAGCTGGGATCTGAAGGAAGAATGACAGTTAAATAAGTGGTGAGGGTAGAGAATGACTCCTGGTAGGCAGCTCCACACCTGCAGTATTCCTAGGGAAGGCCAGGAGTAAGAAGGCATGGTTCTTTCCTACAGCTGGTGGGCCTCCAGGGAAGAAGACCAAGGTCATTACTTCCAAACTCTTTTACAAGAATATTATCACTATAGTTGGTACATGTCACTGCAGTAAAACTGTACAAAGTGTAGATTATTTTTTAATTAAAATGTTTATACTTGAAAGTAATACTAATTAAGTCTTTTAGTAATGGAGGAGACAGAGTCCAAACAGCCCATCTCTTGTCAGCAAACAAAGCTTCTAGGACCAGGACTAGGTCGCTTTCAATTGAGTTGTTGGCCAAGATATCCCTAAACAACTCAGGCTGTTGCTAAGATAAACCCTCCTCAAACATCAAGGCCCCATTGCTGAGGATAACGCCCATACAACTCATTAAATATGGAGAAGTTGGGCTGGAGCCTACATGGATTCTTCATGTCTACTCTCTAGCATCTTTGATGTGGGTGATACTCTGCAGGCTATCAAAAGAGAAACAGAAACACCAACCTAGCCACAAAACTTTTGACCTCCAATCTGTCCTATCTGCAAAATATGATGGGATAATAATGACAGAACTTGTAGAGGTAGCCAACCAATGTCTGATTTGACTTAAGGCTTGATTCCTGAGGCAGAACCCATACCCAACACTCTTTGGTGACCAAGAACCAGAGACTAGACAGCAGAGACTGAAGGTAAAACCAAACACTACTGGTCTCTAAAAAAAGAAAAAGAAAACTATCAATAAAATGACTCCTGATATTCTGCTAAACTCATAGATCAGTGCCTTATCCAGTCATCATCAGAAAGGCTTGCTCTAACAGCAGATAGGAACATGCAGGGGCCCACAGCTAGACATTAGGCAAAGAAAGAGAAAGAGACCTTGAACACATGACTCTAAATGGGAAGTTTCCATCAAATCCCTTCCCTCAGAGCTCAGAGAGACCCACAGAACAGGAGGTGGAAAGTTAAAAAACTGAGGGTGCCGAGGTCCTGCCTGAGTGTGAGGAGGGTCCTGAGAAAGGAGAGAATAGGAATAGATTCAATAATGACTTGGAGTCAGTAGTGGAGGCAAGCTGCTAGTTCAGGTACTCTCTTTGTTCCCTGATGACTCTCAGTATTCTTTATTCTTCAACTTCAGCTTAAGCTTAAGCCTAATAGCTTAATGACCAGAGAGAGCCAGAACACTGTCTTCTATTTACTCAAGTTTTTATTTACATCAAGGCTTTGACCACTGTTAATAATTACCAAGAATTCTTAGATTTACATAAACTCTGTGAGTCCTGGATCAATAGCCCCCCGTTTCCTTAGAGCAGAACCAAGCACAAAGCAAAAGCACATTTCCTTATAGGTTTCCACAGCCTATTCTTTACAGGTAGCTGGACACAGCTCGTCCAGTTTTCTGGTACAGCAGACAGCAGCCTTTAGTAACCTCTTCCATGTAAGAATAGAAAAATGACAGACTACTAAAGTTAAAATGATTCCTTACAAAGTTTTGAATTTATATAAGGAAAACAGTAAAACACCTCTCTCTAATATCTTTCGGGCATTGTTATCTTCAATTCATTATTATCTTCAATTCTTCAATAAGCTAGAAAAACAGAGTACTAACTTTTTATGCTTCCACATCATTTTAATTCTCTAATCTTCATTTCATCTTCCTAGCAATTCCATACCCTCACATACTCTCCTTTCAATATTTATTTATTCTTAAATTATATATAAATTCCTATTTTTCTATCCATACCCTTTTTTCCTGAGATCATCCTAACTCTTTATCCTTGATGTCTCCAAGTTCATCCTGGCTAACCAAGGCAGCAGTCATTGAACCGGAGGGTACATGTGCTTCCTCATGATTCCAAAATGAAGACCAGGTCTGGCAATGAACCATTTCCAAAAAAGACCATGTAGGCTTTTATGGCTCTTGTGGTTATACTGTCTAGATCCTTTCCCATGGCCCTAAAGGTCAAGTGGAAGGCCTGTTCCCCAACCTCCTGACTATCTCCATTCCTCAGTCCTGAAAACCACATCTGTTTCATTTACTCTGGTGTGATTAGCTCTAAGTAATGGGGGAGGGAATATTCTACCCAGAAAAAAAAATGACAGTAGAGTAGTAAATATAACAGATCAACTTTTGGGGCAACAGCAACCATCAGTACATGTGGAGTTCATGGGATCAATGGCCTGGTGATGCTCTGGGGGCAGGAACTGTGTTACACCTTCTTATGCAGCCTTGCAGGACCCAGCATGAGGGGATGGAGGACACCAGGGGAACAAGGACCTCTGAATCAACTGAGCAAGAGTAATATGAAATCCCAGAGACTGAAGCAGCAAGCACAGGCTCTATGCCAGCTTCTCTGTGGATATATTACAGCTCTTAGCTTGGCGTTTTTATGGTACTTCTGAATGTGAGAACAATTGGGTCTCTGATTCTTGTGTTTGCTCTTGGACTCTTTTCCTTCTGTTGGACTGGTTGCTTTGTCCAGCCTCAATACAATAGGTTTTTGTTTCATCTTGTTATATTTTATTTTGTCAAGTGTGCTTGCTATCTTTTAGATAACAAGGTAATAAGAGTCAGAGGGGAGTGTATCCGGAGAGGAGAGGAGGTGGGGAAGAACTGGGAGAAGTAGAGACAGTGGGAATTGTCATCAACTGTTTCTACTCACGGTCTACACATTTTTAAATTACACAAAGAAACAATCAATACTGAAGGATCACATGAGCTTTAATGGCTGGGTAGTTTTTGACTAGCCATTTAACTTCTCTACATCTTAGTTTTTAACCTGTATAAAATTAGAAGGTTAATTCACAGGACATCTGTGAGAGTTCCACTCAATGCTGAAGATTTAAAAGATGCCTCCACATGCTATAACGAAGTAAGACATTATGACACAGGTGGTGTCCAATTACTAGATTGGCCTTCCCCAAATCACTTAGCCCTGTGATGCACAGTAACACCATCCACCCTAGTGGTTACACCTGACTCACAGTGAAGGACACAGATGCTCTGCTGTGTTGAGTTCTATGACCTTCTTTTTAAAGAAAATTGTGAAACAAGAAAACAAGTTTTTTAAAAAACTAAATTTTATCAGAGCCTTTCTAAGGAGAATAATAATTTGACTTTTGCAAGCATGGGGCATTATCATGGTTTATTGTTACTAACTCAGACATAGTTAGACAGACAATTATATTAACAATTAATGTGAGAACTTGAGAGGTCTTTTCTCATGAAGTAAGGAGTTAGCATAGAGAAGAGAAGTACTATCCATGGGGAAATAACATCTACAACCTAATGTGTTTTGTTTGTTTTGACTTTCACTTTAGGAGTCACTGTCATAAAGATTTAAGGAACAGAATGTAGGAACCCACTCCAGCAACATGAGGATTTCACTATGAGTTCAGTGCACTTTAGAAAAATTATATTAGAAAAATAATTCTTCCCTCCGTTTAGCACACCTGAAATTCCACTCATAAAAATACTCTTTGGAAGTTTTCAGAGTAAATGTAACATAAACAGAGTTCTGTACATGCTCATAACTGATTGGTGAGATTAGATTTTGCATATGGCTCAGTGGTTAAGAGCAGTGGGCGCTTTTCCAGAAGACCCAGGTTAGATTCCAAGCAGCCGTATGGTAGCTTACAACCCTACAGTCGAGCTTCAACTTCCTCTTCTGGCCCTGAGGGTATTATATGCATATGGTGCATGGACAAACATTCAGACATAGATAAAATAGAGACACATACATAAAACAAATCCTTTTACTTTTCTTTGTTATGGAAGATTAAATGAACATGGAAGGGTCGTGAGGCAAAATTAGAAAAGATAGGTTGAATTATTGAGACATGAAATGAGAAAACAAGTATTTCTAATTAGTTTTTTCAGAATGAGCTAGTGCAGTGGCAGAGATGTGTTTACTTGGCTGGCTGGCTGGCTGGCTGGCTGGCTGGTTGGACCAAAGGTCTCATATATGACAAGTATGCAGTTTACCACTGAACTATGCCTCTTGACACCGAGAAATTTTTTTAGAGATAATTGGCTGGGAGATTTTTGAAACTGGCAGAAGACATAAACTGCTAGTTTGAGCGAATCCAAGGAATATTAGGTAAGGTTATCAGGGCCAAAGGAAGCCTCACTTCCTAAAGTTCTGGTGGTTAGACAAATGGTAGCATTCCTTGGCAACTCCTGAAGCTGGTTCCCATTCACCAAAGGAGCCATTTCCCTTATTACTGGAAGAAGGGACAAATGGTTCTCTTTGGTGAATATTGTTAGCATATCAGAGCTCATGTTGGCTTCCAAGCTCTCTCAGTATCACAACTATTTATTACACATTTCAGAGTCCATGCTATCATCCTAGATTTTCTCATCCTGCCCCTTAGCCTAAACTTCTCCAGTTCCTGGGCTTCCTTACACCAAGCATCTCATTACCCTTCTAACCCTGATGGTTTGGCTATGCTCTCTTTTTGCCCCCTCACTTGGTCCTTCTCCCTTTGTCTTCCTCTCTAGCTCTTCCCTGCACTCTCTCCTCTCATGGCCAGGCCCAACTTGCTGACCAGGTTCAGTCTACTACTTTCTTTCTTTGCGCTGGACTCAATCATATCTGCAATAAGAACCTTCCCCTTAACCATACCTTGGAGCAGTCATTTCTTTAGTTTATACAAAGGTAAATAGAAAGAACTCCATATCTGTAGATAATATATTAAAACAAACAAAAGCATCAAAAATAAAACATCCAAAATTAGTCTAAAAGTGAAATAGAATAAATCCCTCCAAAGATCAACAAATGTTCTCTCTGAAGCAAGAGTAGAGGTCAAAAGACTGGCCTTGTATCTTGAAACTTCAAACGGAAATGTAGTAAAGCAAGGTATAAAATGAAGACATTGCAAGAAAAATCAGAATCAACGAGCAACATACTGTCATTGAAAAACTCTCTTGGAATTTTTATCACTGTAACAAAGGTCTGCACAATTCCAAAGAAGGAAAGACATTGCTTGTTCAGGCTCTGGAGAAGGAGATAACATGAATGTGTTGGAACAGTTGCTTGCCTCATGGCAGCTAGTGAACAGAATATTTTGTTAGCTGGCTTCCCTCCCTTCTCTCATTTTGTTCCATCTAGGCCCCAAACTTCCTGGACAGTGTTGTCTACATTCAGGGTTGATTTTTTTCCTTAGCCAACTATCTGAAAAAACACTTAAAGATACACCAAGAAGTGTGCTCTACTAATCTACTGGGCATGCCTCAATCAAATCAAGCTAACTAACAAATTTACATCACAAAAATGTCTAGAGTGTTTTCTTCTAGAAGGATGATGTCTCCAAGGAAATACTTGAAAACCGAAAGAGAAATGGTAAGTGAAAAAAAATCTGTAAACTCACAGCTAAACCCAAGCAGTCACTGGTGTCATGAAACTGCAAAGGCCAACAATGCCCAGTCAGCGGTCAGACTTGGAGGAGGATCCTACAGGAGGGTGTAACTGTGAGATAAAGATGTCTTGGTTGTACCTGTCTGTGGCTTAGCTTTGTATTTAAATAGCAAACAAAAAAAGGAAATAAACTTGAAACCTATTTGTCATCTTAAGAATAAAGCCAAAAAATGAAAATATTTATTGCCAGGCAAGGCCAATAAATAAATAAATAAATAAATAAATAAATAAATAAATAAGACAGAACTAACATGTCGACTAAAAATAGCACTAAGTTGAAAACGAGGCCATCAGGATGAAGCAGTCTAAAAGTCCTCTGTTCAAAGAGAAAGTAAATGCTTGATTTAAGTTGAGACTCATTCATTGAAATTTGTACATTAACACTTCTGAAATAACTAGCAAATACAGAGAAAATAAATGTATAATTTCCGAACTAGCAGCCAACAAGGAAGTGAAACATGGAGTGAGGAATGGGAGATTCTAAATTCATAAGTCATGAAGGATGAACTAAAGAATGTACACTTTGACACACAGAGTCAACAACCATTCATAGGAAGATGACATTTTTATGGGAAAAAATAAAAGCAAAGGAATAATTAACACAAAGTTTACATTGAAATATGTATCTTTGAGAGGTAAAAGGACAGCCCTTCATGGGGTTGGTTAAGACAATAAAGGAAGCAGATGGAACCTTCAAATTAACTTCACAATAAAAGGGAGCCACACTATGTAAGAAAAGTGGGAAATGCCCAATTTAACTGGAAGGCAAAAATCAAAACTGGCTGGAGATGGTATCTTTTGCTTCCCCAATGCCAAAGCAGAGTGTGAGAAACAAAGGGAAGCTCTCTCTCTCTCTCTCTCTCTCTCTCTCTCTCTCTCTCTCTCTCTCTCTCTCTCTCTGTGTGTGTGTGTGTGTGTGTGTGTGTATGTCTCTGTGTGTGTGTCTCTCTCTCTGTATGTGTTTATTTATTTGTGTGCACTTGAGTGCATACATATGAGTGTTTGTACATATGCATATGTGTGCATCTAGTGTCTTCCTATATCACATTCTAACTTTTTAATACAGATTCTCTCATGTAACCTAAAGTTCACCAGTTTAGCTAGACTAGCTGGTCAGTATCTCCAGGGATCTACATTTCTGTGTCTCAATTGTCTACCACCTCCCCCAGACCTGGGCTTACAGACAAGCATGTCTATGCCCAGGTTTAATGCTGGATAATAAGATCTGAGCTCCAGTCTTTATCCTTGTGTGTTTCACCCATTGTGCCATCTCCCAGCCCCATCAGGTTTTCTCAGCCAAGGCCATTCCATCCTCCTTTGAATAGTAAATGTTTGTTATTTATATGGATCTGTATATCTGATGTATTTAACAGCCCCCAAAACAGTTGCAACTATGTTACAAGTTCACATTTAGAATGATTCAAAACAGAAATGAAGGGTAAGGAAAGTATGAAACATTAAATAACAAGATCAGCCTTCTTTTCATCAGTTGTTATTCATCTTTATTTCTTCTTATTCCCTGGGTACAGAGATGCTTGCCTGTGAAGCCAGAGCTGGGGAGCTGGATAGAAGAGGCAGGCTCGTAAGAATAGGTCATATGGATGGAGCACTCCAAAATTATATTTGTGCCTTTGACAAAGAGACTGAAGAGAGCCACCCCACCCCTCTATATAGAGGTATAGAATGTCCTTGATCATAAAATTAGGCCTTCATCTGGGAGACACTCTGCTGGCTCTTTAATATAGCACTGTAGCTTCAGAACTGGAAAAAACTATATTATAAGAAATCTGAGTTATCATATTTTAATACAGAGCCTCAGTCAGACTAAGATGTTCTCATCAGCAGAGAAGACAGCAAAATGTTTTAGGTTGTCTCAATCTCCTATATCTGATCCCTCAGCCAAGAAATACATGTCTAAATTTCCCACGGAGAAGCATTGGGGCTAACTGTTGCTGTTAATGGGGAGAGCAGTTTACTCTCTCAAAAACAGAGATTGAGAATAACACAACACAAATAAAAATTAAACACAAAACGACTCCTTTAAACCTAAAGGAGTACAGAGATCATGAGACAGTTTGTGCAATGTAGCTTTGGTTATTTCTTCTGTAAAATGAGGATTATAGTACTATCTCCTTATAAAGATGCTAAGTTAAATGCTACAGAAGCTGTGCCATCTGTCATTCCATCACACTCTCTGAACGGTGATTCTGAACAGTTCTGCACACCTTCCCAACAGACTTCTACAAGTTATAGAAACCCAGATTCCACAGGGACCTTTGTTATGTCAGCATTCAAAAATGCCAACGCTAAGTTGCAGTCGGTAATGAAAACTTTAGGGTTACACTAATTATCACCACATGGTTTAATGTCTGGTGATTTTAAGGCTTAAGTTCAAAACTTTACTAAAAGTGTTTGGATAGTATGTTACTTAAACTCAAATAAAAATTTAGGTACTTTAATTGAGTTTTTTAGTGGGTTCACAGAATACAAACATCCCCTATTGTTGACAGAGACTACACACAGAAATTTAATGTAACAAATCTTGCTTATTTGCAAATCATGCAGTGCATGTTGTTTGCCAGCTTGAAGGAAATTTATTCTGTCCTTATAAGGAGGGAGAATGGAAGTAATGGAACTTATCTGCAGATAGCACTTCAGCTTTTCTGCCTAGAATATCAACATAAAAGGGATGAAATGCTTTTAAAAGGAACTTTTTACATTTACCATGTGCCTGGGGGAGTTCATGGGACAGCTTGTAGGAGTCAGTTTTCTGCTTCCAAAATGTGAGTCCAAGGGCCTGAACTCCAGTCATGGCAGCATGTATGTACCCTTACCCACTCACTGGATGAGACACGTCAATTTTTGTTAAAACAGGATAAGAAAGTTTTGTCACATGACTGAAACTTCTGCAATCAATAAAAACTGTTTGCAAAACTCACAAACAGTTGGTCCAAATTAAGACATTAAGATATTTTTTTAAGTGAGAAATCTGAAGCAACAATGAAATGTATTACAAGATTTGGTCATAAATGACCTCCAATAGTCTTCTCTTCCTTTGAAAAAGAACATTAAATCCGTAGTGCTAAGAAATAATTTTATAAGAGAGTCACATAGCCTAATCTCACTGGTTCCCCAATTACTTTTCCTTTCCTGGTCAGGTACTAAGTACTTATTGCGCATTAACTATACTTATCTATTCTAGCACATTATATTTTTATATTTACATTTTACAAACTGAAGTGTTTTCATAGTGAAACACCCTTGTTCCTCATAGTGAGCTTGGTAGTGAGTCAGTCAGGTCAGTTCACAGACAGTCCAGCATCCACCATGTGAAGAGCATAAGAAAAAGGTGGAGTCCTAAGTTCTCAGAAGACGGTGAATAAATATTCAAGGTCATCACCGAGCCTAGAAATGTCACAGTGAAAGGAAATGGATGACAGTCAGGACTCAGAAAAATCGTAGGCATGAAAACTGGAGCTGTATCCCAGAGTTGGCACAGAAGGGAAATAACTGTAGAAGCTTTCTTCCGGGTAACCCTTCTTGCCTCATGTGTATTGGATGGACCAATAACATAGGAGTCCAGAGCACATGTCAGATGAGATGGAACAACACTGGACATCTATGATTCAGGGTAGCAACAGGCAGTGCCTGTCAGCCTCCAAATTATTATTTCCCCAACTCTACCTAAAAGTCACCCCTTGAGTTCAGGAGGCATTAATCCAGGATAGCAGATTTTGGGGAAACAGTACTAGACAGCTGACAGAAGAGAAACTCTGAGAAGCAGAATTAAAGGCACAATAAATAGACCTTACTTCACGTAAGAACTGGCAACAATTAAGAAACCCATCCTTCTTCACTCCGTAAACACAGTAGGTCTGCACCAAGCTTTTGTCTCACAGTACACATAGTCAGCTCATGGAAATAAGCTTGCCACCTAGACAGATAATAAGAAGGGTGATTTATGTGCTTCTAAGCTCATCTGTTGCCATGTGAACCTTGGCACGGAATGGATTGAAGCAGCTACATGCATGGGGAACATTAATAACTCTCATGGGTTTGCAATTGGAACAGGTGCCTATCACAAAAGACAGAATATGGAGAGAAAGGTAAACAGAAGCTTATTAATGTGTATATTTCAAATATACATGAAATGCAGGAGATAAGAAGCCCTCAAAGAGGCAGCTTTAAATTCCAGTTGTTATAGCACGTTTGACAAAGAACAAGAAACTTTTACAGAAGTGACAGAGCAAAAGAAAAGGATCTTGAGTCTCTGTGGATAGCACAGTGGTTGAAGCAAGCATTGAATGCTATATAAAGGCTGGTTAGCAAAGCATGGTGATATAGGCTCCCCTGGTACCCACAAAAGACTGTCTTTGTGAGTCTATATCTAACATTAGGCAAACAGAGATTTCTGCAACGTGCTACCTCTTGCTCACCCTTACCCAAATGACCTTCACATGAGGGAGGCATATTCTGGCCACCCACCCATGTGTCCTCTAGATCAATGTTGTTTTTCCCTCATGATGTAAATAAAGTCTTGGCTCCATCCTCTTTGACTCGGTGCTAAGAACAACTTGTAAGTTAAATAGATAAGAACAAAAGATTAGCAAAGTGGGGAGAGCAAACTTCATAATTTCTTAATCCACTTTGTCCACTGTGTCTGATGTGTGTTATGGGGAGTGTTGGGGGGACTGTGCATGTGTGTAAGGGTGTGTGTGCACATGTGTGCATGTGAAAGCCATGGGTCAATGGCAGATGATGTTCCTGAAGATAGCTATCCAGTTTTCTTTCTTTCTGGGGATTCATTTTTATTATTCTCAGATATGTATAAGTATGTAATATGTGGATGTTGTTAGAGGTCAGAGGGGCCTTAGATCCTTAGAAGGGCTAGATCCCTTAGACCTAGAGTTAATGACAGTTGTGACCCACCCAATGTGAGTTCTAGGAACCAAATTCACGTGCTCTGAAAAACCCATAAGTGCCCCCAAGCACCAAACCACTCACTGCTCCAGTGATCCTTTGCTTCTTGAGATAGGATCTCTTACTGGGGTCTGAGACTTGTTGATTCTGTGAATCTGGCTGGCTGGTGAATGCTAAGGACCCTGTACCCACATGCTAATCCCACCGCCATTGCTGAGATTTTAAGCATATCCTAGTGTGCTCATCTTCTTATATGGATTCTGAAGACCAAACTCAGAACCTCATAGTCATGCAGCTGACATGTTCCAAGTTTCCCCAGATCTCTTCATCTGTCTCTACTGTTGTTACAGAATACCACAGACTGAGTAAACTATGAACAATAGAAGGTTGTTTGCTTGTTTGTTTGTTTGGGTTGACTTATTCTTCTGGAAACTGGAAAGTCCAGGACATGTGTCTGGCAAGGGACTAGAAAGGATAAAATTCGTCAGAAGTTATAAGCAATAAACTCCAGAAATAACTAGTCTATTCGCAGAATAACAGCATACATGCATTCCTAAGGGTGGGGCCTTCTCCTTTATATTTCTTAAGGTTCACTTCCTGATACTAGCGAAGTTGCACATGAATTTCCACATGAGTTTTGGGGGCACCTCAACAACAGCACGGCTGTTCACATGGAGCTGCAGCTCAAAGAAACAGCTAGAATCCAGGCCTACATGCCGTCTTAGTAGTGAATTGTGTTTTTGTGTTTTATCAGTAAGTTTGAACTTTTAAATGTGTTATGTTTTTCATGGGGTAAGGGCTTTCTCTTTTGTATTTTATATTTCCCGTTGGCCCTGCTTTTCATCAAAACTATCTTTACTGGATAACTTAAGTTTCCTTGTCTTGAAGGTCACACAACTTTGGCGACGAATTAAGTATTCTTCTTAAATAAAGAGAATGTCTATCTTTATTTTCCTCATTTTGTTTTCCCCAGGCCTGGTTCTTTGTGATCAAGACACTTTGCTTCCTCTTCTTCATTTCTACCACTCACTTCCATCCTGTTGTTTGGAAATAAATTCTCACTTACCTGTTAGGGACTCAGAGTTGTGCTCCAGCTCATGCCCTCACTCCAGGACCCCAACATAGTGATCACAAAGGCCCAGAATAAAACTGGTATAACTGAGCTTTGGTAAATGTCTCTGAACACATCTTCAGGCCCGTCAGGATTTTCTTCCTCCTCCAGTCATGCACTTTCATCTCCTGGTTTAAGCATATCCTTCATCCCTCTACTTCTTCTCACACAGGCATATTGAGCATTTCCACTCAGAATTGCAGGAAGTGCTTCTCTAGGGGAGGGATGTCTCTGCTGTTTTCCTGTAAGAAACATTTTTAGGCACGCTTAACACTCTCAACATTCCAGATCAGCTGTTCTTTCTATAATTTATATATAAAAGCTTGATAAATATAATACAATAATATAATTATATAATTAATATCATGATATTAATTACATAATCAAATAGGCACACACATATATATATACACACATGCTGATATATGTATACACACATATATGTACATATATGTATACACAGATGTATGTGTACACACACACACACACACACACACACACACACACACACATATATATATATATATATATATATATATATATATATATATATATATCCATGAACATCCACAAGCCCATCAATTGGTAGAGCAACAAATTTTCTGCTTACTACTTGCTGGCTGCTTCCTGAAACCCTAATTCCATTTTCTCTAAGAAGGAATAGGTTTCCCAAACTTCATGTCCATGGTTTTCTTGTCTTTTCTGGTTCACGTAGGTGAATATAAACAACAACTGTACAAAGGCAAACAGCTATGCTATTTAACCATTCCTGTTATTAGCTTGATGGAGAAGATTTGAATTGTCTTCTTGATTTTTTCCCCTTCACTTAACATGTATTCCTAGAATACATTCATGTTGTTTGTAATTCATGTTCCATGTAAAATACCACGCACTGGGGAAATGTTTTACCTACCTGTCACTTAGGTTGTTTATAGATGTTTTGTCTTCATAATCCAATTTCATATTAATATATTTGTGAGTGTTTATTGATATGGATGCTGAATTTCTCATATGTATTTAATTATGAATGAGATGCCATGGTAGAGATTGTGCATATATTTAACATTACATGGCAAAGCTAAATTATCTTTCTAACTGTCATGAGAATGGGCTCTAATAACATAGTAACCACAACAGATGAGAACAGATTAAAGTCAACTATCAAAAGATAAAATATTTCCAATTTTAAAAGGGAAGAATTATGTGAGCCCTAATGAGTAAATAAAAGAGGTTAAGGAGCAATAAAGATGAACTGAGTATTATAGCAAAAGAACCCTATGAAGTATCACAATTAAAACAATAATTTAGTATAGCCATGTGATATGATATCCAGAAAGACTTCTTAAAGAACATGCAAATCGACGCCTCAGGAGTTGCCTAAGAATTTGCTTTCTTTCAGTAATTTCAGTGTCCTGGGCTGGAGGCAGCTCGGGGATCTGTTATGCACGGAATGTACAAAGGCACTGGATGCTGTCAGGTAGCTAGACAGCCAGTCACAGACGTAGAGTCCACTGAGGATTACCATGTAGACAGCCAGTCACAGACTTGGAGTCTACTGAGGATGTACCATGTAGACAGCCAGTCACAGACGTGGACTCCACTGAGGATGTACCATGTAGACGGCCAGTCACAGACGTGGAGCCCACTGAGGATGTACCATGTAGACGGCCAGTCACAGGCGTGGAGTCCACTGAGGATGTACCATGTAGACGGCCAGTCACAGACGTGGACTCCACTGAGGATGTACCATGTAGACGGCCAGTCACAGACGTGGAGCCCACTGAGGATGTACCATGTAGATGGCCAGTCACAGACATGGAGCCCACTGAGGATTACCATGTAGACAGCCAGTCACAGATGTGGAGCCCACTGAGGATGTACCACGTCCTCATAGTCATCCTTGGACCCCTCCTCTTGTTTCCAGGATAACACTAGCAAGTGAAGCAACACTAGGTCCCCTTCTTAATATTTAAAATACCTTGTGCAAAGGGAACAGTATCACAACTTTTCTGAAGCCCATTAAGAGAAGGAAAGTTGCTTCCTCTTGCTCACAAGAATGGAATCTGAGTTCTACTTCTGGCCCTAGATGGAGATATGACATTATAATCTGCCCAAACATAAAATTGTAAAGAAATACTATTGTCCTCTCCCTTGAGAATTAATCCAAACAGGCCTGTCAGTCAACTGGCTATGAGGCCATCCCTCAGAAATTTCCCTTTAGTGAGATAATGAATTCACTCTCCTGAGATGCTCTTCCCAGAATGTATTTACTACAGCTCATCTGCGCCTGCTAAGATGTCCTCTTTTCTGAGTTCTAGCTGAATATGTCTAACTTTTCCTTTCTTTTGGTCTGTCTCTTGTTTTGGTACCAGTCAAAAGCCTAAGTATGCTTTAACCGACACTATAAACATTCTCTTTCTCTGAAGTAGCCCATCCCTTTCTGCCATGTAGCTACTTGCTCAGTTACATTCCTGAACATGCACGTTCTTGGACCTACCTCAAAAGACATGACTATCTTTCTCCTTAGCCATTACTCTATTCCTAGTAGCTAATGAGATAACAGTTGTTTTCCCTCAAATTCTTATAAATCAATCCTCAAGTTCCTTTTGGAGTTTATTTTTTAATTCTTTTATTAAGAATACTAAAGATAAATAAAATGTAACCCTATTTAGAAGTGATAAATTTGACATCTAGCATGGGTAATCATTAAGGATATTCCTCTGAGGATAGAACAGTTGGCCATGTCTTTTGGCTCAAGTAAGTACCTTTGGGCTAAGATTCTGTTTGAAGGATTCATTCTCTAGACTTTGCCTGTTTATCTTGCCTGAGGTCTGTTTGGTACTGTTGGCTTTGGTACTCTGCCTTCCTGGAAGAAAGAAATGTCATTTCCCCCTCCTCTCCAAAGTTCTCTCCCTTGGATGGGAACAAGACATAGAAGATACACACAAGCTTTTCTTTCTTGGGCTGTTTTTCCATGTGTATGTCACCAATGGCCACATGATTGCCTCTAAATGTTACCAAATTTAATCCACTCCCTTTTCTTTCTGGCTGTTGAGACACCAGAAAATCCACTGGTGTGGTTTTAAAGCAGGATTATCTGTTTTGACAGCTTCATTCCTAAGGGTCATGGATGGTCAGCCACAAGGGTTCACAGACTCTTCTGTCTTAGCCCATGTCATCCTCAACTAGGCCTGTGGAGTTCAAATCGTAGGATAGTTTTTCATTCTCAGTCTCTCCTTGTGCTTCCAAAACTGCACAGATGCATACTTGGTACACTTCCTCGTCCTGTCTGGGTCTTCCATGTGCCTCATCTGCAGATTGTTGAACCAAGAATCTAATCTAGAAGCCAACGGAAAATGAAATCCAGATGATATCTTTTGGTATTTCCAGTTGCAACTGGATTTTTTTCATCTTCATCATGGGATATCATGTACTTTATTTTTCATAGATCAAGACCATAAAATTCTTATTTTTTCTACCTATAACTTTTCTCCCTGTATACATTTATGGGCTTGGCTATAGGATCTTTCTTATTTTCTAGACAATGTGCCTCATGTCAATCCCTTTTTCTGCACACACACACACGTACATATGTGCATATATATATATGTACGCACACACACACACACACATATATATATATATATATATATATATATATATATATATATCATGTGTTGATATATATATATATATATATATATATATATATATATAATATGGTCATCACATATTTTGAAGGGAGTTGTGGTTAAATATGCGGGTCTCATGTTTAGCACATGTGTGCCCACCTTCACAGCACCCTCCCCCCCCAACACTAATAATTATAGCAAATAAAAGAATTGTGACAGCTGTGCTTCCTATTCTTCTCTTCTAAGACTTATGAATGTGAAGGGATTATTCTATATGCTAACATAATAGATAAAAATATAGCTAGAGCTTAGGTGAAGAAGGGAGTATTTCCCAGTAAGTTGAACCATATTTATTCTGTTACCAAGGCAACTATAAAGCCTTTCGCAGGCAAATATGTCACCTTTACTTCCAAAAGAATAAAAGAAAAAAAGTCAATGAAAGTGAATAGGGACCTCCAAGAACCACCTTAGAGTCAAGCCTTGAGGGGCACCTGGAAACATTAGGCTATCTTAATATCAGCAGTTGGAAAATTAGAAAATTTTCCCATGAGTTGTACCAATTGTCAGCATGACAAGCCTGTGGACAGGAGAACTGAGGGCATGAGATTACTGAGATTTAAAAGAGTAAGGTTTTATTTTTATGGTGATGAAATGAAAAATGGAGAACCAGTATTTGTGAAATAGGCAATCTTTGGCAATTAATTGATTGAACAACTAATTAAGCTATTAATGACAACTGATCTATTAACCAACTATTGCTAATGGAAATAATCAACAGTGTTAATTTCCTATCATCTAAATCATACTTTTCAGTCCTAGTGACCAACAACAACACTCGTGCTTTGAGCTTTATTCTTTTAGACACACAGTGGAAAATGGCAGAGCTATCATCTGACCTCAATTCTAGTAACGGCCAGTGAGATGCCCAGTTTGAATGTTGAGCTAAGGCATAATTGATTCTGGCATCTTCTTGTTTCAATCTGAAAGTATTCTTAACACTGCTTGTAAATCTTGCAACACAAAGTGGTACTAACTGTCATAGCCAGTCAGAACAAAAGAACTTCCAGGAAGCCATAATAATCCTGCATTTTGGGCCTTCAAATATCTGGCTAATGTACAGTAGGTGAACAGACAGCCCCACACAGTTATCTACAGCTAGACACACAGCTTTGTCAGCTGCCATAGTGTATGACACACACATTGCTTAGCCACTTCTAACAGTCCAGAAAGAGTTTCAAGAGGAAAGCTGGATTAAAGAACATTCTTTCTCTGTTCTAAAAATTCATTAATAGAAACCAACATCTTAGGGATAGTGTGTAAGGACTTCTTGGTGGAGACATGCACGGTTACGTGGGACCAAGTCCAAGTCCAACCTGCATGTCTTCTGGGATGATAAAACTGAGGATGAGATAGAGCCTTTACAGCCTTTTTCTCTTAATAAACATGAGTATTTTAAATAGATTCTTCCCTAAATATAATCCCCATACCAAATGATAGAGAACAGTCGTCTTCCTGTTTTAGACAAAGGCATAGCCATTTTATGCTTTAAAGTCAAGCGGAAAAGACACTGCCTTCTCTGGTCTTAAAGTCTGGACAGCTGCCAATCCAAAGTACTTCTATTTCTTCATACATACAAAGGACAGAAAACAGTTCAGAAATTTGTGATCTCTTGATAACCAGAAAGTCCAGGTTTTAAGTGGTATTTTAGGTCATTCATAAACATTCGTATCTTTGTAACAACAGAAATTTCTTAAAGGATCAGCATAAAACAACTGCATTACGTAACTTCCCCTCGGCAAAACCACAGGCAATTGTATCATAAACAGTCATATCCTTCCAAGAAGCCAACAAGTGATTGGGAATGTTGTATACAAACTTGGGGCTATGAATAAAGGGGACATTAATTTTTTTCCTTCTATTGAAAATAGATTTTTTTCTCACATATCCTGATTATGGCTTCTCCTTCCTCTACACCCCCACTTCTTCCTCCTCACTGCATCTCCATCCAGATCCACCCCTTTTTGTCTTGCATTAGAAATGTACAGGCTTCTAAGGGATACTAACAGGATAAAATATAATAAAATAAGACAAAAACTAGCACATCAGAATAAGACAAAACAAATAGAAGGAAAAGAACCCAAAGAGAAGGTACAAGAAACAAAGACACACTTGTTCAAATTTTCAGAAGTCCACAAAACCACAAAACTGAAAGCCATAATGTGTATTCAAAGGATCTGTAGAATAAAATAGGTGAAGAAAGATATATCAATAAAATAAAGCAACATATAATTTTTAAAAAAGGAAAAAAAAGAAAATCCCTGAAATGATATTATTCAACAAGGGACCTCCAAATACACCTTTGAGTTCATTTCTTAAGGCATCTACCGATGAGTGTGCAGCCTTCCTTTAAGAGTAGATTGTTTCAAGTTAAGTCATTTCTCATGTCACGCGTATCCATTCCACAGAAAAAAGCCCTGCGGCTTCTGCGCTTAGAAACCAGACTGACTTCACCCAAGAGACTATGGAAACCATGGAAACTGTTGGCTAGTGGACTCTGTCATTTTTTAAAAAATAATGTATAACTGGTAGATTGTTGTTTACTCTTTATCAGACTTCTGACTACGTTGACAGCTAAGTTTTCACAGATTTTACCTGTTACCTCATTGCCTAAACTCAGTTGAAAGACTACTTGTGTTAACTCATGCTGTTATCTCTTTTGTAAACTTATAAGCTACAGGAAACCCACTCAGATCTACCTCTCATGGATGCCATCCAGATAAGTACATCTGCCTAAAATTCCCACTCACTACCTATAACAAAGGGTAGGATCCCTCTGGGTTTCAAATGCACATCTTAGAAAAAAATTCTTTCTCCAAGTGTTCTTAATCTTATTTCCTACATCTTGTCAAGTCCAGGTGCATTCAACACAGCTCCAGAGAAGCAACCTTCAGATGCTCCATCTCCTGCCACACACACAGCTGCTTCTACTGGACCTGACGCTGGACATCAGAAATCAGCCAGTTCTCCTAAGACCAGACAAACATCTCCCATTCTTCTAGGTTCCCCCTAGAGACACGTCACCCCCAATGCCAGCAGGAAGTAGCCAGATTTCACGGTGACCCTCTTCCTGCTTTGCCGTCACCTCTTTCTAATTTTTCTTTTTAATTAAGCCAAAATATGGGAATGTTAGTAATCTGTCTAAACTCCATCTCCACAGTCACTTGGCAACAGCCAGGTATGCTCCTCCCCACAGTTACCTGGCAACAGCCAGGTAGGCCTGCCCACTATAAAAGGGGCTGCTTGGCCCCTCCTCTCTCTCTTGGCCCCTCGACCCCATGCCTGCAGGTTGTTGTCTCCCCTCCCCTCTTTCCTTCCCCCTGTTTCCACGTGGTCATGGCTGGCCTCCACTTCTCTACTCTCTTCTACTCCTCTCTCTCTCCTCCCGCTCTCCCACTCTCTTAATAAACTCCCCCTCATGGAACCGTCTAGTCTGCTGTGATCTGTCCCAAGCTCCACACCATGAAAATCCTTTTAGGTGTACCAAGGACAGACAATTGACCAAAAGAATTAGATGTGCCACTAATCAGACCCAGATAATCTACCTAATGGAGCCAGAACCAGAACTAAGGATTTCCTCAGTGGAAACATAGAAGGAGCAGGATGTCTCTTGTCCATAGGAGAGCTCTGGACCAGCTCACTTTCATTTTCTTTCTCTTTTGTCAAAGCATCCCAAACAGAAGGGAGGACTGCTTTTCTGAAACCAATTCTGCCTCATAGCTAGTGTCTTACCTATATCTAAATAATGTCCAAAGACAAAAAAAAAAGAAAAGAAAGAAAGAAAGAAAGAAAGAAAGAAAGAAAGAAAGAAAGAGTAGATTGTTTCCCCAGGGAGACTACATTGGAGGGAACTAAATTCTCATTTGCAGGTGGTTATCAATTGGAAATAGCTTCTGGATTAGGGATGAAGACTCCTACCTTCCCCTGGCATTCCCTTACATTGGGACATCGAGCCTTCACAGGACCAATGGCCTCTTCTCCCACTGATGCCAGGCAAGGCAATTCTCTGCTACATATGTGGCTGGATCCTTGGGTCCCTCCATGTGTAGCTCCTTCAGTCCTTCCCCTAACTCCTTCATTGGGGTCCCTGTGTTCAGTCGAATTGTTGGCTGTGAGCATCCACATCTTTATTGGCCAGACTCTGGCAGAGCATCTCAAGAGAAAGCTATATCAAGCTCCAGTCAGCAAGCATTTCTTGGCATTCGCAATAGTGTCTGGGTTTGGTGACTGTGTATGGGATGGATCCCCAGGTAAGACAGTTTCTGGATGGCCTTTCCTTCAGTCTTTGCTCCACACTTTGTCTCCATTTTTCCTCCTGTGAGTATTTTGCTCCCCTGTCTAAGAAGGACTGAAGCATCTATACTTTGGTCTTCCTTCTTCTTGAGCTTCATGTAGTCTGTGAATTGTATCTTGAGTATCCCGAACTTTTGGGCTAATATCCACTTATCAGCGAGTGCTCTTTTCACTTCCACTTATCAGCAAGTGTTCTTTTGTGACTGGGTTACCTCACTCAGGATGATATTTTCCAGTTCCATCCATTTGTCTAAGAATTTCATGAAGTCGGTGTTTTTAATAGCTGAAAACATGAGCATTTCTATGTGGTAAAACCCTAGGCCTTTTGTTCTTTTCCTTCTCTAGTCCCTCAATTAATTATTGTGCTTAAAAGCATTTCTCCAGGGAGCATCTTAGAATCAGATCACCTCTGTTCTATAAGAACTACAAACTGATATAGCTCACCCTATTCCTGGGCATGCTCTTACCATGGAAGGGTGCTTTGTGTTTTGAATGTCACATATTTAACTCCTAACCAAAAGTTGCACAATTTGGGGAAATTTTAATGTCTATTATCTTAGAAATTATGGACATAACTACCTTTATTAGATCCCTAAAATCCAAATTGGCTGTAACTATGGGACTGAACTACGTTGGCATGTCTCTTGGAGCTCCTTCTCAGGGTCCGTTTGCCAGTCATGAACTTTTGAGTGCAGACCTAATGCTAAGACAGAAGTGGGTTGTGCTGATCTGTAAGGAAGAGTGAGCAGAGCATAGAAAGCAAAACGTGAGGTTGGCATGTGCTTGGCATGTTTAAGGAATTCAAAGAGAGCCACACAACTTAAGCAAGTAAGACAGCGGGAGGGCATGCCAAGAATATGTCAGAACTGAGCCAAATGCACAGACACTGAGAGGCCAAATCTTCTAAGTTCAGACTCCATATTAGAGAACCTTACCTAAGTTTGAACTCAGGTAAACTAACAGGTCGGTACCTAACATTAGTTTCCAAGTCACCCCCAACAAAACCCAAGCCTAGTTCCAGTTTCTAGGCTAATCCCCAACAAAACCAGTGTCTCCAGGTTGCACCTTCAGCAAGACCAGCGTCTCCAGGTTATTCTTCCAACAAACCTGCAGGCCCAGGTTACAAGCCCATCGTCTACCTAATGATCACCAATGTAGAGGGCAACAGTAGTTAAGTTTATGATATGACTCCCAACACCAGCCAATTATGTTAAAGGCCATAGTAACTTCCCAGTTATATGTGTGCACATTCACCCTACTTGCTGCTTACTATAAAGCCTTGCTCAGATACATGTCTGTTTTTTGTGGGGGGAGGGGGCAGAGATCACTACACTTCCCTGGCACTACAATACACGGTGCTCACAATGGCGCAGCACACTCTTTAGTGCTTGACCTTTGATACTTTTAAATATTTACTGATAATTGCAGCAAAGATTTTGTCTTTTCCTTGTTCAATGAGCAGTGTGAGTTATGGTTGCCCCTCCCTCTCTGTAGCTTTGTTTTCTTCAGATTCACTCACTCATGCCCAATCACTGCCCAAGAAGTATTAAATGGAAAATTATGGAAAGAGTCAATGTGTGTTTTCTATTATTAACCATTGTAAAAAGCATGATGAAATCTCCTATGCTTTCCTACTGGCATGTGGAGTATGAATTGTGCAGTGTATACTTTAAATGCTACCCACCTGTTACCAGAGCAACTGTTGTATTATAGCTCTTCTGCTCGAGATGCCCTTAGTTTATTAAATAATGGTCCCTAAACATAAGACTAGCGATTCCAACAATAGGGAGATTCAAAGGGGAGTAATAAACTGCTTCTTTTAAGTGAAAATATGCAAGTTTGCAGTCGATATACATGTATAAAGAAAAATGCTTATATGGAGTTTCAAGTATCTTCTGGAGATCTTGGAAGGGGTCGCTACCATGTATAACTGGATCTGGGTCCAAGCAACAGAAAGGACTTGATTGTTTTAGAGTTTTAGCTATCGGTCAATTCTAAGAACTTTTACTTTAATTCTGGATGAGATGAGAAGCACTGAGAGATTTTTAAAGAGCAATAAAAATATCTGTTTATTTGAATCACTCTGGCTTTTGCTGAGAAAGGTACTGGTGTGTCAACCCATGGACAGGGACAAAAAGGACCAAAGTCTAAGTCTTTGAAGACGAAGCAAAAAACCACTCTGCCCGTGGGAATAGCGGCATATGCCTTTACTCTCAGCACTTGGGAGTCAAAGGTAGGTGGATCTTTGTGATCTACAAAGGAGGATCCTGCCTCAAAATAAAACAACAAAACAGAAAAAATGTGGTGGCATATGGGAGCTAACATGTAAGCAAGACAAAGAGGAAAGTCTAGGAAGAGTTTTGGGTTGAGCCCTGAGCACTTGCAATAGTGGAACCACAGAAAATGTGACCTTGGAGTTCCAGAGACCATGAGTCTGTTTGTGGAGCAGTTAAAGTTGAGGAAGTCAGTACACCAGTCGGAGGATGGGTTCAGGCTAGAGAAACACAGTTAGAGATGAGGAAATGCACAGAAATGGGGCAAGGATGGGAAGCAGAAGGAAAATCAAAGGAAGTAGTAAGAATCAGAAAAAAATCAGAAGCAGTAGCCGGGGTTGCAAAAAGAGGTGTTCCATTTGTGTCAAGTGGCCATGTGTGTCAAAGGCCAACACTAACGAAAAGTCAAATACAGCTGGAAAACTGCCTGGCCACTGAATTTAGCAAGTTGGGGATTTTTTAAAAATGCCTTTCTGTGGCACTGGAGAGGTGGCTCACTGGTTAGGACCAGGCTGACCAGGGTTCAAGTCCCTGCATCCAGATGGTTCCTCACAGCTATCTCTAACTCCCTTTGCAAGGGAATCCAACACCTTCTTCTGGCCCCCACAGGCACTGCGTACACACAGTGCACAGACCTACATGCTAGCAAAATGTCCATAAGCATAAAATCATGAAATAAAAAATTAAAAAGAAATAAATAAAATAAAAATCCCTCACTGTGATATTGGGATCCTTCTCATCAAAATGTGAAATTTAACTGTGTCAACATTTTGTGAACTTTCTCATCAATATTCAAGGATTAACGTAAATAACCTTTCATCTTTTTAAATTTTCACCCTTTCCATTCTTACTAACACTATAACCAAGTTCAGGCCCTGTTTCCCCAGGGCTGGATTACTGAGTAAGCTCAAAGATCCTCTTGTTTGTTTCTAATCAGCAACCCATCCTGATTAGTCATTCTGGAACAAAGATCTTCTTGATGAGATCCCAGATTCTCTGGTTTTTCTCCCAGCATACTGAGAATTTTCTCTTACCCATTTCCTCACTGCTATTTCTTGAAAGGAAAAGTCCCCTACACAAGATGATGTGTTTGAACAATTGGTCTCCAGCTGGTAAAGCCATTTGCAGGGGCTGTAGAACATTTTGGTCCCAGACCTCAGCCAGCAGACTGGGTCACAGGGCAGGGCCATCTTTCTGCTTCCTGACAGCAGCAGCAATGTAGTCAGTGCCTTACGCTCCCACAGAGGCAGCTGCAGGCTGCTCGCTATTTCACGAATTCCCTGCGGGTGTAGATTGTATTTCCTCACCCATGAGGCAAAATAGAACATTCTTCCATCACGTTTCTGTCAGGTACACTATCATAGCCACAAGAAATGCCACTAATAAAACTACTTAGCATAGCCACGTCCTTCTGACATGCCACATCTCCCTGTATATTTCCCAACAGTAACCATCTTCTTTCATTCCACAGAGAAGAGTCCTCCAGTACAACCACAGATGAGAGTGATTCAGGGGCTCCCCTCTTTTCTCATGTCAGCTCATTTAAGGAGAAATTCAAGATAGTGAAACACAATAGCACTAAGTAGACGGAAGAACTGATATTTTCTAAGAAAATATAACCTATTCAAATGGTTAGAGTTAAGTGAGTTTTTAAAACTGAAAATACCATTTACTAACAAGGACACCCAACAACTGGAACTCTGATTTGCTGTTATAGGTTTGGAAAGTTGTGGAGCAGTTTCTTTTATAAACAGCTATTTCAGACAGGACCTGGTGATCTAACTCTTAAGTGCTTACTACAACAGGATTCAAACATACTTCCCCACTCAACCCTATACACAAATCAACTACAAATAAATGACTATAATAGCAGTAGCATTGTTCATAATCTCCAAAACTTGGAGCAATCCAAACAACCATGAAATGGTGAAGAGATAACTAGAATTCTCCTCTTAAATAAAAAGAACTAAGCTGAAGTATATAGGCAACATGTAGAATCTGAAAACAACATTCTAAGTAAAAGCAGCTGGGTTTAAAAGGCCACAAAACCCAAGGGTTCCCTTTACCTGGCATTGAGGAAAAGATTGACCTATATAGACAGAACACACACAAGGGTTTGCTATGGGCTCGTAGAGGGTGGAGTCTGTGACTACAAAGGAAAATGAAGAAGCTCTCCAACAGGCTGGAAAGCACACTGCAATGACAGTCATGATGACTCCATAACTAAATCAACTGCCAAAGTCATAAACACGCATGAGGCATGCATTTGGCTGCTTATAAATATTCTAATGAATCTGGTTTTAGGAATGGAATTCCACAAGGGCAATGCTTTATTTACTGACCTGTCTGTAGTATCTAAAACTATAAATAAAAAGTATGAAATAATTAATAAGAAAAAAGATATGGAAGAGCAAAATAAAAGAAGAAAGGGAAGGAAGGAAGGGAAAAATAAAGAGAGAAAAGGAAGGAGAAATAAAAATCTAACTGTGAATTCTGATTTGACAAATTTTAAGATTCTTAAATATATAAATTCTGGAGCTAGAATATATATATATGTGTGTGTGTGTGTGTGTGTGTGTGTGTGTGTAAACCAGTTTTTTTAATTAGAAGTATAAATATGACAGATTAACGTGATTTTAAGGACAAGATTTTTTAGATAATTGGCCCACTAAATAATCACTAAGCAGTTATTAGTTAATTAGTTATTAGTTAGTTAAAGGCAGAATAAGATTATGTAGCATTTACAAAACCAAGAAATACTAGAATTGTAATCAATGTGAATTGATCCATACAGGGACAGGTGTCAGGAAAAGACATTATGGCAGTTCCTTGGAGTATCTTACAGCTTCAAAGCCATTTTGTGCTATTATCAGCAGTTGTACTGCTCATCAAGTCTTCATAGTAAACTATTAAAACCTCCTAATCTGTTTTCCCCCATCACCTTTTTTTTTTCTGTTTGCGAAATAAACAGATTTCTATCACTTATGCATCATTTTCTTCTCTTTCAAGTAATGTTACACTGTCCTAAAGATGATGGCTAAGAAGGAACTTACTCTTGCAGTTTTCCAAATTAAGCTCTTTGGGAAACCTGTATTAAATCATGTATTGAATCAGAACTTTTTCTGATTTTTTGTTTTGTTTTGTTTTTGTTTTTGTTTCTAAGGTCAGTTATAGGATGAGGAAATAGCAATACAATAGATGCACATAGTCAAGGAACAAGCAAGACAATAAACACAAATAGCCAAAGAACTAGCAAGGCAATAAAAAAAGTCCCTGTGACTTTTCTTTGTTCTAGCATAATGTCAGATTTCTGCCTGAAGCCCATTTCCTTATCCTTAGCCAATGTCAGATTCCTGCCAAAGAGCCCCAAAAGCTCTCCGCATATCCTCTTTTTTATTTCATAAACATGACTGAGCCTGTCTTAGGTCATTCTGACAAGAATGCCTTCCTTACCCATCAGGGAATATCCATTATCAAAAGCAATATACTTCTGTTTTAGGCTGTTAAGGCTCTGTGCAGAATCTTACCAGTCCTTGGCTTGCCAGCCTGTTAATTTATTAACTCTGTCTGGGAGTCCATTTTCAGGTTCAAGCCATGTACGTTGGCTGCCAACATGTTAAAGACAAGCTTTAACATGATGGGCAGGAATAAAAGTATTCCCAGGACAAAAAGGGCTAGCATGATCAAGCTATATATGCCATTCGTAAAACTTGACCAAAATAGAAATACTGACCTCAGGCCATGGGTAATTTTATCAGCAGTATCTATCACATCAACACTCAGCAGACCAGCATTCTTGAAATTCATAAGCTTACTATGCAAAGTTAAAACATCCGAGATGTGTTAGAATCATGCCAAATACACTGCAAATGTCTTTAAACTTTTCATAATTATAGTGACTACCACTGTAAATTTTAGAACTAACATGAATTCAATGGTATTTGGCATGACAGTCGAGATGGCTCCTTACCCTTAAATTCTGAACCTCCTTCCAATAATTTGAATAGGATAAATAGCATCAATCCTTTATTCCAAATGCCTATCTAAATCCTCTTGAATATTCAACACAACAGTAACATTTTTTTTTTGCTAAATGATTAACAAAAGTAGCTGTCTTAATTTCTTGTGTCAAAGCAATTGCAGAATCAGTGGTAGTAGCAATTAATGTAATTAAAGCTGTTATACCAGCAATAATCAAGCCCACTATGCTCTTGCTTCTGCTTAAAGCCTGAGTCACTTCTTCCATTACTTGCAAGCTTTTTTCAGAAAACCAAAGTTCTGTGATACTCAGGGCAATAAAACAAAAGCTGGTTGATATATGCCCATAACAGACATGCCAGGTTTCAACACATTAACACAATTAGAAAGTGTACAATCAATGTAACTTACATTAAATACTGTAGAAGAATCAACAGTAATTTTAACTTGACGATTGAAAAAGCCTTAACACATGCACTAACACTTGTTTGAAATCCAGATCCTGTCTCAACTTTATCTCTTGCTAGCATAACATAAAAAACTGCAGCTAACTTCCAAACATGTCTCAAAAAATATCCAGATCCAGTCTTCCGAATGAAGACTGTCATTCCCAATATTGGATTGATTTCTAGACCAGTGCATGATTAAGTCTGAATAACTGGCCACATTTAAGAAAACTACAAGAGTCATTATAACTTCTGTTTTTGATTCCCTGTCCTACAAGGTCTAAAAACTTGAGACAAGGAAGTTTGTACCATCTGAGATATAGGAAAGTAAAGGTGGGTCAGGAGCATATGTCCAATACAGCTTCCCAGTCACCCTTGTCAGGGTACTCAGCAAGCTCACAGGTGAGCATCATTCTTTGTCCTAGGATCAGCATATCTCACCAATCTCTCTGGTAGCCACCATGCTCCTTTAGCATCCTTCAGAAAAAACACAAACATGTCCTCTTCCCCATATTAGATACCTGATTAGGATCATGCCATATGTCAGTAAGTGGATCCTTCCTTTTCACCTAGGCGTAAGTATACCTAGTTGTAGAGTGCCATAGACACTCAGCAGAAAGTTCCTTGGGATCTAAAATTTTTGTTTTGTTTTGTTTTTTGAGACAGGGTTTCCCTGTGTAGACCTGGCTATCCTGGAACTCACTCTGTAGACCAGGCTGGCCTCAAACTCAGAAATCCGCCTGTCTCTGGGATCTAAAATTTTAAAAATAAATAAATAAATAAATAAATAAATAAATAAATAAATAAAAGACCATGATTTAAATAAATTTGTGGTGTATGGGGATATACCTCCTCATTTTTTATTTTATGAAGACAATGTTTTAAAGTTCCATGGGCCCCTTCCACAATACCTCGTCCTTGAGGATTATAGGGAATCCCAGTAATATAGGTAATATTTAATTGTTGACAAAAATGTCTCAAATGCTCTACTGCAATAGCCAGTTCCATTATCTGTTTCATCATCATCATTATTATTATTATTGAATATTTTACTTATTTACATTTGAGATGTTATCCATTTCCCCATACCCCCCCAACCCATATACCCAACCCCCACCACCTAATTATATACAGGTGTGCCCCCACCCACCCAGTCCCACCTCCTGCCCTCAAATTTCCCCACACTGGGGCATCCAGCCTTCATGGGACCAAGGACCTCCTCCCCCACTGATGACTAGCAAGGACATCCTCCATTACATATACAACTGGTGCTATGGGTCCCTCCACGTGTGTTCTCAGGCTGTTGATTAAGACCCTTGGAGCTCTGGTTGGTTAGTATTGTTGCTCTCCCTATGGGGCTGCAAACCCCTTCAGATCCTTCAGTCTTCTCTCTAACTTCTCCATTAAGGACCCTGTGATCTGTTCAATGATTAGCTTTGTGTATCTGCCTCTGTATATGTCAGGCTCTGGCAGAGCCTCAGGAGACTGGTATATCAGGCTCCTGGCAGTATGCACATCCTGGCATCTACAACAGTGTCTGCATTTGATGACTGCACATGAGATGGATCTCCATGTAGGACAGTCTCCAGATGGTCCCTCCTCTGGCCTCTGCTCCACACTTTGTATCCATACTTGCTTTCATGAGTATTTTCTTACTCATTCTAAGAAGGAACCCCACACTTTGATCTTCCTTCTTCTTGAGCTTCATGTGGTCTGTGTGTTGTATATTAGGCATTGTGAGCTTTGGGGCTAATATCCGCTAATCAGTGAGTACATACCATGTGTTTTCTTTTGTGATTGGGTCACCTCACTCTGGATGATATTTTCTAGTTCCATCAATTTACCTAAGAATTTCATGAATTCATTGTTTTTAATAGCTGAGTAGTATTCCATTGTGTAAATGTACCACATTTTCTATATCCATTCCTCTGTTGAAGGACATCTGGGTTCTTTCCAGCTTCTGGCTATTATAAATAAGGCTGCTATGAACATAGTGAAGCATGTGTCCTTGATTTATGTTGAAGCATCTTTTAGGTATATGCCCAGGAGTGGTTGCACCTGTGTCCTCAGGTAATGCTATGTCCAATTTTCTGAGGAACCACCAGACTGATTTCCAGAGTGGTTGTACCAGCTACAATCCCACCAACAATGGAGGAGTGTTCCTCTATCTGCACATCCTCGCCAGCATCTGCTATCCACTGAGTTTTTTATCTTAGCCATTCTGACTGGTGTGATGTGGAATCTCAGGGTTGTTTTACTTGCTTTTCCCTGATGACTAAGGTTGTTGAACATTTCTTTAGGTGTTTTTCAACCATTCAAGTTTCCTCAGTTGAGAATTGTTTGTTAAGGTCTGTATACCACTTTTAATAGGGTTATTTGATTGTCTGGAGTCTAATTTCTTGAGTTCTTTGTATATGTTGGGTATTAGACCTCTATTAGATGTAGGATTGGCAAAGATCTTTTCCCAATCTGTTGGTTGCCGTTTTGTCCTATTGACAGCATCTTTTGCCTTACAGAAGCTTTGCAATTTTATGAGGTCCCATTTGTCAATTCTGGATCTTAGAACATAAGTCATTGGTGTTCTGTTCAGGAACTTCCCCCTATTCCCACGTGTTCGAGTCTCTTCCCCACTTTCTCTCCAGTTTGTTCCAGTATATCCAGTTTTATGTGGAGGTCCTTGATCCACTTGGACTTGAACTTTGTACAAGGAAATAAGAATAGATCGATTTACATTCTTCTACATGTTGTCCTCCAGTTGAACCAGCACCATTTGTTGAAAATGCTGTCTTTTTTCCACTGACTGGTTTTAGCTCCTTTGTCAAAGATCAAGTGACCATAGGTGTGTGGATTCATTTCTGCGTCTTCAGTTCTATTCCATTGATCTTCCTGCCTGTCTGTGTACCAATACCATGCAGTTTTTATCATTATTGCTCTGTAGTACAGCTTGGTGATTCCCCTAGAAGTTCTTTTATTGTTAAGAATAGTCTTTGGTATCCTGGGTTTTTTGTTATTCCAAATGAATTTGAGAATTGCTCTTTCTAACTCTATGAAGAATTGAGTTGGGATTTTGATAGGGATTGCATTGAATCTGTAGATTGCTTTTGGCAAGATGACCATTTTTACCATATTAATTCTGCCAATCCATGAGCATGGGAGATCTTTCCATCTTCTGAGATCTTCTTCGATTTCTTTCTTCAGGGACTTGAAATTCTTGTCATACAGATCTTTCACTTGTTTGATTAGATTCACACCAAGGTATTTTATATTATTTATGACTATTGTGAAGGGTGTCATTTTCCTAATTTTTTTCTCAGCCTGTTTATCATTTGAGTAGAGGGCTACTGATTTGTTTGAGTTAATTTTATATCCAGACACTTTACTAAAGTTGTTTATCAGGTTTAGGAGTTCTCTGGTAGAAGATTTGGGTCACCTAATTATACTATCATATCATCTGCAAATAGTGATATTTTGACTTCTTCCTTTCCAATTTGTATCCCTTTGACTTCCTTTTGTTGCCTAATTGTTCTTGCACTTGCCTTTCACTATCTGGTTATCTCCAGTGCTACCTGCACTCACTGTCTCTGACTGGAGCCTGTCTCTCCTGTTATCTTGGTTTTGTCAGAACTCCTCAGAGTCCAACTGTCTCTGTGATTCTGTGATCCTGAGATCCTGGGTATAAGAGTTCCTGAGAGTCAGGCTGCCTCTGGAATCCTGAAATCCTGGTGTGACCAAACTCCTGAGATGCTTGTGATCCTATGATCCTATGTTCCTGGGTGTGATAGAGCTCATGGGGGTCCAGACTCCTCTGGGTTTTGTGGGATTGGGTGCAGAGCTAACGCTCAAGGTCTGTTTAGGTGTTTTGTGCCAAACTTCTGCTATGTGATTAAATCTCGGGCTCTGTACAATTCCAGGCATAATGTATGAGGATGCGTCAGTTATTAGTGCACTTAAAAAAAAATAACTGCAACCAAGATCAGCTGACTTAATCAGAAAAAAAATGCTGGAAAAGAAAGATGCTTGCAGCTCTGCATTCTACATCATCAACAAACAAGAGTAACATTGGAACCTCACAAGACCAGGGAGGGCATGTCTTTGTAAAGGAAACCTTTCATTAATACAACATGTTTAAAGACAATGGAAAACATCAATCAAATTCTATGAAATCCTGGGACAGTTGAGGTTTCTGAATGCCTGATTTTAGAATTACTTTTTTAGGGTCCAAGAACTTGGGAAACAATGCATGAAAACCAAGTTCAAGCCAGAAAAAAAAAATCTTTATTCAGAAATTGATCAGGGAGACAGCTAGGTTCAGTGTTCAAGCCATGTCAGTGTGGGGGTGGGGGCAGGACAAGAAACCTTTCAAAGCAAAAATTAAAAACACAAATTATGTGGAGTAGGGGCAACCAATTAGGTATATGAATGTTGTGTGTTTCCAAACATTTTTCTACCTGGCATCTTAAGTGGGTTACTACTCGTCAAGTAACTCAGATGGCTATCTTAATAACTTGGCCTAGATAAAGGCCAGCCAATCAGAACATCTACAGGATTTTAGTCCCAGCTGGGTGCTAACCAACAAAGCATACGGTAGGATATTGTGGTCTAAGTTTATACATGGCACCTGGAGTCAGAAGCCATTTCTGGGAATTCAGCTGTTTCTTGGAGTTTAATCTAGTACAAAATGGAGACTATATACAAGAAACCCCTGAAGTCTCTGAAGCTAAAGAAGCCCCCAACAACTTGTCATTATCAGTCTGTCTTGCAATGTCAGCAATAATCTGTCACTATTACATCAAGCCACCTCCATTCCCCAGAGTTTACTTATTCCCCAGAAGCCAGACCTCCCCTTTAATCTCTCTCTCTGGATGGAAACATAGACACTATCTTTCTGAGAGAAATCAGTAATAAACAATGCCTATATATAAACCATGATTAATGATCATAAAATATAACCAGGAAACAAGAATACAAAAAGCAAGTAGCCATGAGAATATTCATTCTCATTTGAAATTTGAGTGGTTAGTCAACACCAAGCTTTGTTGGAATATAGGAATCCCTACTGCAGTTAAGTGTATTCAAAGGAATACACTTAATTTCACGTGTCACTGTTGGGAGTGTAAACTATTGCTGAAAACACTTTGGAGTTACTTATCTGGCTTGTCAAGAGCCAACAAGCTAATAATAGCAGATAATTGATCTTCCTGAGATGGCCCACCTTGGATTAAAAGATGTACTGTCTTGTGATGCTATATAGACAAGTAGATGATTTCTTAATCTTTAATGATGATCCTATAATAATTCCTAAATTTATAGTAATTATTAAGCTCTTTTAATAACACTGCTATTAAATCCTTTCTGATAGTCTGAACCTCAATGAGAGCTTTGCCAGTCTTTAGTGTCACGGAGTTACTTATTTCTGAGATAGCAAGAAGGCATTTACCACTCAGAACACATTCCAAAAGGTTGTAAAACCATTAACTAAAGGTCATAAAAAGGGAACTAACAATTTGTTATAGGTGCCAGGACAGAAGATAAAATATTGACTGTGTTTATCTATACAAAACTTCACTAACTTTCATGAAGGTAAGCACTCATATACATAAAATAATAAAATAATTTCTAAAGATTGGAAAAATAAACAAAAACCATAGTAATCACTCTCTGTGGGAGACAAGATCATGCTTATTGGCTTCCTGGGGTTTTGTTTATCTTTAGTTAAACACCTCTCTCTTTTTTTTACATTGGAATGCATTGACAACAATGTCCTGTACCACATTTAAAGACTATTGATTAGCAAAAGAATCTGCAAAATAATACACACGTGCTACGATATAGCTAAATTGCAAGATGCAAGCCTAGTAGGAATACAGCTTTGGATTCAATGGCCAGCATATAAAAAATAGAAGCACGTAAGGTTTAACCCCACTTAAATAAGGTGCAAAACCAAGTGAAAATCAAACTCTGTCAGAGTGAGAACAGAAGAGAGGGTCGAGGGGAACAGGGAATATGAGGGAGATGGGGGTGGTCAGTCAGAATTATTCACCTTTTAAAAATGAATCATTATGTTTCTTGTGACAGACATGTTTCTGTATTTCATAACTAACTAAAATTTGCTTTAAGTCAAGCATTCCAGTCTACTTTCCAGGAAAAGAAGGGAGCCAAATTAGATACTTTTTGAAGAAATACAATAGCATCTAATTACCTATTTTTTTTTTTTTAGTAAAGAGCTTAATTTGATCAATCACAGCAAACCAGTTACTTAAAATACAGCAAGAAAAATAATAAATAAAAGTTCTGTGTTTAATATAAGCTAGCTTCCCAGAATCTCACACAAGATAATACTGTTGAGCATTGAATGGCTGACTGCAAAATGCTTAGTGAACCCGTGCCCAGAAAAGAATTAAGATGTAGCCCTGACTCATCTAGGTGTTTCCACTGCTGAGAAGAGGAGCAGCTTCCTCCTGTAAGAGGTGAGGACACCTCTTACAACTCTTTCTCGAAGTGGGTGGAGAAAGAGGTGGGAAATGAAAATGAGCATGCAGAAACGGAGGGAAGGATGATTGTCCATTTCAGTCTCATCCTGAGTGTCCACAGGCAAGGATTCCCCAAAATACAAGCTCAAGCCCAGAGACAAGCTCCATGCAGAAGCAGTCCCTGAATGAGGACCATAGTAAATAAAGCAAATTATAATGTTGAGAAGCAACAAGAAAAAGTATGACGATGAATGTTATTACTCTTGTGAGGTATGATGTGATGTTTTATTGTATGTACACACACACACGTCATATGTGTGCACATGTGTGCAGAGGTGAGAGGGCAACGTCAGTTGTTTCTCTCATTTGCATCCCCGCCTTATTTTTGGACATAGGGTCTCTCACTGAACATGGAGCTCAGGAATTAGCTAGATTAGAGGACCAATGAGCCCCAGAAATCTTGCCCGTGGCTCCACAGCACGGCAGGCTTTCTGCCTGGGAATCCAAACTCAGGTCTTCATGCTTGTGCAGCAAGCGATTGATTGACTAATCCATCTCTCCAGGCCCCAGTGTGATGCTTGATTCTTGTATGCCGAGTAGTGATCAACTCTAGGTAATTGCCATACTCATTCTTAACAGAAATCTTCACAATAGAAGAAACATGAGAAGTGGAAGCACAAAATAGGTAGACTGTGTAGCAAAGGGAAGACAGAGAGACATAAGTCTGTTTTCCTTTCTCCTTCACTTTGTTTTTGCAGTCAAGAAACCACCTCCTCCTGAAAGTCCCCAGATAAAAATATTTGCTTCCTCAATCTTGAAGCCGTGACTCATCTATTCTGCACAGCTGGCCACTTTCCTCTTCTCACAGTGCAAGCGCTTCTACGATGGACCAGACACTTTAAAAGACAAGCTTTGCCTCAGAACTCTAAGCCCAGGGAATTTTTTTCTGATAATTATGTGCAGGAAGTATGTGAGAGCAGGAAATGTGTGAGTCACATGTGGCCAAGCATGAACCTGCTAGGACAGAACACCTGGTTGGGAGTGTGGGAAGAACCCTCTTTGAGTTGGCCAGCTTGTCTAAGCCAGCACTCCCAAGTGACAATCCACATTGGTGCAACCTACAGTTTAACATTGTGGGAACTATAAACTGCTTCTAAGAGCCTCCCACACTGCTAAGCAAATTGTGATACACTCTTAACTATTGTTACATCAAAAGCAAACACCGAGATGACCCAAGCCTCAGGGCAGCTGCAGGGCAAAACATTATGAGGGATGCAACCATCTTGTTCTAAAGTGGGAGCATCCTTTTGTTGTTAAACAGTTGGAATAGTGCACCAGAAGAAACTGAAATGACCTCAAGAAATCTCCATAGGAGAAGGAAGGGGCAGAAGCTTTTTGCCAGCTAGAGGAGGAACTTGCTTTCCTAAAAGAGATGGCAGACAGTTCTGACCTCTTATCAGGCCATCTTACAGGGAGTAGAAACAATGCTGGATCCATGGTGGGTGGGATAAGGACCAGGACTGTTTAGGTCTCTGTCTCTCTTGTCCTGTTTGGACCAAACTTCATGTCAGGACCCTGAAGATGAGCTTGGGGAATCACAGGACCCCTTTTTCCTCATCCCAATTTAACCACAGTGAAACAATCTGTTTTCTCTGCTTTTTACTTTCTTTCTTCAATTGGCTTATTGTGATGTGGTAGCTGAACATGGCTTTAGAGGGCTGCCAGAGGCCAGGCTCAACAGCAGTATTAACTATGGGTCTTAGACCGAAGCCCCATGCTGAGTACACTTCTGGGTTTAGATATGCTTGGGAAAGGTGTCTTTCTTATGAAATTGAAGCATACAAAAATAAAAGTCATATGCACACCCTTTAACTATGCGGATGCAAACAAACAACGGGATAATTTTCTTTTCTTAGTTGTCCACAGTGTTGTTCTTTGTTGATGTAAATATTAAAAAGCTGCTCCATGCTCTCAGTGGGTATACCCATGGTTCTGCACCTGCCCAAAAGCTCTGGACTCATGAAGGAAAGATACAGCACACACATTTTTTATATTTAATAATCCTTACTGCTCATGACAGGGCACTTCCAAACTTCCCCTTGGCTAGCATACACTCCCCGCTGGTATTCCTGATTTAACATTTTTAAATCTATATTTTATCTTTGCTGCCTTGCTTTGCTTCCTTCTACGCAGTGCTCCCATGGGGTCACTTTCCCTTTGACTTTGCATCTACTATTCAGCTGTTTCATCCTCCTGCTCCTCCATTGCAGGGTCCGTCTTACACCTCTCTCATAGTGAACAGCCTTCTTCTTCTCTTCATTCCTTGTCAAGGAAATCTAAAAGTCCCATCTCTGTCTCCCTGCCCCGCCATTGACCATTGGCAACTTTATTTCCCAATCAGAGCCAACTGGGGGCAAGCTTCCGTTAGCGTATGTGCAGGACACTGCAAACAGGTGTTTTGGGTTAACACGATTAGCATGAGAACACAAGCCATTTCAGTCATCTCTGCTACATGTATAAAAGCTCAGTCTTAGGAGCCCCTGAAATGGCCCCAAAACCTCCCAACAACTTCCATACTCAAAACTAAGTCAATGTGTAATTTTAAAACTTCATAAACAAAAGTCAGGCAGAGGTTTGGATTTAAGGCTTAGTAAGAAGAGTCACTGTCAATGCTAAGCACAGCATAGAGGCAGAAAGTACTACATCCAAGAATAAACTGAGATGAGGATAGATTAGCAGAAGAAAAGAACACCATTTATTTGTCAGATATGCCTGACATAGGAACTCTCATGAAGACCTAACGATGCCAGGTGGTTAGAACCACTCCCACCCCACGTGTCTACTAAACTGAAAAAAGAACTCTGAGAACAAGCTACAAACCATATGGAAAGAATTAAAAGGTAAGTTATTTTACCAAAGGCTGTTCAGAACCCCTACACCCCACATGATGACTCCCTGTCCTTAAACAGGGGATAACCATTTTCCCGGTGTAGGGAAGGTGTCTTTGAGATGAGAAACTCATTTATTCCTATAAAAAATAAAAAAGAAATGAACAGAGTGAGGTGGCTTACATCTGTAATTCCAGAACTGAGAAAGGTGAGGTAGCAGAATTACCATGGGCTGAAAGTCAACTGGTAGTGGAATGAGATCCTACCAAGGTGTGGTGGGAGACAAGGAAGAGGGTGGGCAGGTGGGGAGGAAGAAAGGAAGGGAAAGAAAAAGAAGCATCAGGAAGTATAATTCAATCTTCTTTGCACCTGTTGCTTTGCAAGTGTCTTTAACCCTAATAGTTAAGGTATTGGAATATGTGGAAGTTTTAACTTCCACAGCAGTAATGGGTTGATTCAGGAAGTTATTCCTGGAAAAAGCAGAGGAAGGACCAGAGGTAGAAAACAAGAATAAAAAGCCACAGTATCAGACAGCTGGCTGCCTCAGTGACTAGCAGGAATGTCCATGACCAATAAAGTGACCACAGACACATAGAGAAAAAAGAGAAAACAAAGGACATCATTTCGTATCCCAAATACCATCACTGGAGACTTATGTATTGATTTTTAATTTTCTTTAAAAATTCATATTGCATATTTATTTGTTTATTGTGTGTGTGTGTGTGACTGTATGTGTGTGTACCTATGCATGCACATGTGCCACAGCTCACTTGTGGAAGTCAAAGGATAACTTGTGGGAGTTGGTTTTCTCTATTTCTACCACACCACATTGTATCCAAGGACTCAGACTCGGATTATCAGCCACGGCAGTAGGTGCCTTTACAGACTAAACCATCTTGCCACTTTTGAAGTTTCTATTAACCACATGTAATTGAAGTTAATTTTAATCACCTATTTTATTGAAATAAATAGAGAGAAATGTAATTTTACAATACATACTTCTTCTTTGGTACAAAGTGATCTAGATACAGATATATCCTTCACACTCATAGCCCATGACTCTTTGGCTAGCCAGGTTGGCCAGTGGTGATAGGCAGTGAGTCGTTACCATCTTAGCAACTGAAAATCTAGAATACTACATCTTTAGATGCTTTTGCATTCTGAGCTATGGGCCTGGTAAAACTTACTAGTTTTCAAACCCAAATCTTCGACCTTTAAAAGTAGATTGCATCTATGTATTAGTTTTATTTTCCAGTTGCTTTGATAAAATACCTTGTCAAAAGAAACTTGGGAAAGGAAGGGCTTCTTTCAGCTCACAATTCCGGGTTACCAGCTATCATAGCAGGGGCGTCAGAATGGCAGGAACTAGAAAAAGTGGTCACTTACATCTGTAGACAAGAGTGGAGAGCAATAGTATTACATGAACGCATGTCTGCTTGTGCCCAGCTCACTTTCTCCATTCTTATATGGTTCCCTGCCTAGGGGATGATGCCTCCCACAGTGACTGAGACTTCCCACCTCAATTAATATAATCAAGATAATTGTCCACAGACAAGACAACAGAAAATCCTGGTCTAGATTATACCTCAGTGAGATGCCTTTTCCAGATAATTCTAGACTGTAACGTCTACAAGCACATTACTTTAATCCATAGCCTCCCATACTGAGTCTCCAAAGTTTCATGTTTATCTCATGATGTAAAACTCAGTCTACTTTAAATGTCTCCATACTTTTAAATTTTTTCAATATTTTATAACTCCAAATTTCTTAACTATGAACCCCTATAACGTCAAAATCAAGTAAAATGCTTCAAATATGTAATGGCAAGAATACATGTACTTATACCCAAAAGGAAGAATTAGTAACACGAAATAAGCCCAGAAAAAAAAATCTGTCTGGGAAAATACTAAATTCCACGGTTACATGTGTGTCTTCTGGGGTTTCTGATGAGATTACCTAAGCTTCCAAGGGCTTAGGTAGCCTCATCCCTCCAGCTCTACCACCCCAGTACACACAGACTCTCCATTAGTCTGCAACTTTGCTTGGCGGACATCTTGAAGTCCTCTAATATCCTGGAGTCCCTACTTCAACTGATTCATCACCTTCATGGATTCATGGAATAGCCTCTCAGGAGTCTCTCTGCTGTGACTCCAGCCTCACCACACAAAGCCAGACCAGGCTTTGGTGGCTATTTGTGACTACCTCAATTTTGCATCTCATATGGCTTTCAAATATGGTATCGTGTATATATAACACTTTCAAAAGTATCCAATTCTTCTACCAGGTTGAGATGCACCCCAGGTCTTCTTGGACCACAGCTATGTCAATTTCTGTGTACTGACCCTAGAGAGATACTTTACAGGATACTCCTCTGTCATGCACTATTTTCTCTATCAATTATAGCTACTTCTTCAGCATCAGCTTGCCCCCTCCCCCAAATAGTCAGTCTATTATCTTAAATTTAATAGGACACTGGCAGAATGAAGGCAGATTCTTGGCCCAACTCACACATGAAGGACCCCTATTCTGGCTCTTGACAGAATCCTTGTTCCCATCTGAAACCTCGTGGGGTGGGCCTGTACTGTTCATGTTTCTATCAGCAGTACTAGCTTCAAAGCTCCCATTAGAATAGCCCACTACCCTCTGATTCCAGCATTCAATAGCTTTTCTAGCCCAATGGTCCAATCTCTTCCACATTCCTCCCAGTTCAAAAGGCCTAAAAGCCATGCGGTCAGCTTTATAACAACAAGTGCCTCACTTCTCAGGACCAACTGCTGTTGTAAGTTTGTTCCCTGTTTCTGTGGTAAAATTTTCTCAACAAAACACCAAGTCAGCAACCATTTAACTACAATGATGTACTTCCTACGAAATATGTTAGAAGCAATGGTGGCACAAAGCTTGTGGAAATAACCAACTAATAACTTATTTGCCTTAAGGCACACTCTACAAGATGAAACCCATACCCAACACTGCTTGCATAACTGAGAACCTGAGACTAGATAGCCCAGGGACCTAAGGTAAATATAAAGCTGGTCTAAAAAAAGAAAAATATATAGACAGTGATGTCCTAACTTCTAATGACGTTCTGTTATACTCATAGGTCTTGCTTAGCTATCTTCAGAGAAGCTTCCTCCTGCAGCAGATAGAAACAAATACAGAGACCCACACCCAGACAATATGCAGACAGAGAGTTACCTTGGAATATTCAGCCCTAAATGGGTTGTCTCCATCAAATCCCTCCCCTCAGAGTTCAGAGAACCCCACATACAGGGAGGCAGAAAAAATGTAAGAGACAGAGGACACCAAGGAAACAAGGCCATCTAAACTAACATGATCAAAGCTCAAACGAATCACAGGAACTGAAGCAACAGGTGCAGGGCCTACATGGGTCTGCACCAGGTCCTCTGCATAGAGATTACAGCTTCTAGTCTAGTGTTCTTGTGGGATTCCTCAGTGTGTGAATGGGTGAGTCTCTTGTTCTTGTTCCTTCTCTTGGGCTCCTTTCCTGCTGCTTAGATTGTCTTGTCCAACTTCAATATCATCGTATGGTTTTATCTTTTTTTATTTTGTTATATCTTTTGAATGAATGAATGAATGATGACTACCTAGCCACTAGGGTAAAAGCTAACAACTGAACTCCCATGCAAACCTGCTGGAAGAGGGAAAGTCAGTTTTCCCAGTGGAGTGACATGAGGTATGTCAACCACCTCAGGCCGGGACTCATATTCAGTAGCTGACCAGCATATACACAGTATTTTGTGTGTGGTTTTTATTTGATTACAGTTCAATGGGAGTTTTTGCTATTGTTTTGTTTTCTTGGTTTTGGTTTTTTTGTTTTTTTTTTTTTTTGAGAAAGAATTTAAAGTTGGGTGGGTAAGGAGGAGGAATGTTCCTGGAACACTTGGGGAAGGGGACAAATATGATCAAAATATATTTCAATTTAAATTTTGTTTTAAAAATAAAGATACAATAAAATAAATATAATGATATAATAAAATAAAAAATTTTAAAACAAAGATGAAAGAAAAAATAAATAGATAAATATATAAACCATAGTGAAAAGAAAAAATTACCTCAATAAAAGCAACTTAAGAAGAAGGGTTTATTTCAGCTCATAATTACAGGTTATGATCCACCATAGCAGGAAGCCAGAATACCAGGAGTTTGAAAGAGTTAGCCACATTAAATCCACAGTCAAGAGCAGAAGGCAATGGATTAATGGATACGCTCACCGACTCAGTTCACTCTTTCTCACTCTTACACAGTTCTGGAACACCTGAAGAGGAAACAGTGCCACCCGTTCTGAGTGTATTTCCTCATATTAGTCTGCTCAGTATAGCCCCCAGGGAACTATGGTGATACACTATTATGAAACTATTTTTTACATTCTAAGAGACTGCAACTTTTGCTGGACCTCATAGCTAGTTAATAATACAGCTTGAGGTCACTAAGGATTTAAGACTGTTACCCAACTGTATATTCAGACTGTTTATTTAACCTTGTTTTAAGACAGCAGTTTGCAACCCTTTGGGGGGGTTGAATGACTCTTTCACAGGGTCACATGTCAGATATCCTGCATACTATATACTTACGTTATGACTAGCATCATAGCTAGCAAAATTATAGTTATGAAGTAGCAATGAAAATAATTTTATGGTTGGGGAGTCACCACAAAATGAGAAACTGAGTTGAAGGGTCTTAGCCCCAGGAAGGTGAGAACCACTGCTTTAAGGGGACAATGTAGTCATTAACCTCACTTGACTTGGATTTCCCATTTAATCAATCTTTAGAACCCGAGCTAGTACATAGCTGTAATGTTAAGTTATGTACTCAGAGTTCATCACTAATTCACTTAATCCTTGCATTTATAAACACACCCACAGTCAAACCTGATCTAGATGATCCTTCACTGAGACTTTCTTCCCAAGTAGTTCCAGAATGCCTCAGGCAGACAAGTAAAACTAACAATCACTATGTCCAATCTACTTTTTGTTCTAAAATCTTCCACTTAGAGAAGAGTCTGTTCCTGTAAACTTGATCGAAGGCAATATTTACACTGAGTGTTTGTGCCAAGAAAACCACAATTTTAGCTCACTAACCCCCGCCCGACAAATTGACGCACACGTTTCAAACCACAGAGACGAAAAACATATCCTTTTAAGTAATAAAGAGTAATGATTAAAACTTAACACCTTCTAAGAAGGAAACCCTTTGATGCTGGTATTTAAACTTCTAGACTTGCATTTGAATCCTCTGTAAGGTTTGACTGGGAAAAAACATTAAAATAAAATGTTATTTTCATAACTTAAATTTGATATAGTTGTCATCACCACCAAAATCATTTTGTAACGAAACTGCTAGGTAACAGATCATTTCAAAGAGGAGACTGAGCACAGACAACACTGTCTGCAGAGCTGAGACTGACGTTTGTCTTCACACAGTTGGACACCATGCCCATGTCCTACAAAGCAGGGTCACGACACACTTTCCTTCTGTCTCTCAGCTTTGACAATCCACTGCTTGCCTCTTAGACTGCCCATCTTTGTACAACAATATGCCTAGAACATATGTCAAAAACATACATTGTACACAGCTTTCCTGCTGATTTACCCTTTCCATGACATTTTACCTCCCAGAGATCATCAACACAAGCCATGTAGCTGGGTAGTCTGGCACATGCTACCAAGCCTGCTCTGGAAACCTGACTGTGTGCCAGTATCCAATTCCTTCCTTAGCTCACTCAGAAGTGATCCTTTAGAACGGCAACAGGATGCTGCATCAGGAGGATTCTGGAGCAGGCAGCTTCTAGGCTGGAGCTTTAACCTCAGCTGACCTCGAGTCTCCATATTACACTTTTAATCTTGAACTGAAGTGCTGTTCTCCATGCTCTCTAGCCTGCTGTTAATTCCTGCAGATTTTGGCCTTGCCAGAGACCATGGTCATATCAACTAATAAAGTCTCCTTTCCTCTCCCTTCCCCTCCCCTCCTCTTCCTTCCTCTCTTCTCCTCTCTGCTTCTCTTCCCCTCTCTTCTCCACTCCCTATACACTAAGCAAGTATTATAACATTGAGCTACAACCCCACTCGTCTCTACATATATATCCATATATAGCTATACATACATCGCATTGGTTCTGCTTCTCTGGAGATCCCTGACTTATAAAACCATGCTTAATATATGACAAATTTATTTGGCAATTTAATGGGCTTAGCTACTATTTTTATTTTTGCTAAGGTTCAAAAGTCCATTCAGAGCAGGTTGGTTCCTCTCCCTTACTACATGGTGCACATGAGGTTACAACTTTCCTACTTACAGGACAATAATGATAGTTCACTTTTAAGTTGCTACTGTCCCTCAGTTTGTAGCTCCAGAAAAAACATTGTTTGAAACTGTGGATATAGGAGTATCTATTCTGATGTCAGGAGGAAGGAGGAATCTCATGGCTACAGTGATTCTGCAATCCACCTTGTGATCATGGCGGAAGTCCTCCTTAAGATGAGGAAGGACAGAGAAACGTGGAAAAAGCACATCAATTTCTGTGAACCAGGAAGTCTTTAGTCCTTATACCAAATCCCTGGAACATAGCTCGTCTGATGCCATAAGCTCATTCCAAGGAGTGACGGGTCTGAACACAGACTCATTCTCAGTGTGGTGTTTGCCTTGCTCTTCAGCACTGCTGTTTTACTGAGAACTCTTCCTCTACAGCAAATGTTCCCGATTCCTTCACCTTAGTCTATTCAAGCTCATTCAAACTATCATTTCTCTCCAGAAATACAGCACTGCCCAATACAATGGCACTTAGCAGGGTAGCCAGCCCTGTCAAAGGCAACAGACTCCCTCCACTCACCCCTCCAGCACCAACCTTGCCCTGCCATCTAACAGACAGCATAGGAGGTGCATATTCCCATGGAGACAGCGCTTGCCCAGCCAGTGGTATTTTCCCCACCACCCGTACACTTCTTATCTGCATCAAAAGCAAACTTTGCAGTGAATTTCTTCTCAGCCTAGCCCTTAACATTTTGACATTTCCAGCTGAAGAGCAACTACATTGTTAGTTCAACATTTGGGGTGTTAAGATGCAGGGTTGTGAGGAACTAAAGCTAGAAGAACATTTAGAGAGAGGGTGGTGGCAAACTATTGAAAGAAGAAATGATGGAGATTTCATCATCTGGACCACTGTGCTGTAACAGCAAAATGTGGCAACCAGTTGGTGCCAGCTCCTCTGCACCTCTTCCTTCCTTCCTTTCTTCCTTCCTTCCTTTCTTTCTTTTATTTCTTTCTTCTTCCTTCTTTTTTCTATCATACCTACCCTCCTTCTTTCTCCTCATTCTTTCCTTCCTTCTGCCCTTTCTTCTTTCTGTCCTTTCTTCCTTTCTTCCTTCCTTCCCTCCCTCCTTCATTTTTTCCTTCTTTCTTTCTCCTTCCTTTCTTCCTTCATTCCTTCTGTTGTTCTTTCCATCCTTCTTTCCTTTCTTCCCTCTTCCCCTTCCTCCTTCCCTCCCTCCCTCAATTCATTCATTCATTCCTTCCTTCCTTCCTTTCTTCTTTCCTTTCTTCATTCCTTCCTGAGTTATCAGACTACCAGAGGGCCACCAGTGGTTTCCACTTCCTATAGTAATAAAACCACTCACTCTCAACAACAAACAGCTCAGTTTTTCAACCAGTATAGGTGACCCTCCAGACTTTGGTGAGTTCCCCCATGATTACATGGACAATCTCAGAGGATATTTGCTCCTCCCTGCTGTAACTCACACTAGTGTCTGTACTATGTTCCTGAGTCCCAAGTTCAGACAGAGCTGATAATTTGAAGATTGATTATGACTCAGAACCTATTTAAATCTCATGATCTTTTTATGATACGTAGGAAGTGTTCTATTACCCAGCTGGTGCCCTTGGACTGTCACAAAGGTGTCCATTCTTTTCTGAAGCAAATGGTTTTGCCCAATAACACTACTCAGACAGAGTCTCACCTTAGATAATGAATGTTCAAGTTAGGCATGCAGAAAAGGATCTATGGCTAGCCAACATAGTAGCCATGATTTATCCAGAACTTTCTCTCTCCCAGACTCTACAGTTTTGTGCACATTGAGTAGACTTTCATATCTATCTAATAAGGTGAGGACAGTGGCTGAGCACGAGACCCACAGAGGGGTAACAGTGGAGCTAAGGTGACACAGCTATCAAGCAATGGGGCCTCAACTGGAACCCAGACAATATTTTCCCCACTATTAGTCAACCTTTGTGTTCTGTGGCAAAGAGACTGCATAAATACTTCATTAGGGAATGGCATACTTTATCTTAGACATTTTTAGAGACACTGGACAATTGTGCCTCCCCAAATACTATATTTTTGTACTTAAAAAAAAATCCTAATCACTCCTTTCCTTCTCTTCTCATGTAGGATAATATTTGTTATTGTTGTTTCTTTTTTTTTTTTTCTTTTTTCCTTTTTCTAGACAAGATTTCTTGGTTGTCCTGGAACACATTCTGTAGACCAGTTGTTTTGGGGTTTTGTTGTTGTTGTTGTGTTTTGTTTTTTGTTTTAGTTTTTGACTTTAAAAAGCCTCCCCCTCACCCCATACATTTTGTTTTGTTTTGAGAAGGGGTTTTATTTTGTTGTTCAGGCTGAGCATGAATTTGTGGACTCCACCTGTCTTCCCATCTCAGCCTCCTGAACAGCTGAACTGCAAGCAGCCATCTGCACACCTGGCTCATTGTACTTTGGTTTTCAAACTATTTTTTATAGTCTTTTACCAAACTGTGAATGTATTGCAATCTGAATTAAATGACTGAGAAATTGGGTGGAGGAGTAGTCCTCGACTTGTGAGCAATACAAAGGTTGAAAACAAGCCGAAAGTGTAACCTGACAGCCCCTTGTTGCATGTAGTGCCTGAAATGTTAAGCAGTAAGCCTGCTTTTCAAATATCCCTCTCTTCTGATTCTAAATGAAGCATGTAGTTTAAAAGACTCAGTCTTTTCTAACACTGTTTGGCCGTTGCTAGGAGCCCAAGGTAAGAGGAGAAACTGGTTTCAACTGGATTAAGCTCAAAGGTTCCTTCCTATTGTAAAGGATTTCCTGAGCACTCCCAATCTGGTGGGCTAGAAGTGTTGCTTCCCTGTAGAGATCACCAGAGGTGTGGCCAGCTTCTACTGCAGTTCATAAAGCTGCAGCAGAATTTCCACTTTATAAACCTCTCTCTCTCTCTCTCTCTCTCTCTCTCTCTCTCTCTCTCTCTCTCTCTCTCTCTCTTTCTCTCTCTCTCTCTCGCTACAGACAGAATTGCCAGGATAATATTAATGTGTTTTCCCAGACGTTAAATGTCCACACAAACAAAACTGCTTCCAGGATACTTTAGACTAACAAGAATTTCCTTTTCTTTGCCCTCTGATTTCAAGTCAACAGTTATATTAGAAATCATGTTCACACAAAGTCAATGAGGTAATTTTGTCTTAGAGGTCTATGTGTTGATGCATGTAGATTCTTAGATCCTATAGAAACTTAGAGAGTGATACCTTTTCCCACCCACCATTCCTCTTGTAAGAATCCTCATTAGAAAAGGAAAAGCCATGCAAACTGAAGTCTGTGTGTTCTTATGCTGTCTGGTAATGTGGGTGGCTGAAGAGAACCTGGTTTAGATAGCAAGGGTATCTATCTAACAGTAACAAACTGGAAGGATCTTATCAACGTCTGTTTGTTCAAATTCTGCTCTTTGTCCTTGTGCCTACAGATTAGAAGCTTTTTCAATAGACAACAAAAATCTACTACTGAAATGAGAGTCTATGACTTCAGTAAGTCAGAGAAATTTCTCATGGTCTACACCAAAAGAGAAGGGCAGGAAGTCACAGAATACTTCCTGCTTACTGTTTCCTCTTTCCTCAAATGCCAAATCTCCACACTTGCCCTGTCCTGAACCCAATCAGTGGAAAATGCCTAAAATAAAAGCCAAGGAAGTAACATAAATCAAGAGATGTGTGAAATGACTGGAAGGTGACCCTCCCTGGAACTTCTTTGAAGAGTTATGGGCCACAAAGAAATGTTCTTATATTTCTGCAGAATCAAGATTTAAAAAAAAAAAAGTTTACTGAAATGAGGCTCAAAATTAAGAGTGACTAGAATTTCAGAGCTATTGACCTCTTCTCCAAAGGTGTTTGTATTTTTTGTTAAGGGCAGGGATGAACCCTCAGGACCACAGAGACACCAGATAGATATGAAGCTCAAGGCTCTAGTCTTCTTTGTGAAGAAATTTAGTTAGACTTCTGACCCTAAGCAGCTAGGCCTTTCTTTCTGCATTTTTTCCAAGGAGAATTTGTTTATACTAAGGAAGAAAAGATTCTCTTTATGTCCTAAAGAAAATGGGTACCTCTTAGGTATAAACACTCCAGCTGTCCTTGGAAGATGTTCTTGCCTGCCATAGGCACCAGTAGGTTCAGGGTGACACCTGGGTAATAATTATTACTGGAGGCAGTAATTTAGACAAGATGATCTAGGAATAGCAGCACACATTTGTATCCACTAGTAGGCTGAGGCAGGAGGATTACGAGTTTGAGGCTAGTCCAATTTTATGGCAGGCTTTGTCTCCATAACAAACAAAAAAACAAAAGAAAGCCTTTTATTTGCTACAAATAAGAAATATGTCTTTTAGAAACCATCACTGGCATTCAATACAATAGTAGTAATGGAGAAATTAAAATAGTAAATAGTAATATAGATAATAAAGACTAAGCAAGAATGCATGCCTTCACAGCTAACCGGCTACCAAAAAGATTAATGAAATAAATAGATACCCCCACAAAGCCAGGCCCAACCATAAATAAAATGAAAAGCAATTTACATCCAGGGAAAAGAAATCTCCCTGAGAATTCCCTTCTTTTTCCTTTCCAGGTAAAAATGAATCACCCGTGATGTCTGCTGTTAGAAGTTCTAATCCAGATGCTGGCCTCTGAACTTATATTACTCAGACCTTCGAAGGGCCATTGACAAGAACATCAAACAGCTAGAGATTGACATCATTAATCCAAAGAAATCCCTCATTTCGCTGTCTGAAGAGACCTCCTAAAATCGCAAAGATCCTTATTGGACTTGATTTACTCTATTACAATAGAAAAGGCTGTGTACAGCTCTTGACTGTGTACAGCCCTTAAATAAAAATATTGCCTTTACATGGACAAGACAGGGATGGTTAAAGAGTGCATGAAAAAGGTCAGAGAAGGCCCTGAGAAAAGTCAGAGAGAGAAAGAGAAAGATGAGAGCTGGTACAAATATTGGTTTTCAGCCTCTCCAAGTTTGTCAACCCTACCTCCTCTCATCTTGGGACCATTACTTGGGTTCTTTTTGCTTATTTCTTCTGGTCCCTGGGCCTCAAATAGGCTGACTAACTCTGTGAAACAACAGATAAATAATTTGGTAGCAAAATCTACTCAGATACATTATCATAAGTCAACTATGGAGGACCATGAGACTCAAGATGAGGTTGTTACTTTATCCAGGGAGTTCCCAAAACCCATCTCCACCCAACCTAAAAGAAGGGACTTCTGCCCCTAGACCAAGCAGAGAGGGGCCACCCAGAACCCCCTCTGACAGGCGACCTGAATTCTTGCTTAGGCTGCGAGGCTAAGCACTGCAAGGGAATATCAATAAAAGTTAAAAATATCTCTCTGGGTTCCTGAAGCGACAAACCTGACTGCATAGGGATTGATGTCAAAAGTATCCCCTCTCCAGGAAAAAGACATGGGGATGGGTATGGCCTTCATGCCTCACTGGACAACAACAGGGGGACGGGAGCCATTACAAGGTCCCCTTCAATTACTGGAGGTCAGGCCTCTATCCCTGCCTTCGCAAGATTTGCCACAGCCCGTCTATACTTAGAGAAGGGAGGAGATGTCAGGGGCATCCCTGCTTACACACTGAAGGCCGAAAATCAGCCATAGGCCTAAAATCAGCAATAGGCCTGTCATACATGTATACTAACACCAAGTCTTGGGTCTCTGTGCATAAACACTGAAACAGATGGCTATAAGCTACTGTAAACAGGCAGTTTTTGTGACAATTTACCAGCCTGAGTAGTCATAGACCTTGTAAATAGGTAGCCTTGGCAGATAATACCAACTTAGATAAGGACAAGTGAATCATAGGCAGAATCATAGCGACCTCTCCCCTGAACCCTCACCCAGCCAATACCCTGTTCTGAAAGATATCTGTATCCTCCCTGAACACCCACACTCCAGTGTCATCCCCTTCCCCACGTCCTGCCTTTTTGTGTTTATAATCCCTGTGTGAATGAGTATAAATT